>NC_057399.1:23043833-23356308 GCF_019320065.1 Cervus canadensis
AAAAAAAAAAAAGAAAGAAAAAGAAAAAAAATTTTTTTCCTAATTAAAAAAATCGTAAAAATCTATGAAAATGAAAGTTAAGGAGTAATTTGGGAGTAATAGGGAATTTTAAAGGAAAATAAAAGAGAAAAAATATAAAATTAAAAAAAAAATTTTTTTTCTACTACAAAAAAAAAAGTAAAAATATATCTAGGAATTTCTCTGGGGCTGTTGCGGTCAGTGTGGGTTCGGCTCAGTTTCAGCTAGCTCCTCGTTCCAGCTTACACTTCTCGGTATCTACAGGCCCCTTCCGGTATAGTCGGTGTTTTCTACAGGGATTTTAGTCTGTTGCACCAGTCCCTTCTGAAGCAGTTCCCTTTGTTTATTTGGCTTCTGT
Source organism: Cervus canadensis (assembly GCF_019320065.1). Taxonomy (NCBI): domain Eukaryota; kingdom Metazoa; phylum Chordata; class Mammalia; order Artiodactyla; family Cervidae; genus Cervus; species Cervus canadensis. The sequence goes on from NC_057399.1 coordinate 23,044,210, forward strand.
TTGCCGGTCTCTTCAGAGCCTCATTTCTGCCCTGACACAGGAGGGCAGAGGTGGACTCTTATTCAGGTAGCTAGTTCCGTCGCTCTGCGGGGAGGGGCTGGCGCTGCTTTCTCTATTTGAGCTGCTCAGGCTCCCGGCCAGCTCCACATGGAGCGCACCCCACGCTGCGCGCGGTTCCAGCCCTTGGGTGTTCCACAAAAGCGCGGCACAAAAAGCTGCGCCTGCTCTCTGTGCCTTCCCCGTCAGAGCGGTCCAGGCAGCCAGGGGCCGAACGGGCACACTCTGCCGGGGTGCGGCGCGCCCACTCCCTTCCGCGGTCCCAGTCTCAACCTCTGCCGGCGCCAGTCGGGTGCGTGCGCCTGCCCTCCGCGTCCTGCCGCGCCAGTCGGGTGCCTGCGCCCTGTGTCTCGCCGTGACCCTACCAGCGGATGTCGACCATCCAGAATTTCAGGAGGTCTTTGATTAGAAAGTGGAGGCCTGTTTGCAGTGCGGCAGGGGATGCGGTCCTTGGGGCCGAGCCCGCCCCCTTCCCCTCCCCTGTGCCCCCTGCCTCTGGTGGTGCTGGGCCGGTCCACAGCCTGTGAGCTCTTCTCTGGACTTTCTCGGTTCCTTTGTTCTGCGAACGGCCGGCAGTGTGTTCAGGCCGGTTAATTTTCTCTCTCTCTTTTGCTCTCCCACAGTTTAAGTTGGCAACTTGCAAAAGCTCCCTCCGATTGTCCTCAGGGCACTCAGGCCCGACCCTACCCCAAGCAATGCTGCCCGCTCCTCTCCGTTCAGCCCCCACTTGCTGGTGGCGGATGCGGGTGTCTGGGGTACTTTTCTGCTGGGAGTTGCTTTTAGGCTCGTAATCTGTGGGTTTTATTTATTGTTTCCCTCCTAGTCAGGTTGCCCTCCGAGATTCAAACGCTTCCCCCAGGCCCGCCAGTGCGAGGGTTTCCCCGGTGTCTGGAAACGTCCTCTATTGAGACTCCCTTCCCCGGATGGATCTCCGTCCTTAGCTCTTTTGTCTCACTTTTTATCCTTTATATTTTGTCCTACCTCCTTTCGAAGACAATGGGCTGCTTTTCTGGGAGCCTGATGACCTCAGCTAGCGATCAGAAGTTGTTTTGTGAAGTTTTCTCTGCGTTCAGTTATTCTTTTGATGAATTTGTAGGAGAGAAAGTGGTCTCCCTGTCCTACTCCTCCGCCATCTTGGCTCCTCCCCTTCGTGATTTTTTTTTTAAGCAGGCAGTCATCTGACAGAATTTAAACCAGTTTTTTCTGTTTGATGCATGAAAGCTGAAATCTCATTTCTGTCTTTTTAGCCTTGGCTTGTCTGCTTACAGTCTTATCTATGTATTTTGGTTGAAGTTGAATCTGATATTTAGATATAACATGGTGTTTCCACCTTATCTCTTTTTTAAAGATCTTCTTCTCAACCCATTTTACCACCTCTGAACTTTTCAGTTCCCCTCTGAGCTCTGCAGATGTCCCAAACCCTGCCCTTTGACTTACCAGTCCAACATGAAAGTCTTCTCCCTTTCATATTTTATCTGCATCACACTACTGGTGTTGGCTCTCAAGCTAAAAGTGATGAAACCAGGGAGCTTACCCATTATCATTCCCTTCTACCAAGTGTTAACTCATCTAAAATACTTCCCCAATTTTCTCAGTCTCCAGTGACCTTAGGTAGTTGTGTTTTTTTACATATTCCCTTTTAGTTTAAGGGTTTCCCTGATAGCTCAGTAGGTAAAGAATTCACCTGCAATGCGGGAGACCCTCCTTTGATTCCTGGGTCAGGAAGACCCCCTGGAGAAAGGACAAGCTCCCCGCTTCTGTTTTCTTGGGCTTCCCTTGTGGCTCAGCTGGTAAAGAATCTGCCTGCAATGCAGGAGACCTGAGTTTGATCCCTGGGTTGGGAAAAATACCCTGGAGAAGGGAAAGGCTACTCACTCTAGTATTCTGGCCTGGAGAATTCCATGGACTGTCCAAGGGTCGCAAAGAGTCAGACATGACTGAGCAATTTTTACTTTGGTTTAAAGCTGTTATTTGTGGAAGTATTGGCCCAATAAGAGCGAATTAACCATTACCAAGAGAGAAATCCAAGAACATTAGATTATTTCTTCTTTTGTAATGAAAATATTTTAAAGCTATAGATTTCCGTATGAAGATTGTTTTAGCTATATCTCACATATTTTGACATGGTATATTTTTACATTGATTCAGTTAAAAGTATTTTAATATGTCCTATGAATTTTCTAAGAAAATTTCTTTTAAAGTTATTTAGGAGTGTTATTAATTCTCAAATTGTTGGAGATTTTTCTGACATCTTTATATTGTACATTTTTGTTTAATTCCATTATGTCTGGCAATACTGTCTGATTTCCATCTATTTAAATTTAATAACTTAAAATTATTCCCAGTGTTGCCTCAATAAGTGAACATTCTATGTCCACTTAAATAGAAAGTATATTTCGTTGTTTTTGAGTATGATGTTCTAAAATGTCAATTTGATTAAGTGCTTTGCTCAAATCTTCAATGTTCTTACTGATTCTTACTCAATATTTATAAAATTTAACAAAAGGGATCTATTGAAATTTCTTAATTATAAAAACAGTTCTGCTGGCAACAAGTTGCTTTAATTTTTGGTCATCTGAGAAAATCTTTGTCTACTTTTGAAAGATAATTTTTTAAGTTATAGAATTATAAGTTGGTGGGCTTTTTCTCTCAGTACTTTAAATATTTATATGTCACTACACTCTTTTGTTTGCATGGTTTTTAAGAAGTTAAACATAATTCTTATCTTTCTCTTCTATAAGTAAGATGTCTTCCCTCTGCTCTTTGGCTTCTTTTAGGATTTTTAAAGTTTTTTTTTTTTTTTTTGTAGTTTGAATAGAACATGCTTAGGTGTAGTTTTTAACATCTGTACTGCTTCACCTTTGAGCTTCTTACATTGTGATTTGGCATCTGAATTAATTGGGGAAATTCTCAGACATTATTGTTCCAAATATTTCTTCTGTTTCTCTCTCTTCTTTTATTCCCATTACTCGTATATTACACGTTTTGTAGTTGTTCCACTATTCATAGGTATTCTGGTATTTTGCTTGTTTTTCAGTAATTTTCTCTTCGCTTTTCAGTTTTGGGAGTTTATATTGAGATATCTTGAAACTCAGATATCCTCTTTCCTCAGCTGTGTTCATTCTTCTGATAGCTCATCAAAGGCACTCTTCATTTTTGTTATATTGTTTTTGTCTCTAGCATTTCTTTTTGATCTTTTCTTAGAATTTCCATCTCTCTGTTTACATTGTCCATTTGTTTTTGCGTGCTGTTTAGATATACATGTTGCTTCCCAGGTGGCATTATAGTTGTCTCAAATTCCCAGTCTAATTCCAACATCCCTGCCATGTCTGGTTCTGATGCTTGCTCTGTCTCTTCAAATTATGGTTATTTTTTGTTTTTGTTTTTAACCTTTTGATATCCCTTGTAAATTTTTCTTCATAGCCATCTATGATGTAGGAGGTAAAAGGTCTTTAGTAATGTAGTGGTAAGATATGCAGAGAGGGAAAATGCTCTATATTCCTATAATTAGGTCCCAATCCTTTAGTGAGCCTATGCCTCTGGTATTTTGCTTGTTTGAGCAAAATTGAGAAACACTTGTGAACTATGAATTTCACAAGTGATTCTCAGAGTATTTTTCACCACTTGGGTAGGAGAGGATGGCTAGAGTTAGCTGAATTTGGGTATTTCCCATCCCTAGATTAGCTAGGCTTGGTTAATACCCAGGCAGCTTGGGCTTTAATTATCTGGTTTCCCCTGAGGTCGGGACTTGTTAAGAAGAACAGAGTGTTCTGGAATATTTCAAAATGGTTCGTTCCCCTGCCTCTGGTCCACTATGCAAGAGACAAGGGAGGAAACTTCTCCAATATTCGCTGTAGAATTCTGGTCAATCTCACAAAATTGTGGGGGTCTCCCATGACTGTGCTCCTGGGAATTTAAACTCTCATCCTTGTCCACACTGAGCCTCTACCAATTCTTCAACTATAGTTTAGGTTTTCCTACCTCATCCCAGGGCTTCCCAGGTGGCACTAGTAATAAAGAACTCACCTGCCAATGCAGGAGACATAAGAGATGTGGGTTCAATCCCTGGGTCAGGAAGATCATCCCCTGGAGGAGGGCATGGCAACCCATTCCAGTATTCTTGCCAGGAGAATCCAATGGACAGAGAAGCCTGGCAGGGTACTGTCCATAGGGTTGCAAACAATTGGACACAACTGAAGTGGCTTAGCATGCACTCATGCACCTCAGCCCTAGTTCTTGTGGCTGTTCCAGTTATGAGTCTCTGCTCCAGTGATCTGTGACCCCCTGTGTCTACCTGTCTGTTTCTCCTATCTTTACAGCAGGATTTGCTCTGTGTCCTCCTCTCTCTTATGGATCCAAGATTTTTGATTTTTCAGCCTGTTTAGCTTTTTATTTGTTGTTAGGATGGAGTGACAACATCTGAGCTTCTTATACGCAGAATTAGAAAGCAGAAGCCCATGTAGTTTTTTGTACAGAATAATTCAGAAAACACAGAATTCATCTTTGTCAAGATTATATGAAGTCACTAATAGAAAAAATTAATTGAATGAGTGTTTTGTGATTCATACACAACAATTAACTAACATACTAAATTTCCATTGTTTTCTGATACTTTAACCAGGGAAATTACATCGGTATATAATATATTTAGTGAAGAAAGTTAGACACATATTTTGCCTTTAAGTCTGGAATAAGACAAAGATTCTGCCATTACAAATACTTATCAACCTTTTACTGTAAGTCTTGGCTAGACACATTTTGTATCCAGAAAGCTCTGAAAAATGAACATTTTTTGGAACTTCAATTGACAGTAAAATCCTCTTCTGACAAGAATTGTTTGTCATCAACACCTGAAATGAAATCATAGGTAGCTATTTATATTTTTTATTTCATTTGTATTAAGATTGATATATTTTGCTGCAGTAATATTCATGTGGACTTCCTCAGAACCCATGATAAGGATCATATACTATGTCACATACATATGCGCCAACAAAGGGCCATCTAGTCAAAGCTATCATTTTTCCAGTAGTCATGTATGGATGTGAGACTTTGGACTACAAACAAAGCTCAAGAACTGAAGAACTGGTGCTTTTGAACTGTGGTATTGGAGAAGAAGCTTGAGAGTCCCTTGGACTGCAAAGAGATCAAACCAGTCAACCCTAAGGGAAATCAGTCCTGAATATTCATTGGAAGGACTGATGCTGAACCTGAAACTTCAATACTTTGGCCACCTGATGTGAAGAACTGACTTATTGGAAAAGACCCTGATGCTGGGAATGACTGAAAGCAGGAAGAGGAGGGGGTGACAGAGGATGAGATGGTTGGATGGCATCACCTACTCAATGGACATAAGTTTGAGTAAACTCCTGGAGTTTGTGATGGACAGGCAAGCCCGGCGTGCTGCAGTCCATGGGGTCGAAAGGAGGCAGACACAACTGAGTAACTGAACTGAACTGATATGATCCATCACTTCAAATTTTGAAATCCATGGTAGTTATGACTCTGAGGGTTTAAAATAAGGGTTTATTAAAGCAAACATCAGTAATATATTTTATCATGTAATCCTCACAACAGTACTATAAAATAGATACTAATATTATTTTTATTTAACAAATGAGACCTAAGGTCACATAGCTTGTAAGCAACAGAACTGGAGTTTAACTAAGGCATCCTGAATCCAAGGCTCACAATTTTTACTGCTTTTCACTGTTTTCCCAATAACTTGTGGCTGGAGGTGGGGGTGGGAATATATTTTGGTTGACCCTTCTCAGCCTAAGATAAACTGTACCTCCCTCCTTTTTATTACATTGAAAGAGAACTCTATAATCTTATTATAAAATTGGAATCTATACTGTATTACTGAAAGGTGAAGGTGCTTTTCTATCCCTCATTGTCATCTATCCCAAGCATTCTTCTCTGTTTGCAACACTGAATATAGTTTTCAGATTAAATTTTTTTTTCTTTATATCCCTGAGCTGATTTTGTCCTCTTCCTATCCCTCTGTGAATATTCCTTCTTTCTGTTTTGTTTGGTTGCTTTCTCTTATACCTCACAAAATCTAAGTATTCAATAAGTCAGTGCTCATAGTTCTTGAATTTTATTTTTACACTCTCTTAGTAAGGTTTAACTCAATTTCTGTCTTGGATGCAAAGGAACCCCATTGTAAAAAGGTCTAGATGGCTATTTTCTCATTAATTGACAAGTTCTGTAACTTGTCTGTGATTGATGTCCATGATCCAGGATGAAGGAGACCATAGAATATTCCTTGGCATCTGGTGATAGGCTCATCTTCTTTTTAATGACACATGCAAATGTTACCAACTCTTAAGTATACACATCTGAGTATGTACTTTTTAAGCCCATTGAAAAAGTTTAGAAATCAGAAAATCTTAAGGAATCACAAAAAATCTAATTCACAGGATGTTGCTATTTAAGGTTGGCCTACTTGATTGCAAGCTCTTAGCAGCCAGGTTTTGCTTATTAATCTAAGCCTGTGCATTTCATTCTTTCTTTCTTTCTGGAACAAAATAGTATCCTGAACATCATAATACTAACAAAATGTATAAAACCCAAATAATACCTGGTCTAGGAAGGTGATCAGAATATATGTCAGGTGGATCCATGACAAGAGGAAAACTGCAGAAATGTTTGTCAAAAGTTTGCATTTTAGCTCTCAAGCAATCCATTTGTAAATGAGGCACAAAAGACTTCTTTTGTCCAGTTTGTTTATTTATGTTTTCATTTGTAAAATAGAGAAACCTGCCAAATTTCCAGGATGTAGTGAGGTTTTGCACATGATAAATTTTATTAAAGAATCTATAAATATATAAAAATATGGCTCAAATGTGTCACAAATAGAAAAATATGCAACATATTATATATGTAAATGTTATATATACATATATCTATGAATTGGTTTCAATAAAATTATCATATGTGTATATACTTATATATCTATAAATATATACAGAAAAGAATAAATTCCTAGAAGGAAAGCAAATTTGTTATAAATCAAATAGTTACAAAGTTCAATGAAAGAATCTTCAAAGTAATAAAAATCAAAAATAAACAGAACAATTTATATGGCCAGGTGAATAAGATTACCACCAAAGGCAGGAAGGCTATTAGCGCATAACTATGTCATAAATAAAAATGAAGTTTCAGTACAGAAGTGCAGCTTACTTCAAATTTTGAAAGCAAAGAATGTCATAAAATTCTATTAGCACATGGAAACAATTGTATCCTTGCATCATTTTTGATCTGAATACGTGTTCTACTATTTGTTTTTATTTTAGCAAAAGTAAGATTTTTAGAGTTTACACTCAGACATGGGGAATTTTAGTATTAGTTTTTCCTATACAGTTAAACATAAAGTCACATAGATGAATAATCTATCAAGACCTATTACTTTACCTTTTGAACAGATTGCTTCTCACATGCAAGAGTTTTGAGTAGGTACCACTTAGACTTGCATTTACAATTGATGAATATATAATACATTTGCATGGTTCAGAATTCACAGTGATATAAAATGGTATACATACAATAGCAAGTTCACAACTTTTCTTGAACCCATTAGAGTGCTGAGATTGCAAGGTGACTAACTGGCCCAAAAAAAAAATAAGTTCCGGAGCTTGCAGGAAAACATATGATATGAGCAGTGGCTTACCAGAATGAGATGCAGCTGGACAATAAGGGTTAAGCTGTGATTGTGGCCAAATCAGGGAAGACTGAATGTGCACTGGCAGAGGGTGAAGGGCCCGGGAACTGCAAATACTGGGGGAGTCTGCCAACTGAGGACTCAGAAAATGTTGTCATATTTCAGAGATTCAGAGAAAGTTTCCCTTTTGATGCAGAACTAAAGGAGGAAAACAGCAGCTGCTGTGGGAGCATCACAAAGCTCAACTGAGATATTTCTTCTCTATCTTTCCTACGAAACCAAGAACCTTACCCTATGCCTGGGATGGGTAGGGGTGGGAGAGATGAGCACCCACTGGTACTCTTTGATCTCTGGTGATAAAGCATTGCATATTGGGGAAAGAAATAGGAAGTAAAAAAGCTTCAAGCCCTGGAGGAATGGCATAAAGAGGTACTGGATTCATAACTACAAAGCAAAGTTACAGGACTGAGAACTGGGGACACAATACCTAAAATAAAGACTTACTCAAGAACAACCACGCCCACCCTAATGCCCTGCGGAAAGCACATACCCCAGGAAAAGAAACATCAAGTAACAATTTGCAAAAAAAACAGATCTTCACTTAGGCCTAGTGTAGAGATAAGACCAAAAGTTAGCATGAAATAGGCAATTGAAAGAAAAAACCCTCTGAAAGCCCCTACCCTAAACACAAATGTCATTAGAAGAATATGAGATGGATGGTACCTTGAGAGTAACCATAGCAACAATAAGCCTGAAAACCAGATTTTAATAAGTGAAATAAATTTCTTCCCGCCAAAGTCCTAACAGAAAGAAAATCATACTTATTTCCAAGCATAAAAACTATTTACTTTAATCTCTCCCTACACAAGATATCCATCTTCCAGGAATATATTAGGAAGCATACAAAAAGGCAAGGGAAAAAAGCACATTCCTAAGAAACAGAGCAATCATTAGAGCCAAACTCTTATATGACACAAGTATTGGAAGTATCTGAAAGGGGATTTAAAAATGCTGGTGATTACTATGTAAAAGGCTGTAGGAAAAATGCGGACAACATGCAAGATAGAGGGTCAAATTCAACAGAGACATGGAGATTATAAGAAAGATTTAAATAGAAATACCAAAAATTCAAAACAGAATGACAGAGATGAAAAAAATATCTTCAACAGGCTTAATAGCAAACTGGACACAGTCAAGGAAAGAATCTGCATACTCGAAGGTGGGTCTAAAGAAATCACCCAAGACAGAATGCAGACTATGAAGAAGGAACCCAGAGAAAGTAACTCTGGAAAACAATGTTTTGACTGGACAATTTAAGGCTTGGGACACAAAAAACTGTAAAGATACATTGTAGTCTAGTTGGGAAATGTGTTTTACACACATATGGTCAAACTGCTTTATATGAGTTTTAGGTTTGAACAAATAAATAAATTGCATATTTCTTGCTGTTGGAGAAAAATCAGGGTGCATGTTGAAAAGACTCCCTTCATGGATCACAGCCTTGTCATGGCGAGGGGGTTTACATAACTCAGTGAAGTTATGAACCATAATGTGCAGGTTCATAGTGTGTCCCACCAAAGATGGATGGGACATAGTGAAGAGTTCTGGCAAAACATAGTCCCTTGGAGGAGGGAATGACAAACCACTCCAATATTCTTGCCGCGAGAACCTATAAAGAAAGCTTGAGTGCTGAAGAATTGATAATTTTGAATTGTGCTGCTGGAGAAGACTCTTGAGAGTCTTTTGGACTGCAAGGAGATCAAACCAGTCAATCCTAAAGGAAATCAACCCTGAGTATTCATCGGAAGGACTGATGCTAAAGCTGAAGCTCCAATACTTTTGGCCACCTGATGTAAAGAGTTGACTCATCAGAAAAGACCCTGATGTTGGGAAAGATTGAAGGAAAAAGGAGGAGGGGGCAGCAGAAGATTAGATGGTTAGGTAGCATCACCAAGTCAATGAACATGAATTTGAACAAACTCTGGGAGAGTGAAAGACAGGGAAGCCTGGCATGCTGCAGTCCATGGGGTCGCAAAGAGTCAGACATGACTTAGCGACTGAACAACAACAATACCATGTTGAAAGCACACAGAATCCATAATTAAAAAGAATTCTCAATGACGAAGGCCAAAATAATTAAGGCAACAACGTAAATAGTCATAGTAGTAGTATTACAGGATTTTATAGGATTTTAAGACCAAAATAAAACAAATGTCCATGAATCTGAGACCTTCATTTTTTGGTCCAATATGTAAGCTGGTTGGAAATCATTAGTCCTACCCTTACAATAAGAAAAGTGCTAGAGAAATGGAAAATCCATGACTTTCTTACATGCATCAGAAACTAAGTTCACAGGACAACCTGCATTCTCAAAGTCCAGAGAGATAAAGTACTTGATATTTGCTCACCTGAAGCAGAAAGCGTCAGCCAAAGATCACTTATCTAGTAAAAATTGGGAATTGCCAGAGGTGGCAGAGACTATCCCCAACTTTCACAGCTTTTCCTCCAGGAATACCAATATGTTTTCCTTGGAAGACCTGAGAAAGCTCCTCAAGAATCTCTTAAAGGATGAAGTTCTCCCAGACCTTCTTCTCTAAATAAAGACCTAATCTCCAGGATAAAGGACATCACCAGAGAGCAATTCTGAGAACTTAGCTTGGAGAAAGGAAATCCACCTTAACTCTAGCTTGATCCTGCCTTCCCATCTCACTTAAAGGAGGAAAAAAGCCAAAGTTAACATGAAAGATGGCTTCAAGGAAGTATACTGGAAACACTGGGATTGGAGAGGGGATTGGGGGCCAGGAGACACAAAAGCCCTATTCCTGGAGAGGAGCAGAAATACTTCATAGGGCAAACCTCTGAGACACAGGCCCATTGAAAGACTGAGACTTAATCTGAAGGTGAAAGAACATCTTTTCCTTCATTACCTGTCACAACACTAACAAACCTCCAGAAATAATAGCAATGGATTAAAAGTTAAAACTTCAAGGCACGGATTCTCTCTAAGAAGAGCACGTGAGGAAACTGAAAGGTAAGAGGGAAGGGAAAACAAGATCACTAGAGCAAGCCAAAGCCTCTGGTGCCTATAACTAAAACAAACATTAAATGTGTCCCAACTCTTAGCCAGATTACCATGAATCTCATACAGATGTCCTGTTTATCTCAGTAGCTATTACCCTGTATTGTATGTCTGATCTCAACAAGGCATGCCAGAAGGCAAGAAAAAATACCATCTAAAGAAACAAAGCACCTCTTTCCCGGCTGGAACCATGGAGGGTGCAGAAGAGAAGAAAAAGAAGATTCCTGCTGTGCCAGAAACCCTTAAGAAAAAGTGAAAGAATTTCGCAGAGCTTAAGATCAAGCGCCTGAGAAAGAAGTTTGCCCAAAAGATGCTTCGAATGGCAAGGAGGAAGCTTATTTATGAAAAAGCTAAGCATTACCACAAGGAATACAGGCAGATGTACAGAACTGAAATTCAAATGGCTAGGATGGCACGAAAAGCCGGCAACTTCTATGTACCTGCGGTACCCAAATTGGCATTTGTCATCAGGATCAGAGGTATCAACGGTGTGAGCCCAAAGGTTCGAAAGGTGCCACGGCTCCTTCACCTCCGGCAGATCTTCAATGGCACCTTTGTGAAGCTCAACAAGGCATCAATTAACATGCTGAGAATTGTGGAGCCATACATTGCATGGGGGTACCCAAATCTGAAGTCTGTAAATAAATTGATATGCAAGCATGGTTATGGCAAAATCAACAAAAAGCGAATTGCCCTGACAGACAACGTATTGATTGCTCGATCTCTTGGGAAATACGGAATCATCTGCATGGAGGATCTGATTCATGAGATCTATACAGTTGGAAAACGTTTCAAAGAAGCAAACAACTTCCTGCGGCCCTTTAAATTGTCTTCTCCACGAGGTGGAATGAAGAAAAAGACCACCCATTTTGTAGAAGGTGGAGATGCCAGCAACAGGGAAGACCAGATCAACAGGCTTATTAGAAGGATGAACTAAGGTATCTACCAGGATTATTTTTGTAACCTGGTCCATTAACAAACAATTGAAACAAATTAAAAAAAAGAAAGAAACAAAGCAAGCATCAGAACCAGACACAAATATAAAAATGATGTTGCTATTATCTCACAGGAAATTTTAAACAATGACTATAATATGATAATAGCTTTCAAGGAAAAGTAGATGACACACAAGATCAGATGGAATACCAGCTGAGATAAGGAAACTTAAAAAAAATTAAAGGGAAATAAGAAGAAATAAAAATAAAAATGCAGTATTTGAAATGAAGACTGCATTTGATGGGCACATCATTAGACTGACTGATTAAAAAAAAAAAGCAGTGAGATTGAACATAAATAAATAGAAACTTCTCAAATTGAAGTGCAAAGAGGAAAATAAAGAAAAAAATACAGGATATAACAGAACAGTTTATAATAGAACAGAATATCTAAGAATTGTGGAGGAATATCAAAAGCTGCAGCATGCATATAATTGGAGTATCAGAAAGAAGAGAAGAAGAGACTGGAACAGATGGAATATTTGCAGAAATAATAGTTGAAGGAAATTTAGAGAACAGCCATGGGATAAAAGCTCAAAACACTACACACAGGCAAATTATAGTCAAACTGCAGAAAACCAAAGATAAAGAGAAAATATTGAGGAAATTCAGGAATTGGAAAACGCTTTCTATACAGAGGGACAAGGATAGAATTACAGCAGACTTCTTGTTTTTAAAAAATAAATGCAAGCAAGAAAAGAGTGAAATGAAAAGTTCAATATGCAAGCTGGGAAACCAGGAAAGCCAGTGATAGTAATTCAGTCCAATTCTAAGGGCTGAGAACCGGGAGTGCCAATGTCTGAAAGGCAGGAGAAGATGGATTTCCCAGCTTAAGCAAAGAGGACAGCCTTGACCTTCCTCTGCCTTTTTGTTCTGTTCAGACACTCAACAAATTGGATGATGCCCACTTGCATTGGTAAGGGTGAGCTTCTTTACAGTCTATCAATTCAAATACTAATCTCTCCCAGAAACACCCCCAACAGACGCACTCACAAATCATGTTCTAATAGCTATCTAGATGATGCTTAGTTCAGTGGAGTTGACACATAAAACTCCCCCGCACCCAGCGTAGTGATCTGAGCCCTTAATTTTTTCAAGACTAGCAGGCCTGTTAGGCTTCCCAGATGGCTCAGTGGTAATGAATCTGCCCAGTGATGCAGAAGCCACAGGTTTGATCCCTGGGCCAGGAAGATCCTCTGGAGGCGGAAATGCCACCCCACTGGAAAATTGCATGGAAAATTCCATGGACAGAGAAGCCTGGCAGGCTACAGTCCATGGGGTCGCAAAGAGTCAACATGACTGAGCAACTGAGCACTCTTGCAGCAGTCCTCTCTCTTTACTCAGGGTTGGGAATCCTCCAGCCTACCCTCACTGCAAAGACTCAGATTCTCTCCTCCTCATGCTTCCTGCCTGCAAAAGACTCCACTGACACCGCCTTTTAAAAATAAAGATTTAAAAAACAATAAGAATACAATCCTCAAGGGACACTGCAAAGCAATCCAGCTACCCATACAAAGACAAAAGATTTTTCAAGAAAGTGACAAGAGAAAAATGCAATTAGAAGGGGAAAAAACAGATAACTCTTTCATTAAGCTACTTTGTGATATCTTTTCCAAAGAATCAAACTCTTGTTTCAAGTACTACAGAAGGCTGCCAAATAGGCCTTTGCCAACTCTGTGGTTCTTAAACTACCAGAATGCAGCATATTTCATTTGTCAGGACACCTCTGAACAACTGTCCTTCTTGTGGTTGGAAGGAACACTCAGATAAGCTGCATTTTGGAAGGAGGGTGGAGAGCAATGATTCAAACTCAAAACCATCATATAGTAACAAGAAACTACCTTCAAAGAACAGATGCAGTTACCTAGGGAATTTGTTTTATTAAGGCCCCAGTGGCTCAGCAGTAAAGAATCTTCCTTTAATCCAGGAGACACAAGTTCAATCCCTAGGTCGGGAAGATTCCCTGAAGAAGGAAATGGCAACCCACTCTGGTATTCTTGCCTGGGAAATCTATGAACAGAGGAGCCTGGAGAACTGCAGTCCATGGGATTGCAAAAGAGTCAAATACAACCAAACAATGGCAAAGTAGGGAGAGCTTTTAACTGACTAAATATTAAGCAGTGATGCTTTAGAACTCAAGGTAAAAGCAGTCATACTGAAGAATTATTTGTGTATCCTTTTCCAGAGACTGACAATAAATTTAAAGTCTCCCTTTTCACAAAGCCTTACTAAATTTTCATTTAACATTTTAGACAGGTTGCAATTCAATTTTTTTCAAATACATTTAAATCATGACAGTAACCTAATTTGTATCTGTAAGTACTTCAGTGAAGCCACTGTAATTATTTAATAGCATGCAAAGTCACAATTTAAGGTTGGTTTTCTACATAGGTATTTTTTAAGTATTGAAAACATGATAAAAATTTACCATTAATTTCATAAATAGTGATATAGAACTATTAGATTTTCTGTTAGGGAAATAAGACACTGGGGATTCTCTTTTCTGCTTCCTCCTTCTCATTTTGTTTGTTTTTCTCCAGGTTGTATTTTTTAATGGCTGGAGGAGTGGGGAGAGCAGGCGTAGTGGAGAGGGAGTGAAGAAGTGTGTGCGAAGGGGGAGACTTCATTGTACAGAATGGTCATTAACTGTGATGCAAACGCCAATGTTTCCATGGAAACCTCTGTCCACTACAGAATATACTAGAGCAATTTTTGAACCATTTGTCCATTTGATTAATTATGTCTTTGTGCCGAAGGCAGCTTGGCTTGATTGTCTCATCATGTATTAGAGAAGCTACTGCTCTAACAAATGGGCCTATTGTTTTGGGCCTATTCATCTTAGTGCATCCCTGCAAGCTGATAGACATTTCAACAAAATGACTGTCCCTTAATGAGCTGCAGCCTGTCAGAATTGTTTAGGGCTTCATGTGAGGTGCAGACCATGGTCATGACAGCCTCAGTTATTATGACAATGAGTAGGATGTCTATAAAAGAGTCTATATAAATACAATGACCCTCATTTTGATATAACATAGTTGCTTTTTAATTATCAAACTTATGTATATTATAGTCACAAAACACTTCTGAATTTTGTTCCAATGTGAGCTATAGAGTTTTCTGACAAACAACCAACATGACCACCAAATTAAAAAACATAAAATGTTTTTCATAATTTAATACGATGGTTCTTGATTTCTAGTTATCTGAAGAAATATTATGCAATTATGGGAACTAGCTAACGAAAGCAAAGCTAACATTTTTATTATATTTTAAAGATAATAGAGATTGAGATTTTAGTGCTCTAAAATGAATAAAAGTTAACTTTACTTAAGCAAATAGTTCTCAAAAAAAAGCAAAGCAAAACAAAACAATGCTTTAGAAAAAAAACTTGAGGACACGTAACATTTAAAAACAAGTAAATATATATTTTAGTAAATGAGACAGATAGACATTTCTAGCACCCACACTATGTGTGAGATTTTTGAATAATAACCTACTCTGCGTTCAGGGTACTCACCTGTTGACTTGCCCTGAAGACTTGGGAGTATTGTCACCCCAAAATCCAAGGGTCTTTCACAGAGGTCAGTACTTAATAATGACATGTTTTCTTGTCCACAGTAAATTGTAATAATTCTGCTTAAAAAGAAAGAATATATTGGCAATTTTGATTTCATGTTTGCTCAAAGCAAGAGTGAATTCTCCCTCAGAACAGATGAATGCACTTTCTAAGAGGGATGGTGTGCCAGTCACAGCCAGAGTCAACACGCCTGAAACATCCCCTTTGCCAAAAGTTAATTATGACACTTGAGAAAAGCTTCCTATATGTTTTTAAATTGTGTATTTCAGTTTTACTTCTCTTTGCAAGGAGCAGTGATGGAACATCACTGTGTATGGTCTATGCTTTCACTATTTCTCCATACAGAATCAATGACTGTGTCCTTAAAATTCACAGATGGAAATCACCATCCTGTAGCTACCAACAGCAACACTTAATCAGTTAATAATTGAGGATTAAACTTAATTCAGATTAATTTGTATTAGTATAGAGTTTGTAAATCAATTGCTTTCATATTAATTTACATGTTGTCTAGACATGACATCATGTTGATTCTTTGTGTGGTTCAACTACTAATTACAGACTTTGAGGGTAACAGATGCAAACTTTTTGTTTAAAGCTTTAAACATAAATCAGGGCTAGGGTGGTGGTCCAATTTGTTTTAGGTTGGGATTTTTTTTAAGCTAGGTACAAAACTGCATGTTAAAGTCTGAAATGAAAATAATTTAACTTGCTTAACATGGAAATGGCTTCTGGTAAAGATGAAAAGGAATAGATTTAATTGCTGGGGAGATAAATTCTAAGAACAGAAGAAAATTGTTCAAGATTAAACCAATATCCCCAATGTTAAGTTGATATGTGAGAGACTGAAACATTATTAAAATAATTGGTAGTTACAGATTTCAGTTTGCATTTTTATCTGTTCCATTTAGAGTCTAAACTTCACATAGTGGAGTAACTGTTCTGTGGAAAGGGTTGATTTAATTTTGGCAATTCATTTAATTCTAGAATATTTGGAACTTCTGATAGTTAAATGGTCTTAATTTTCTGAATAGAGCATGGAATTGTGGTAAGAAGTAAACAAACTAAAATAAATAGAAAACATTTCCGTCTTTTCTCTCTAGGATCCCAAAATGAAATCAGTGGGCTAGGTTTGAGTTGGAGAAACATTATTAAATTTTATTCATTTACATTAAAAATTTTTAAATAAAATTCACTTACTTAAAAAATTTTAGAGAAAAATTCATTTACCTAAAAAAATGATTTTCTCTTAAAAAACCCGAATCTACTAAAGAAGCCTAACTCTTAAATATGCTTTCCTTATTTGGATGTTAAAATAGACAAATCCAACAGAATTAATCCTTATTTTCACTTTTAATTTCCCTAAATTGACTTGGAAAATGAATTTTCCCATGTTTAGAATGTAATGTTACAGTTACCTGGTTTCTTTAAATGCATGTCAGTTATATAGTATGCTGTTTATAAGTCCATTTTTACTTGTTGGGATGTCCATTTTAATCCCTCCAAATATAGTTCTATTTACATGCTTATGAGATAGTCATTGCAAGAAGAGAAAAAGACTTGATGTTATGTCAAACTGATTCAGATAGTTGCTGTTCTTGAGTGTACTGGAAGGATAAAATGCCAGTGATGTGGTATCTTCGCTACATGAATATTACCCATAAAGCATGACATTCCAACTCAGCTAAGTATTTCTACTGTTTTCTGTAATTTATATGGAAGACTGTCCCTACCTTTAAAATCCTGGAAATTTTCACCTTCATGGAGCTATCTTTAAATGTTAGGGTTCCAAACAAGAAAATGAGTACTTCAAGGCTGTATATTGTCACCCTGCTTATTTAACTTATATGCAGAGTACATCATGAGAAATGCTGGGCTGGAGGAACCACAAGCTGGAATCAAGATTGCTGGGAGAAATATCAATAACCTTAGATATGCAGAAGACACCACCCTTATGGCAGAAAGTGAAGAGGAACTAAAAAGCCTCTTGATGAAAGTGAAAGTGGAAAGTGAAAAAGTTGGCTTAAAGCTCAACATTCAGAAAACTAAGATCATGGCATCTGGTCCCATCACTTCATGGCAAATAAATAGGGAAACAGTGGAAACAGTGTCAGACTTTATTTTTGGGGGCCCCAAAAATCACTGCAGATGGTGATTACAGCCATGAAATTAAAATATGCTTCCTCCTTGGAAGGAAAGTCATGACCAACCTAGATAGCATAATAAAAAGCAGAGACATTACTTTGTCAACAAGTCCATCTAGTCAAGGTTATGATTTTTTCCAGTAGTCATTTATGGATGTGAGAGTTGGACTATAAAGAAAGCTGAGTGCTGAAGAATCGATGCTTTCGAACTGTGGTGTTGGAGAAGACTCTTGGGAGTCCCTTGGACTGCAAGGAGATCCAACCAGTCCATACTAAAGGAAATCAGTCCTGGGTGTTCATTGAAAGGACTGATGTTGAAGCTGAAACTCCAATACTTTGGCCACCTGATGCAAAGAGCTGACTCATTGGAAAAGACCCTGATGCTGGGAAAGATTGAGGGCAGGGGGAGAAGGGGACGACAGAGAATGAGATGATTGGCTGGCATCACCGACTCAATGGACATGAGTTTGGGTAGACTCCGGAAGTTGGTGATGGACATGGAGGCCTGGTGTGCTGCGGTACATGGGGTTACAAAGAGTCGGACACAACTGAGTGACTGAACTGAACTGAACTGAAGCATTAATATTGTAATCATTATTCTATTTATATATCTATATGCCACTGGAGATACCCATTATCACCTTTGCCCCTGAATGAATCTTAATTTGGAAGAGGTTTCATGAAGTTTCATTTCCAAAACATCATTTTTTTAATTTTGTGAATAATTTTAAACTTAAAATTTAAACCTAAAAATTACAAATATAATACAAGGACATTTCCGTACACCATTCACCAAGATTTTATCACAATGCTTTAATGATATCATTTTACATTTAAGTTGTTTGTTTACTTGCTCTCTCACTTTCTCACCTAATATAAATATATACATTTATATAAATGTCTGACTTCAGTCGTGTCTGACTCTATGGCCCTATATATAATCCAAAATAACTCTTTAATGAAAAGAACTTTTAAGACTCCAAGAGTACACAATTTCACATCCTAATTTCCTCTTCCTTTGAACAAAGTTTAAAATAAACAATTTTTTTTTCTTATTTGCCTTAGCTAAATGATGTGCCATACTAAATAATTTTGCTCCCCAGCTTGGACTTACACTCAATCAGTAGGCATACAAATTATAGTGAGAATTTATAAATATGATTTCTAAATATATTCAGATTACCCCAAGAATCTAAATTACTGTCTGGATGCAACTGTGCAAGAAGAGAAAAATGGACATTCCAGACTTGGGCAGAACAGTTTTATTTATACAATATACCTGTGGCCCAGAAAAATGTTTGGCTGGAAGGAAAAATACCATTCTCACTTTCACGCATACAACTCAAGACAACGTTATGACTTCAGTCAAAAGAAAGTTAAGTTAGATTGTCAGAGTTCAAAGCTATGGAATGAAAGTTTCTTTGGAATGAAAGGATGGGAAGCAGCAAAATTTAATTCCCATTTCAGTATTTCTTAAAGTTGCATTTTATAACCATTTATTGTTCTCAACACTACAAAGGTATTCAGAGAAAATCAACTGTCAGATAGCCTTTTGGCTAATCATAGATAGGCTTGGATTCCAAAAGATGCTCAAAATCCCAAATACAGTCTAACCTTTCCATACACCTCTCATTGGGTGGTCTTTCAATTCTTAGGAAGTTGACCTCTGTATGTGTCATTTAAATTATCTTGGCTTCATTTGTCATTTTTCTTCTATGTTCCAATTTTTTTTTTTTTTTTTTAAGAACCAGGAACTCATCTTGAGGACTGCCACTGGAACTGTCTTAAACAACAGTAGAAGGGATCTGAATAATCTCTTCTTTTAATTTCAGAGTGTTATAACAATAAATAAATATCCTATCCAAATAAAGTTGAATATGCTAGGAACAAAACAGGTGAAGATAATTGAAAACTCTGAAGTGTCATGCCTTTTGTTAGCACTCCCATATCATGGTTTCAGGAAACCTATTGGAATAAAATCAGTAAGATGACAGTAAAGGATTCAATATGGAATATTAGTTTTTTTGTAGAAAAGTACATCATCTGCAAGTAGAGTCAGTTTTCTTTCTTTCTTTTCTGTTTTTTTTTTTTTTTTTTTTTTTTTTTTTTTTTTTTTTTTTTGCTTTTTATTCATGTTTTCATGCCTTATGCCACTTAGAACTTCCAGCACTATGTTGAATGAGGGTGGTGAGAGTAGACATTCCTGCCTTGTTCCCAATCGTTAGAAGAAAGTACTCATTAATCTTCACTATTAAGGATAACAATAGCTGTACATTTTTTTTTTTTTTTGGTCAGTTGAAGAATTTCCTCTCTATTTGTACTTTTCTGAGAGTTTTTTATCATAAATGAGTATTAAACTTTGTCAA
Source organism: Cervus canadensis (assembly GCF_019320065.1). Classification (NCBI taxonomy): domain Eukaryota; kingdom Metazoa; phylum Chordata; class Mammalia; order Artiodactyla; family Cervidae; genus Cervus; species Cervus canadensis. The sequence continues at coordinate 23,064,091 of NC_057399.1, forward strand.
CTTTTTTTCTGGACTGAATATGATGCTGCAATTTTTCTTCTTTAGCCTGCTAATATAGTGGATTATACTGATTGATTTCGACATATTGAACTAGACTGGTATCCAGGATACTTGGTCATGGTATATAATGTTTTTATGTTTTGCTTACTTATATTTACTAAGATTTTAAAGATTATTATGTCTTTATTTAGGAGAGCTGTTGATTTTTTTTCTTTCCTTTATTTCTTGGGGGGTAGTGGGCAAGAGAAGGCAGGCACATCCTTTGTCTGGTTTTGTTACCAGGGAACCCAACTTCATAAAATGAACAGAGAAGTATGCCCTTCTCTTCTGTTTTCAAAAAGAGATTAGAGAATTGGTGTTAATTCTTCTTTAATTTTTGTAGGATTTTACATTGAAAATATCTGGACCCTGAAACTTCTTTTCTAAAAGCGTTAAAATTACAAATTAAATTTTCTTAGTATTCATAGGGATATTCAGTTTCTCTAATTTATATCAGGTGAGTTGTGGTTATTTATGTTCTTTGAGGAATTAGTCTGTTTTGTATAAGTAAGTAGAATTATGTACACTATGTACATTATATAAGTAGAATTCTTTGGGCCATGTCCTAATTATTCTTTTGAAGTCCACAGCATCTGTAATAATATCTCATATAATTTCTGACATTTGATGTGTATAATGTCTATGTTTTCCTTGTCAGTGTTGCTAAAGATTTATCAATTTTATTGAACTTTACACAGAACTAGCTCATAGCTTCATTGATTTTTTTTCTACTGTGTTCCTGTTTTTAATTTAATTGATTTCTTATCTTCATCATTTCCCTTTTCTGTTTTCATCAGACTGCTTCTTTTTCTCTGTTCTTGAGGTGGATGCTTAGATTATTTATTCAGACTTTTATTCTTTTCTAATGAATGCATTTAGTGCTATAAATTTCTCTTCTCAGCACTGCTTTAGCTATGAACCACAAAATTTGATATGTTTATCAAACATGATATGAAATGTTTGCTATTTCATTCATTTAATTATTTCTATTTCTTCTAATGCTTTTTTTAATTTGTGGACTACTTAAAATTACGATTTAATTTTCAAATGTTTGAAGATTTTCTTGTTATTTTTTTCTATTATTGATTTCTAGTTTGATTCCATTGTGATCAGAGAGCACACTTGGTATGATTTCAAGCTTTAAACTTTGTTGAAGTTCATTCTATGGCTTGAGATATGGTCTGTCTTGGTATATGTTTCATGAGCACGTGATTTCTACTGTTTTTCTCCTGTTGTTGGGACTTGTTATGTTCTATAAATGTCAATAAGATCCTGTTGATTGATAGTGTTGTTAAGCTCTTCTAAATAATTGCTGACTTTCTTTTTAGCTGTTGAAAAAGGAGTGTTGAGGTCTCCAATTATAGTTGTGAATTTGTTCACTTTTTCTTTCAGTTTTCTCAGTTTTTGTTTTACATATTTTGCAGCTTAATAACATTTGATACATACATAATTGTGATAGCTGTATTTTTCTGGGGAGAGTGGATTGATCCTTTTATCATCATGTAATGGTTTTTTCTGTCTATGGTAATTTTCTTTGCCCACATGCAATGTGGGAGACCTGAGTTCCCTGGAGAAGGTAATGATGGCCCACTCCAGTGTTCTTGCCTGGAGAGTTCCATGGACAGAGGAGCCTGGCAGGGGGGTCCCTGGGGTAGCAAAGGGTTGGACGCGACTGAGCAGCTTTCAGTTCATTACATTGTCTGGTATTAAAATGACCATTTTTGTATTCCTTTGATAAATATTTGCATTTAATATCTTTCTTTCATCATTTTACTTTCAGTCTATACTGTTGCATTTAAAGTGATCTTCAAGGGCAGGGAGGCTTTTCATTACTACTGGGTAGAGTGAGAGTTTCCAACCCTCTTTGGGCTCCACTGGCATCATGGTGAGAGTGGGCATGGTAAACATTCCAGCCCTCCTCTAGACCTCCTTTGACACTATTCTAGTGGAGAGAGGACAAGGCAGTCACTTTGTTACCATCTAGCAGGGATGAAATTCTCTATTTGTCATTCTGACATCATCCCAGTGGAGATGTTGAATTGCCTTATGGCAGCCTTGCAGGTGCGGAAGTCGAGGTTTCACAGTCTTTGTTGGTGTCATTGGAATGGGACCACAATTTTTTTGTCTGGTGTTTAGCTACAATAAAGTGGTTATTGTCTAAAAGTTTTGTTTTGCTAGGCTAGTCCTTTGGTGAAAGAGAGCAGGCTTTTGCTATAATTTTTTTGTCTGTGCTTTTTGGTATTTCTTTGTTGCCCATTTGTTCACCTTTAAGCTGGGATATATGAGACAAGAAGAAAATCCAGGATACTGATCACTGCTTTCCCTCAGTTTCTGAGGTCCCTGAAAAACTTATCACCTTCTCTTCATATTTCAGTGTCCTTTTATGTTTCTTTTATGTAATATGTCCAGATGTTTGGTTGAACTTCATGATAATTTTAAAAGTATGCCTACCCCTGATGCTGGGAAAGATTAAACGCAAAAGGAGAATCGGGCAGCAGAGGATGAGATGATTAGATAGCAAACCAAGTCTATGAACATGAATTTGAGCAAACTCTGGGAGATAGTGGAGGACAGAGGAGCCTGACGTGCTGCAGTCCATGGATTGCAAAGAGTCAGACATGACAGCGGCTGAACAACTAACGACAATACTCCGTCTTACCAAGAAGTGGAAGTCTCTGGTATAAATTTTAAAAGATATAAACCTAAAATGTATAACTTGTTAAATTTTTAAATATTCTAACCATAGCTGCTGCTGCTGCTAAGTCGCTTCAGTCGTGTCTGACTCTGTGCGACCCCATAGACGGCAGCCCACCAGGCTCCCCTGTCCCTGGGATTCTCCAGGCAAGAACACTGGAATGGGCTGCCGTTTCCCCCTCCAATGCATGAAAGTGAAAAGTGAAAGTGAAGTCGCTCAGTTTTATCCAACTCTTAGCAACCCCATGGACTGCAGCCCGCCAGGCTCCTCCGTCCATGGGATTTTCCAGGCAAGAGTACTGGAGTGGGTTGCCATTGCTTTCTCCAAATTCTAACCATAGATAAATACATAAATATAAAGCTAGACCTGTATGTCTCTTGAATCCCAGTAAATTATTTCTCAGGTTTTAAATAATAAAGATTTTTTTGATACATATTTTATCGTGGGCATTATACTATCTAAATTCTTAGTCAAATAGTCCCAAATCTCAGTGACTTACAAGAGCAAACTTCTTTCTCTCTTACAAAATGGTCCTCCTTTCTATGGTTCTACTTTAACTGTGTTAGACTTACATTTTCTGGTTTGGAACCATGAATCTGCTCATTTTTTTCTTTTTTTCTTCATCTGGGTTCAAGGCAAAAGGAACAACCTCCCTCAGCATATGCTACTCTTTCATGGCAAGAGCAAGAATAAGAAATTGACAGCCAGACACAAAAGTGGTGCACTGTTCCTTTTGCTCATATTTTAGTGGGAAAGTAAGTCATGTGTCCAAACCTAAAACCAACTGGGTGAAGAAATATACTATTTTCACAGGGGATGGGCAAATTGATTTGGTATATGTTCTGAAATGTAGAATATGTCAAACAATATTTTCTATTAAAGATGCAAACACCATCTAGGCAAAAAATAGCTCTATAATACATTGTGAAAATTTTCACATATGCTTTAAAAGATAAAAACAAATAATAATTACCTTAATATGTTGTGTCAATTAGGTTACTGAAAACATGTTAGTTATCAACTTAAATTTCAAAAAATAAACATTATAAAAGCTATCTTCAGGTTCATACTTTTCAGCCTACTAATGTTTTACTTTGCATTCCTAAATCTCCATTAGAATATAGGTACATCTATAGTGACAGAGATATATCTCAATATATCTATATATTCCATTGTTTCTTGAAATCTTGTATTAAGGGCAGACACAGAATAATTCATAAAATGATAGCAAGAGGAAAAAAAGGATTTTTAGGCAGCTGGAGTGAGAAGAAAAGTTAGAAAGAAAATGCTCGCTACTGGGAACTATTTTAAGTAAAGGATCTGGGGCAAAATTTTACATAGCTTCTTCTTTCTAAATGAGAGAATCGATTTTTATCCCTGCAAATTCAATAGTGAGCTCATATGAGCTCCACATAAAGAATTTCAACATAGAGAAAGCCACACAGTGCTGTGAGAGGTAAATTTGTGGTGCTTACCTTTATTTAGTTGCATATCTTGATATTTTCTGATAATTTTAAGTGGATTATACTAGTTACCTAGGCTGATTCAAAACCAACTCAAATAAATTTAACTCAATACTGCTTAATACTTTCCATATTCAAGGTTCTCTAGATAAGTAAATTTGGAAAACTCAACAGTGGCCACAGGAGTGGAAAACATCAGTTTTCATTTCAATCCCAAAGAAGCACAATGCCAAAGAATGCTCAAGCTACCACACAGTTCCACTAATCTCACACATTAGTAAAGTAATGCTCAAAATTCTCCAAGCCAGGCTTCAACAGTACATGAACTATGAACTTCCAGATGTTCAAGGTGGTTTTAGAAAAGGCAGAGGAACCAGAGATCAAATTGTCAACATCCGTTGGATCATCAAAAAAGCAAGAGAGTTCCAGAAAAACATCTACTTCTTCTTTATTGACGATGCCAAAGGCTTTGACTGTGTGGACCACAACAAACTGTGGAAAATTCTCCAAGAGATGGGAATACCAGACCACCTGACCTGCCTCTTGAGAAATCTGTATGCAGGTCAAGAAGCAACAGTTAGAACTGGACATGGAACAACAGTCTGGTTCCAAATCGGGAAAGGAGTACGTCAAGGCTGTATATTGTCACCCTGCTTATTTAACTTATATGCAGAGTACATCATGCGAAATGCCGGGCTGGATGAAACACAAGTTGGAATTCAGATTGCCGGGAGAAATATCAATAACCTCAGATATGCAGATAACATCACCCTTATGGCAGAAAGCAAAGAGGAACTAAAAATCCCTTTGATGAAAGTCAGAGGAGAGTGAAAAATTTAACTTAAAACTCAACATTCAGAAAACTAAGATCATAGCATCTGGTCCCATCACTTCATGGCAAATAAATGAGGAAACAGTGACAGAATTTATTTTTTGGACTCCAAAATTGCTGCAGATGGTGACTACAGCCATGAAATTAAAAGACGCTTGCTCCTTGGAAGATAAGTTATGACCAACCTAGACAGCATATTAAAAAGCAGAGACATTACTTTGCCAACAAAGGTCCATCTAGTCAAAGCTATGGTTTTTCCAGTAGTCATGTATGGATCTGAGAGTTGAACTATAAAGAAAGCTGAGCACTGAAGAATTGAAGAATTGATGCTTTTGAACTGTAGTGATGGAGAAGACTCTTGAGAGTCCCTTGCACTGCAAGGAGATCCAACCAGTCCATCCTAAAGGAGATCAGTCCTGAATATTCATTGGATAAAGCTGAAACTCCAATACTTTGTGAAGAGATGATTCATTTGAAAATACCCTGATGTTGGGAAAGATTGAGGGCAGGAGGAGAAGGGGATGACAGAGGATGAGATGGTTGGATGGCATCACCGACTCAATGGACTTGTGTTTGAGTAAGCTCCGGGAGTTGGCAATGGACAGGGAGGCCTGGCGTGTTGTGGTCCACGGGGTCATAAACAGTTAGACATGACTGAGCAACTGAACTGAACTATAGATAGTAATTGAAAACAAAAATGTCTGACAGGTAATCAGATTGGCACATAGTAGACCCTCAAAGAGACTTAACCAATTTATATATTGTTTAATTAATCTGATAAAGAAGTTGAGACAGATGTCCAAATAGATAAAATGTTAGCCAATATATCATATCTCTACTAGATATATGAGAAGTATTAATGGAGCTTCAAGAAAGAGAGATTATATGCTCTCAGGGGAGAGGAATATATGGGAAGAGAAAACAGAAAAGTATTTGGGGGGGAGATTTGACATAGGCTTTAAATTTTAGGTGCAACTCTAGCAATCAAGTGTGGGAGATAAGTGCAAGGAGGCTTTAAGATGGTGGTGTAGGAAGTTTCTGAATTCAGTTCCTCCCACAGACAGAACGAGTCTACAACTGCAAATGGAATGCGTGCAGTGTGTACTAAGTCACTTCAGTCGTGTCCGACTCTTTGCGATGCTATGGGCTGTAGCCCACCAGGCTCCTCTGTCCATGGGATTCTCCAGTCAAGAATACTGGAGTGGGTTGCCATGCCCTCCTACAGGGGATTTTTCTGACCTGGCAACGGAACCCACATCTCTTTCGTCTCCTGCACTGGCAGGCAGGTTCACCACCACTAGTGCCACCTGGGAGTAATTTCCCCCAAAAGAGACCTGAAAATTGAATGAACAAAACCTCTAAAACAAAGGATAAAAGAACCTTGAACTTTTGCTTAAAAAAAAAAAAAAACAAAACAGCATTGATATGGGCTTGACAAGGAAAAACCCACACCCCGGCCTGGCAATTCACAATCAGGAGAGACCACAAAGTTATGGATCTTTTCTCTGGGTGAGCAAGGAATTTGAACTCCACATCAGGCACTTGAGTTCCCCAAACACCTGACTTTGAAAAATCAATGTGGAATAAGCTTAGGAAAGCTATAGAAATGCAGGGAAGAGAAAGCTCACTCTTACAGGGCTCATGAGCAGGCACACACAACCCAAAAACCAGCAGTGAAGCATGTGATTGAAAAATGCATGGGCCTTAGGTGAAAGGAGCATACTTAACTAATCTTGAAGCATCTGCCAGAGACACTCAGAAAAGAACTGAGACACTCTCTGGGGACTAAGTTACTGGCAGGTGTTATTATGCTATCTCAGGCTACCTTATTACTAATAGTGGGTTGTCATTTCCTTCTCCAGGGGATCTTCCTGACCCAGGGATTGAACCTAGGTCTCCCGCATTGCAGGCAGATTCTTTACCATCTGAGCCAAATACTGGCATAGGAGAGGACCATTTTGGAATTCTCCACCTTTGACATCAGTGAGCATACTCTGCTGAGAGACTCTACAACTGTGGTTTAGCTGGTCCAGTGATAACCCTGCCCAACAGTGCCCCATGACAGCCCCGTTGGATCCTTCAGCCAGCCCACGGCCCAACACTCCCTGTAAGTGTCCCACAACAGTTGCGACCCTAACACAACAGGAGGAAAAAAACAGCACACATTGGGGACACCTCCTTAAGTGCCTGGCTCTGTTAGCCAGGCAGAACAGTGTTTCTGAGCTCCACAGTTTGTCCCCTCAATAAGATAACTTCTTCAAGACTGGAAGAGACAGGTTATACCTTTAATGCATGGAAACAAATGCAAAGAATTAGGGAAAATGAGGAAATAAAGGAATATGTTGCAGTTGAAAAAAATAAGATAAAGCTTCAGAAAAAGAACTAAACAAAATGGAGATAAGCAATTTACCTGACATAAAATTTGGTCATAAAGATGCTCATCAAACTCAGAAGAATGCATGAACTCAGTGAGATTTTCAATAGAGAGAACATATCAGAAAGTACCAAACAGAAGTTATAACTGAACTGAAAAAGAAAAAAAAAACTGAATGGGTTCAACAGCAGACTGTGTGAGGTAGAAGAATGAATCAGTGATCCGGAAGACAAAACAATGGGGCTCACCCAGAGAGAACAGAAAAATGAAAAAAGAATTTAAAAAGAAGACAGCTTAAGGGACTTTGGGGACAATATCTACAGAATAATACTTGCTGTGCTGTGCTGTGTTTAGTTACCCAGTTATGTCTGACTTTTTGTGACCCCATGGCCTGTAGCCCACCAGGCTCCTCTGTCCCTGGGGATTCTCCATGCAAGTCTACTAGAGGTGGTTGCCATGCCATCCTCCAGGAGATCATCCAAACCCAGGTTTTGAATCCAGGCCCCCCACACTGAGCCACCAGGGAAGCCCAAGAATACTGCAGTGGGTAGCCTATCCCTTCTCCAGGGGAACTTCCTGACCCAGGGATCGAACCGGGGACCCCTGCAGTGTAGGCAATTTCTTTACCAGCTGAGTTACCTGGGGAGGCCATCTTATACCATACATTGTTCTGCCCGTAGTCCAACAATATCTTTTTGTCCCCGTGGCTCCCTGCACCAAGCTGGGTTTTTTTAGACATTGGTCCCAGTTTTTGATTTAAAACAGAGTGTTGGGCGCCAGTGTCCACCATGAAGCCAACGGGTTTCCCCTCCACATGTATGGTTACCCAGGACTCGGGGAGGGGTGTCGAGTCTTGACTCCCCTAGTCACTGTCTTTCCCCGCGTATAGAACTCGAGTTCCAGGGGAAATTCTCTCTCTCTGGGTTGTTCTTCTCTTCAGGTCCCTCTTAGGGCACTCCTTTCTCCAGTGCCCCCGTTCTTTGCAGTAAGCACACTGATCTTTCTTTAGGGCCTGCCTTTTTGGTCTCTCTGTTTCTCCTGTCTGGGGGCCTCGAGGCTCCCTCAATTTTGTTCCGGCCTTCATCCCCGCAAAAAGAATCTTGGCTAGCTCTCTCTGGTTCTTCCGGTTTTCCTTCACCCTATGTTCCCTATCTTCTTTCCTGATCTTTTCAGCTAGTTCCCTTTCCTCCCAACGAAGTCGTTCCTCCCTTTCTTCTGGGGTCTCCCTATTATTAAATACCTTTTCAGCTGCTTTCAGTAAGTCTTGTATTGTCTGCTCTCCTAACCCCTCTATCTTTTGTAATTTCTTCTTAATATCTGGGTCTGCCTGATTCACAAACTCTAGGAGAACTGCAGCGCGTGATTCCTCAGCCTGGGGGTCCATAGGTGTATATTGCCTAAAGGCTTCCATTAGCCTCTCTAGGAAGGCTGACGGGCTCTCAGTGGGCTCTTGCCTTACTAAATTTACCTTTGCCAAATTTGTCGGCTTCCTAGCTGAGGCCCGCAGGCCAGCCATTAGAGTCTGGCGGTACACTCGGAGATGCTCCTTACCTTCCACTCGCTCAAAATCCCAGTTAGGCCGCAACAGAGGAAACCCCTCGTCCACGAGATGAGGCTGGGCAGTTGGTCTCCCGTCGACCCCCGGGACCTGTTTCTGCGCCTCTGCCAGGATTTGCTCCCATTCTTCCGTGGTGAAGAGCACCTGCAACAGCTGCTGGCAATCATCCCAGGTGGGGTTATGAGTGAACAAAATGGGAAAAGGGCCAGTATTGATAGGTTTGCTCTCTGTCCAGGTTAGCTGGTCCCACCCGGACGAGGAGTGCCTGTACAGTAGAAGAAGGTAACTCTGGGTCCCCATGATCTTGCTCACCCCTATTTCCTCTATTTCTTCTCCGGGGTCAGGGTTTCTTTATCTCTTTTGATTCATCAGGGGGCTCTGCTCCCGGGGGCACCTGCAACGGAGGAGGGGCATATGGCGGGGGCCTAATTTCCGTCTCCAAGTCAATCAGGTTCCGGTCCGAGGATTCCTGCAAGACCGGTTTTGGGCCCTTATTCTTCTTGGCGTCCTCTGGGGGAGTGGGAGTTTCCATAACCAGGGCCCGTACATTAGGAGAATCAGGGAGTTTGTGAACAAAAGGTTTTAACCATTTGGGTGGATCTTCTACTAGATCTTGCCAGACTATAACATATGGGACTTGGCTCAGGCGGCCCCAGGGATCAGGAGCCATAACTTTTTCTTTCACCACCCGAATAATAGAAGGTTGAAAAGTTCGCTCTGGAGGCCATCCAACTTGGAAGGTGGGCCACTCTGCAGAGCAAAAGGTTATTAATTTACTCTTTGTAACTAGTAGCGACAGATCATACGCTCTAGCCCTGACATCCGAGAAATGATCAGTCATGAGAGAGAGTGGGGTGGATTTTCCTTGCCCCATAGCGAGAGTCAGAAGAAAGTCACCGAGAATTACCACCAATAAATCCTATCGGGAGTGGTGGTGGCCAGGAGGTTGGGCTTGTGGTATGTTTCGTGGAACTATTTGAGTGCCTTAGTCATTGCACGGAAGTTTTCTTGCTGGGGGCGGGCACCCTAAGGGTTTCTAGCCCGTTCCGTGACCCCCTTATCCTTTCACGGGAGTCTTCCAGTGGCAGGTGCCCTATTGGCTCTTAAGTGCCTGTCCCGTGCCCACACAGATGGGTCTTTATTTGGCCAGATTCTCGGTTTAGAATACGAGAAAAAAGAAAGGAGTTTCACCCTCTCGGGCTCCCGTTACTGGGGCTGACTTGTTGGGAGGCCTTCAGAATCCGCCAGGGAGTAGCCCTGGCCGGGACTCATCAGTTGCCCCAACAACTGTCTGCCCGTTCACTGAAACTCCCAGAAACAGAAATGAGGCTCCAAGGCTTTATAGGAAGAAGTAGACAACGACACACCAGAGAACAACGAGACAGGAGACAATGCCGGCAGTTATACAGAAAAACACACAGACAGACATACATCGGCTGACGACACAGATCCTCTGGAACAAGGGTCACCTTACCGTATGGCGCCCACTGTTCCCCAGATTTGGGCTTAGGAGAGGAGATCTCCTTCCCGCAGAGCTGGCTGCCTCCCAGCGCGCTCTCTGGCCTCGGCCTCACGCCAGCAGGAACGGCCAGTCCGTTCCCTCATGGAAAGCTTTCCCTAACGCCAGACACCTTCCTGCTTCACAGCAGGGCCTCGGCTTTACTCTGGTCTTTTTCTGCGCCAGACACCTTCCCGCTTCACAGCAGGGCCTCGGCTTTACTCTAGTCTTTTTCTAAACCTGCCTGGTGCTATTACCTGTCTTTTTTCCCCTTTGTTCCAAAGAGCGTTCTTCCCCGGTCAAGGGATCCTGGACGAGCCCCCAAATGTTCTGCCCGTAGTCTGAGTCCCTGGTCGGGAAAGAAGACTCCTCAAAACAATGCAACTCGCAATAGGGGAATTTATTACTGACTCGAGCCAGGGCCTTTCGCGGGAGGCCCTTATGCTAAGTGGAATAAGTCAAGAAAGACAAATGCTGTATGATTACACTCATATATGGAATCTTAAAAAACAAATAAAACAAAACATACTCATGGATACAGAGAACAAATTAGTGGCTACCAAAGAAGAAGGGACTTGGGGAAGATAAGTAAGAAGCAAGGTTCTAAGCAAAAGATACTAATATGAATGTAGCTACAATAGAAGAAGATGAGAAGACTCACAGGGAAACTAATTCTCTGTATTAGTCATCTTGGACTGCCATAAAAAAATACCACAGGCTGGATGGCTTAAATGACAAAAATTTATTTTTCCATAGCTCTGAAGGCTAGATGAAGGTGAAGGTAAAGTTGCTCAGTTGTGTCTGACTCTTTGCGACCCCATGGAATGTAGCCCACTAGACTCCTCCATCTATGGAATTTTCTAGGCAAGAGTGCTGGAGTGGGTTGCCATTTCCTTCTCCAGGGGATCTTGCCGACTCAGGGATCGAACCCAGGTCTCCCGCATTGCTGGCAGATGCTTTACCGTCTGAGCCACCAGGCTAGATATGCAAGATCAATTTGTCAGTACATTTGGTTTCCAGTGAGGCCTCTTTTCCTGGCTTGTTAATGCCTACCTTCTTCCTGTATCTTTATATAACCCTTCCTCTCTATCCTTGTGGAGAGAGTGAGCTCTGGTGTCCCTTTCTTTGCATATAAGGATACCAGTCTTATAGAATTAGACCCCAGTATATGACATCATTAATTACCCTCCTTTAAGATTCTATCTATAAATATATTCTACTGGGCTTAGGGCTTCAACTTGTGGATTTTCAAGGGACATAATTCAGTTAATAACAGTCCCCAAAGTGGAAATTTTTCAAGACAGGCTGAGAATTTGGGATTTAGTTCAGTTAGAATTAGGAAGCCATTGACACAAAAACCTGGGTTAGGAGTGTGACTTTGAAACTTTCATAGTTTTCCTTAAAATTGGTAGAACTTCTTGATTACGTTCTAGTAGGCCTAGAGTTATATATGACAAAGCCTGCTGTTAAGATTCAAAACTAATGATTATTCAGATATGTATGGAGTTTCATTTTAGATCAAGGAATAAAAGAATTTTAAATAAATCTTCATTTGTGATAGAATATAAATATACTTTCGTTGTTGCCCAGTCACTAATGTAAACTCAGCTACTCATTCCAATCGAAATATTTGGCATAGTAAGATTATCCCATCACAATTCTGAGCTGTAGTTCTACATGCCTGCACAAATTCAGAGCCTCTTTAAAATACTTGAGACTAAATAAGCCACTTGAACTAGACATACGTTCTATTTTATAATTACCATAAAAATATGAATAGCAATCAAAAAATAAATCAGAGTTTCTGCCTTTGCTGACTGAATATGGTTTTAAGTTGACTCTTTTACTGCTTTACAAATGACTAAAAAACTTTGGTCATTTCATTCATTGTTGACTAGAGAAAATTAGACATGATTTATGGAAATTTTAAATAAGGCAATAAGAAGTGGAATGATAAAAACACAATCTCATTAATTCACAACTTAAAAATTCCACCACCAGGGCTTTCCCGGTGGCTTGGTGGTGAGGAGTCCGCTGCCAGTGCGGGAGACACAGGTTGGATCCTTGGCCCACAACTGTGGAGCCTATGTTCTAGGGACCCAGAGCCACAACTCCTGAAGCCCGTCTGCCCTAGGGCCCGTGCGCTGCAACAAGAGAAGCCACTGCAATGAGAAGCACAAACAACACCACTAGAGACAAACCCCCACTCTCCACAACTAGAGAAAAGCCCAGACAGCAACGAAGACCCAGCGCAGCCAAAAAAAAAAATCTGTCACCAAAAGGGGAAAATATTTTGAGTTTTTTTTCTCATAATTTCTAGTATTGCCTACATAATCCAAGTTTGTCACATAATTAAATATTCTCTGGCCTTATCTTTGTGAACTCAGTGCTTATGCTCTTAATTTTTACTTAATTGGGTATATTTTCCTATCTATTATAATATATAAGTTATGAGAACATATTAAAGTTTTTTCTATCAAAATTTGTTAAAGAAAATGCAAAACTAATTCTCACTAGCCATGATTTTAAAAACCCCTAAAAGAATGTTTTTATAATTTATCATTTCAGGCTGAATATTGAAGAGTATCAAAGCATACTTTATCATATATGATTTCTGAGTAAAACATGGCAATATAAGGATATTCATTCCTTCAACAACAATGCAGAAGACTGTTTCTCAGGGAAGGGAACAACTTAATGTATGCAAACTCTGGTTTACCACTTTTGGTGGGCTTCCAAAAGTAAACATTACATTGAGCAGTAAAGAAGTCTCATTTGAATGAAAACGGATTGCAAGTTATTGTAAATATATATAGTTACAGTGTTTTGTAATCTTCCAAATAATAAATAAGAACATTTGGTGATACTGTGCATATTAAAACTCTAAGGAAGATTATATTTTTTAAGTCAAGCTATCTCTTTATGTTCTCTGTTTTCATAGATTTAATCTGTTTACATAACAAGGAAATGCTGATGATAATTCTTTATCAGGTGGAGCAGAGCCTGTCAGAGAAAGGTAAGTTTGCCTAGCCTGAGTTATATTGGAAGAATGATAATTTACCTAGAGACCTAGGAAGTAGCTTGAATTGTTGTTTTCTAGCCTTGAGGAATGGTTGATGGGGAGAATAGTATCAACTAGTATCAACAAAAAATTAATCACTTGATCTAAGAAAGAAATGGCAAGTTTTATTTGAGCCAAATTTGAGGAGGAAGAGGACCCAGGTTCTGTCCCGGGTCAGGAAGAGCCCCTGGAGAAGGAAATATTAACCTGCTCCAGTACTCTTGCCTGAGAAATCCCATGGATAGAGGAGCCTGGTGGGCTACAGTCCATGCGGTCATGAGAGTATTTAGCAACTAAACCACCACCACCACCCAGAAGGAGTATCTAAGAAAGCTCTGAGAACTGTTCTGCCACTTAGAAGCCAAGACACAAATATATTTTTTGAGACAGAGGACTCAAAAACAAAAACAAAAAAAAACTGCCAATATTATTGACAGTTTGCATAATCCAGATCTAAGTGTCAGTTATTATTATGGACAGTTTGCTAATCCAGATCTAAGTGTCATCGTGGTAGGTCATGTGACCCTTTACAATATCAAGAAGGAATACTATCTTTTAAGAAGTTGTCGATGCTAGAATGTTGCTATATATGGTTGAGCAGATATTCCTGCTGATGGGGGAGGTTTAAGTGATGCATAATACAGATGCACAATACGCACAAGTGGAGAGAGACTGTCGAAGGGCAGAGAATTTTTTATGTGTAAACTTTTCTTGTCTTGCCAAAAAATATGAATTTTACTTTACACCAGACAACTGAAGAAACAGTAGAATGGGTCAGGTATTGTTTTCCCATCTCAGTCACTAAGATCAATAGCCTCACCTGACTACAATTTTCTACAGTGTTCTTCTCTATCCCAAACTTACAAGTGAGAAAACTAAGACTCAGGGAGACTAATTTATTTTTACTAAGATCATTTAGTTTCTGCACACTAAAGATAATTTCTTCATTATATCTCGCCAAGCAATTTTTAATCTGCCATGATGATAGCTACATGACAAAAAGTATTTCTTTTCATGAAAAAGATACTTTTACCATGTAACAGTTTAAATTCTAAAAATGTATTCCTTACTTTGCTTTATGATTTTAGAACTTCTAATTTTAACTGAATATAAAAAGAAAAATAGAAAAAGAATAACCATTTAAATGGACCTGTCAAATTATAACATGAATATGTACAACATACCATGTTTCGTGTATCATATTATAATATAATGATATATAATTATGTCAGGTATAACTTACTACTTTAAATAAGCTTGTCTATACAAAATATTACCTGAAAACTGGGTTTACCTCTTGGTAGATGTCAAGCCAAAAGACAACCAAGTCAAAGAGTGGGAAAAGGAAGGATTTGTTTCTTGTAGCAAGTAAGGAGAACATCAAGGATCTTTCCCAAAGTAGTGTCCTTGAACAGCAATATTTTTAAGCTAGGTGTACATGCATACTCATATAACAACTTACGCAGTGCATAAGTTTCATGAAGGGTCTTGGGCACAGAAAAATTCATCATAGAATTGGGGTAAGGATCGACAGAGCCCAGAATTTGTAGACTGAAGTCAGAAATTCACCCTCCACTTTTATTCAGAGCCTTTGTTCTTGCAGAATTCAAAGATATACATCATATTGTTATGCATATCCCTTGAGGAAGAACTAGGACTTTTATTGCTGATCTATTGTTTCTTGACTGCTTTCCCTTTGTTCTTGCCACCCCTCATTTCTCTTAAGATCTTTAATTACTGAGACACATGCAAGCGCAAGGATTACGGACAGGCTCAGATCACACAATGACTTAGGCCCGGAATGGCTTCTCTTTTCTCAAGAAAGCCATGCCCGGTTCTCTTTCTCTGAAGACCCCCTATCCTGTCTACTTAGAGTATCTCAAAGGGGAGAGGGTGAAATTGGGAAAAGAATGCTTCTAGAGATTTAAGTGCTGGATTCATTTAGGGTGACCTTGGAAGACATTGGTCTGTGTGTAGCCCAGAAAGTTGCTGAAACTATTGGAAGTCTTTAATATTAAGATTTATGAATCCCTGTGAAAGTATTGTTTACCAGTTCGCCCGCTGTTGTTGTTTGATTGCTAAGTCATGTCCAGTTCTTTGTGATCCAGTGGACTGGAGTACACCAGACTTCCCTGACCCTCACTGTCTCCTGGAGTTTGCTCAAATTCATGTACATGGAGTCAGTGATGCTGTCCAACCATCTAATCCTCTGTCGTCCCCTTCTCCTCCTGCCTTCAATCTTTCCCAGCATCAGGGTCTTTTCCAGTAAGTCGGCTCTTCACATCAGGGGGCCAAAGCACTGGAGCTTAGTTTCAGCCTCATTCCTTCCAATGAATGTTCAGGGTGGGTTTCCTTTAGGATTGACTGGTTTAATCTCCTTGCAGTTCACCTGTGGTCTTATCTAAACTAGAAAGGTCTAAATAAACTGGGGATTAAAGAATGAGGAGTTTAGATGGTGTGTGATAAACATAATTTTTTCTGGCGCTCTTTATATATCTTGTGTATCTTGTGATTTAGGATATACTTTGCAATTTGTGGTTTCCATTTCAATTCTCATTTCCTTCCACAGCCACTATGCCAGCAAAAGTTTCCCCTTTATCATGATTGAAAAAAGTTTTAGCTGAGTGATCTCTTCAAAAAAATTAGAGATAACAAGGGAAAATTTCATATAAAGATGAACACAATAAAGGACAGAAATGGTATCGACCTAACAGAGGCAGAAGACATTAAGAAGAGGTGTCAAGAACACATAGAAGAGCTATACAAAAAAGATATTCATGACCCAGATAACCACAAGGGTGTGATCGCCCACCTAGAGCCAGACATCCTGGAATGCAAAGTTAAGTGGACCTTAGGAAGCATCACTACGAACAAAACTAGCGGAGGTGATGGAATTCCAGTTGAGCTATTTCCAGTCGTAAAAGATGATGCTGTGAAAGTGCTGCACTCAATATGCCAACAAACTTGGAACAATCGAACAATCAGCAGTGGCCACAGTACTGGAAAAGTTACTTTTCATTTCAATTCCAAAGAAAGGCAAAGCCAAAGAATGTTCAAACTATCACACAATTGCACTCATCTTACACCCTAACAAAACAATGCTCAAAATCCTCTAAGCCAGGCTTCAACAGTATGTGAACTGTGATCTTTCAGATATTCAAGCCAAATTTTAAAAAGGCAGAGGAACCAGAGACCAGATTGCCAACATCTGTTGGATCATCAAAAAAGCAAGAGAGTTCCAGAAAAACATTTACTTCTGCTTTATTGACTACACAAAAGCCTTTGACTGTGTAGATCACAACAAACTGGATAATTCTTAAAGAGATGGGAATACCAGACCACCTGACCTGCCTCCTGAGAAATCTGTATGCAGGTCAAGAAGCAACAGTTAGAACTGGACATGGAACAACAGACTTGTTCCAAATAGGGAAATAGGAGTACATCAAGGCTGTATATTGTCACCCTGCTTATTTAACTTATATTCAGAGTACATCATGAGAAATACTGTGTTGGATGAAGCACAAGCTGGAATTAAGATTGCTGGGAGAAATATCAATATTCTCAGATATGGAGATGACACCACCCTTATGGCAGAAAGTGAAGAAGAACTAAAGAGCCTCTTGATGAAAATGAAAGAGGAGAGTGAAAAAGTAGGCTTAAAACTCAGCATTCAGAAAGCTAAGATCATGGTATGCAGTCCCATCTCTTCATGGCAAATAGATGGGGAAACTTTGGAAACAGTGAAAGACTTTATTCTCTTGGGCTCCAAAATAACTGCAGATGGTAACTGCTGCCATGAAATTAAAAGATGCTTGCTCCTTGGAAGACCAACCTAAGCATGTTAAGAAGCAGAGACATCACTTTGCCAACAAATGTCCAACTAGTCAAACCTATCGTTTTTCCAGCAGTCATGTATGGATGTGAGAGTTGGACTATAAAGAAAGCTGAGTGCCAAAGAATTGATGCTTTTGAACTGTGTTGTTGGAGAAGACTCTTGAGAATCCTCTGGACTGCAAGGAGATCAAACTAGTCCACCCTCAAGGAAATCGGTCCTGAATATTCATTGGAAGGACTGATGCCAAAGCTGAAACTCCAATCCTTTGGCCACCTGATGTGAAGAACTGACTCATTTGAGAAGACCCTGATGCTGGGAAAGATTGAAGACAGGAGGAGAAGGGGATGACAGAGGACGAGATGGCTAGATGGCCTCACTGACTTGATGGACATGAGTTTGAGCAGGCTCTGGGAGTTGGTGATGGACAGGGAAGCCTGGCATGCTGCAGTCCATGGGGTCGCAAAGAGTTGGACACCACTGAGTGACTGAATTGAACTGATAAGTCATTTAAATTTCTTTGAGTTGGTCCTTTGCTTTGTATAGTAGTAATCTTAGAGCTGATGTTCAACAAACTCCTTATGTTTCTGAGTTTGAAATACTGAAGTCTAGAGAGTAACTTTTAAACCTCTATGTCAACTCAAGCTTTAATTATCATTACATCAAATGCCACACTGGAAAAATTGTATAAATGCAATTTCTAAGTATAAAAAACAGATAATGCCAAATTCTTATTTTCCAAATATTCACTAAAATTTTAAAAAGAAATTGCAATATAAAATCATAATAGCTTTCAAACATGGTGAATTGGTATTAAATGTACTTATTAAATGAGAAAAAGCTGACTATAATGAAGCTGTTGTTTTAAATGAATGTTCATCACCTTTGCCAGGTATCAGAAGAATCAAGACAACCACAAATGGAATAGAGAACAGGCATGTTGGCTGAAAGGTCCAAGATCAAGGTTTGGCCAGCATTCAGTTTCTGGTGAGACTTCTCTTCCTGGCTTTCACATGGCCACTTTCTCTCCATGTCCATCCTTACAAGGTGAAGAATCTGAGCTCTGAGATCTCTGATATATCTCTGATCTCTCTTCCTCTTCTTCTAAGGCCATCATCTCTATTGGATAGGCCTCATTCTTCTGATCTTTAACCTTTATCACCTCCTCACACACCCTGTCTCCAAATACAGTAGTGTTGGGGTTTAAGGCTTCAACACAGGAATTGGAGAGGGGGGTGGGACAATTCAGTCAAGCGCTGCTAAAACCCAAAGAAATAATTTACTTTCAATAAAACATTATATTCTATATAAATGCTTTATACAGTATATGTATCTTATGAAAAACATAAATCTACACAAAATAGAGGAAATTCTATTGTCTTCATAGTGCAGCCCTTTCCCTTTTCACTGAAAAGAGATGCTCTGTGAGGAAAGTGAGAAGTTCCTTGAACTGGACTGGTAAAATCTACCTCTTCTCTGTGTCATTCCCACCTCTGACCTCTTCACAGATCATCATGGTAGGATGCCTGATGGGGCTGGCTTTGAGTGATGTGACCCTCAGCACTTCCTTAAATATGAACATAAAAAGGATCAACTTCTAGCAGTTTAAAGTGAAGTCAAGCAAACTCCAAAAAAAATTTTTAAATAAAATAAAAAGACAATTTAACTTAAAATTTTACTCAACAATCTTTCCCCCAAAATATGTGTGTTTTTTTTTAAACTTACCGTACCTAATTTAAATGAACATATTCCTGGATCATTTACTATTAATAGCTAGTTATTGGCTAGAAACAAGTTTCCTGCTTTTCATCCCACTTCAAATAATGTAAAAGTTCCATTATGAGAAAATATGAATGGCTTAACTTGATTTCCAAAATCATTGTTTCATTTATTGTATTCAGTATTGTTGGGCTTATTTTGAATAAGCTTAAGACATCTAGTTTATTGCTTCTACATGCAGCTGTATTAAAAAAAAAAAGGTTCATGTTGCATTTTATTAATTCAACTTTTAGTTTTCTTTTCATAAACAGGAATTCTCCAAATACCAATGTATGATCTTTCATTCTGATCCAAAATAGGTTAAAACAAAACAAAAGGTATGTTTTAATTTCCACTGCTTCCTAGTAAGTGGGATTATACACATAGTTTTAGCATGAACACATTTCTCTCATTGGTCCCTTTTTTTCCCCCAACTGCAAGAGTCTATTCCAACCTCTTCCCTTTAGATAATTCATATTAATAACTTAGTGTATGTCTATATGCATTTTTTTCTCCACGTTTTGATGATCTTTATAGATGATATATGGGAATATATATACTCATACACGCATATTCAGAGTTGGGCTTTCCATAGTTTTTACTTTTGTTTTACATTATCCTGAACAACTCTACCATAAATATTTTTACGTATAAGCTCTTACAAGTTGGATTTGGGGGTGAGTCTCTGTAGAAAAGCTTTCTAAGAAAGGAATAGCTTTCTTAAAGAATTTTTTTTTAAACTGTAGACATTAGCAGATTCTCATATTGTGTATTAATATAAGGACCTCAGGAACAAAACACTAAATTAGGTAAATCATATTACAGTTCTACCAGCAATCTAAGACAATACCTTATACCTCATATCCATGCCATCATTAAGTTTTAGAGCATTTTAAAATGTTCTCAGATTAAATCATTTTTATATTGATTTCTATTTCACCAGAAACTAGTTAATTTCCTTTTTCCCAAGTGTGCTAGTCATTTGGATTTGTTCTTGGCACATTGTGTATTCACAATCTTTTATCCATTTTTATATTGCATGTTTTGTCTTTTTCTTGTTAATTTGTACAAACTCTGTGTTTTACAGACTCATTGCCTGCTATTTGCATTGTCATTTTCCAGATGTCATTTTTCCAGATCATGTCTATTGATCTTGTGTGTTATTTTGTTTTGCCATACAGATGGCTTAAATTTTATTTAGTAGAACTCAAAGCTTCTAGGTAGTCTACGTTTATAATATTATATGTTCGGTCAATCAGTTCACTCGCTCAGTCGTGTCTGGCGCCTTGTGACCCTATGGACTGAGGCACGCCAGGCTTCCCTGTCTATCACCAACTCCCGGAGCTTACTCAAACTCATGTCCATTGAATCAGTGATGCCATCCAAAAATCTCATCCTCTCTTGTCTCTTTCACCTCCTGCCTTCAATCTTTCCCAGCACCAGGGTAATTTCAAATGAGTCAGTTCTTCCCATCAGGTGGCCAAAGTATTGGAGTTTCAACTTCAGCATCAGTCCTTCCAATGAATATTCAGGACTGATTTCATTTAGGATAGACTGGTTGGATCTCCTTGCAGTCCAAGGGACTCTCAAGAGCCTTCTCCAACACCTCAGTTCAAAAGCATCAATTCTTTGACACTCAGCTTTCTTTATAGTCCAACTCTCACATCCATACATGACTACTGGAGAAACCATAGCTTTAACTCAATGGAACTTGGCAAAGTAATGTCTCTGCTTTTTAATATGCTGTCTAGGTTGGTCATAGCTTTTTTTTCCAAGGAGCAAGCATCTTTTAATTTCATGGCAGCAGTCACCATTTGCAGTGATTTTAGGGCCAAAAAAGCTAAAGTCTGCCACTGTTCCCACTGTTTCCCCATCTATTTGTCATGAAGTGATTGGATAAGATGCCATGATCCTACTTTTCTGAACCCTGAGTTTTAAGCCAACTTTTTCACTCTCCTCTTTCACTTTCATCAAGAGGCTCTTGAGTTCCTCCTCACTTTCTGCAATAAGGGGGATGTCAACTGTGTGTCTCAGGTTATTGCTGTTTCTGCCGGCAATCTTGATTCCAGCTTGTGATTCATCCAGTCCAACATTTCTCATGATATACTCTGCATATAAGTTAAATAAGCAGGGTGACAATATACAGCCTTGATATACTCCTTTCCTGATTTGGAACCAGTCTGTTGTTCCATGTCCAGTAAACACTGTTGCTCCTTGACCTGCATACAGATTTCTTAGGAGGCAGGTAAAGTGGTCTGATATTCCAATCTCTTTAGAATTTTCCACAACTTGTTGTGATCTACAAGGTCAAAGGCATTGGTGCAATCAATAAAGGAGAAATAGATGTTTTTCTGGAACTCCCCGGCTTTTTTGATGATCCAAAGGATGTTGGCAATTGTTCTATGCTTCCTCTGCCTTTTGTAAATCAAGCTTGAACATCTGGAAGTTCACAGTTCACATACTGTTGAAGCCTGGCTTGGAGAATTTTGAGCATTACTTTGCTTGCATTTGAAGTAAGTGCAATTGCGTGGTAGCTTGAGCATTCTTTGGCATTGCCTTTCTTTGGAATTGGAATGAAAACTGACCTTTTCCAGTCCTGTAGCCACTGCTGAGTTTTCCAAGTTTGCAGGCATATTGAGTGCAGCACTTTCACAGCATCATCATTTAGGATTTGAAATAGCTCAACTGGAATTCAATCACCTCCACTAGCTTTGTTTGTAGTGATGTTTCCCAAGGCTCACTTGACTTTATTACAGGATGTCTGGCTCTAGGTGGGTGATCACACCATTGTGGTTATCTGGGTCATGAATATCTCTTTTGTATAGTTCTTCTGGGTATTCTTGCCACCTCTTCTAAACATCTTATGCTTCTGTTAAGTCTATACCATTTCTATACTTTATTGTGTCCATCTTTGCATGAAATGTTCCCTTGGTAGCTCTAATTTTTTTTTGAAGAGATCTCTAGTCTTTCTCATTCTATTGCTTTCCTCTATTTCTGTACACTGATCACTGAGGAAGGCTTTTTTATCTATCCTTGCTAGTCTTTGGAACTCTGCATGCAAATGGGTATGTCTCTCCTTTTCTCCTTTGGCTTTCACTTCTCTTCTTTTCATAGCTATTTGTAAGGCTTTTCAGATAACCATTTTGCCTTTTTGCATATCTTTTTCTTGGGGATGTTCCTGATAACTGCCTCCTGTAAAATGTCACGAACCTCCATCCACAATTCTTCAGGCACTCTATCAGCTCTAATCTCTTGAATCTATTTGTCAGTTTCACTGTATAATGATAAGGGATTTGATTTAGGTCATCAGTGAATTGTCTAGTGGTTTTCCCTACTTCCTTTAGTTTAAATATGCATTTTATAATGAGGAGTTCATGATCTGAGCCACAGTTATCTTCTGGTCTTGCTTTTGTTGACTGCATAGAGCTTCTCCATCTTTGGCTGCAAAGAGTATAATCAATCTGATTTCAGTATTGACCATCTGTAATGTCCACGTGTAGAGTTTTCTCTTGTGTAATTGGAAGAGGGTGTTTGCTATGACCAGTGCTTTCTCTTGGCAAAACTCTATTAGCCTTTGCCCTGCTTCATTTTGTACTCCAAGTCCAAATTTGCCTGTTACTCCAGGTATCTCTTGCTTCCTACGTTTGAATTCCAGTCCTCTGTAATGAAAAGGACATATTTTTTGGGTGTTAGTTCTAGAAGGTCTTGTAGGTCTTCATAGCACCGTTCAACTTCAGCTTCTTCAGCATTACCGGTCAGGGCATAGACTTGGATTACTGTGATATTGAATGGTTTGCCTTGGAAACAAACAGAGATCATTCTGTCGTTTTTGAGATTGCCTCCAAGTACTGCATTTCGTTGACTATAATGGCTACCCCATTTCTTCTAAGGGATTCTTGCCCACAGTAGTAGATATAATGGTCATTTGAGTTAAATTCACCCCTTTCAGTCCATTTAGTTTGCTGATGACTAAAATGTTGATGTTCACTCTAGCCATCTCCTGTTTGACCACTTCCAATTTGCATTGATTCATGGACCTAACATTCCAGGTTCCTATGCAATATTGCTCTTTACAGCATCAGGCTTTGCTTCCATCCAAGTCATATCCACAACTGGGTGTTGTTTCTGCTTTGGCTCCATCTCTTCATTCTTTCTGAAGTTATTTCTCCATTGATCTCCAGTAGCATTTTTGGCATCTACCATCTAGATGCCCATCTACCATGGGCATCTCCCCATGAACTGGGGAGTTCACCTTTCATTGTCCTATCTTTTTGCCTTTTCATACTGTTCATGGGGTTCTCAAGGCAAAAATACTGAAGTGGTTTGCCATTCCCTTCTCCAGTGGACCATATTTTGTCAGAACTCTCCACCATGAACCGTCTGTCTTGGGTGGCCCTACTCAGCAGGGCTCATAGTTTCATTGAGTTAGACAAGGCTGTGGTCCAAGTGATCAGGTTGTTTAGCTTCCTATCACTGTTTTTCATTCTGTCTGCCCTCTGATGGAGAAGGATAAGAGGCTTATGGAAACTTCCTGGTGGGAGAGACTGACTGAAGGGTAAACTGGGTCTTGTTCTAATGGGAGGGGCCATGCTCAGTGAATCTTTAATCTAATTTTTCTTGATGGGCGGGGCTGTGTTCCCTCCCTGTTATCTGACCTGAGGCTAAACTACAGTGGAGGTAATGAAGATAATGGCAACCTCCTTCAAAAGGTCCCATGCAGGCACTGCTACACTCAGTTCCCCTGACCTTGCAGCAGGCCACCACAGACCCACACCTCCACTGGAGACTCCTAGACACTCTTGGGCAAGTCTGTGTAGGCTCTTGTGGGGTCACTGCTCCTTTCTCCTAGGTCCTGGTAAGCACAAAGTTTTGTTTGTGCCCTCCAAGGCTCTGTTTCCCCAGTTCTGTGTTAGTTCTGCTGGCTCTATGTTGGGGTTATTGGCGACCTCCTCCAAATGGGCTTATGCCACATTCAGATCTACTGAAGCCAGAGCCCCTGCCCCTGCAGCAGTCGACTGCTGACCCATACTTCCACAGGAGGCACTCAATCACAGTCCTGTCTCATTCTGTGTGGGGTCTCTGGGTCCTGGTGTGCACAAGGTTTGTTTGAGCCCTCTGAGCTTCTCTGGGGGGTATGGGGTTTGATTCTAAACATGATTTCACCCCTCCTACCATCTTTCTGGAGCTTCTCCTTTGCCCTTTGAAGTGGGGTATCTCATCAAAGCCACTCCAGGGCCCTGCAGTTGCCACTCCAGCGCCTACTGTCTTGATGGTGCTTCTCTATCATTGAACTTTGGGTATCCTCTCAAAGTCGCTCCAGCGCCATGCAGCCACCACGCCAGAACAATGCAGCCACCACTAAGCTATCTAGATATTCTTGCAGTATTGGGGTTTTTTTTTTATTCAATTAGTGTTAATTTTTGTATATAGTGTGAGACAGAGATTTCTTTTAAAATTTTTCCAGGTCTATACATTGCTGCTTCAGCACTGCTTATTAAATAGCCCATACTTTTCTCATTGAATGCATGCATCTACACAGTTGTATTAACTTCATTATTTTGATAATGTATTCAGTATAATATAATATCCAGAAACATAACTTTTAAAACTGTTTTTTTCCAAAAGTATTTGTTTACTTAAGATAGCTTGCCCTCTAATGTATTAATGCAAATTGGTAAGTGTGAAAATAGGATTCTTAAATTCTACCTCCTTGCCATATGCATTCCATGGCATTAGAATTAGACACCAACTAATTATATGGGTAAAACAGGAAGAAAGGACTATTCAGGAAATCCATATACATCATTCAGACTTAAACTGAAGAAAGTAGGGAAAACAGGACCATTCAGGTATGACCTAAATTAAATCCCTTATGATTATACAGTCGAAGTGACAAATAAGATTCAAGGGATTAGATCTGATAGACAGAGTGCCTGAAGAACTATGGACAGAGGTTCATGACACTATACAGGAGGCAGTTATCAAGACCATCCCCAAGAAAAGGAAATGCAAAAAGGCAAAATGGTTGTGTGAGGAATCCTTACAAACAACTGTGAAAAGAAGAGAAGTGAAAGGCAAGACAAAAAGGAAAGATATACCCTTTTGTTCCAAATAATAGCAAGGAGAGATAAGAAAGACTTCCTCAGTGATCAGTGCAAAGAAATAGAGGAAAGCAATAGAATGTGAAAGACTAGAGATCTCTTCAAAAAATTTAGAGATATCAAGGGAACATTTCATGTAAAATGGACACAATAAAGGACAGAAATGGTATGGGCCTAACAGAAGCAGAATATATTTAGAAGAGGTGGCAAGAGTACACAAAGAACTATACAAAAGAGATCTTCATGACCCAGATAACCACAATGGTGTAATCACCCACCTAGAGCCAAACATCCTAGAATGTAAAGTCAAGTGGGCCTTAAGAAGCATCACTTGGAACAAAGCTAGTGGAGGTAATGGAATTCCAGTAGAGTTATTTCCAATCCTAAACGATGATGCTGTGAAAGTGCTGCACTCAATATGCCAGCAAATTTGGAACACTCAGCAGTGGCCACAGGACTGGAAGAGTCAGTTTTCATTCCAATTCCAAAGAAAGAGGTGGGAGGGGGGGTTCAGGATGGGAAACACATGTAAATCCATGGCTGATTCATATCAATGTATGGCAAAAACCACTACAATATCGTAAAGCAATTAGCCTCCAACTAATATAAATAAATGAAGAAAAAAATAATAAATACAAAATAAATAAATAAAATAAAAAAGATTGTCTCATCCCCCCCCCAAAAAAAACTAAAGAAATGCAATGCCAAAGAACGCTCATGCTACCACACAATTGCACTAACTTCACATGCTAGCAAAGTAATGCTCAAAATTCTCTAAGCCAGGCTTCAACAGTATGTGAATTGTGAACTTCCAGATGTTTGAGCTTGATTTACAAAAGGCAGAGGAACCATAGATCAAATTGCCAACATCTGTTGGGTCATCAAAAAAGCTGGGGAGTTCTAGAAAAGCATCTACTTCTCCTTTATTGACTGCATCAAAGCTTTTGGCTATGTAGATCACAACAAACTGTGGAAAATTCTTAAAGAGATGGGAATATCGGACCACCTGACCTGCCTCCTAAGAAATCTGTATGCAGGTCAAGGAGCAACAGTGATTACTGGACATGGAACAACAGACTGGTTCCAAATCAGGAAAGGAGTATATCAAGGCTGTATATTGTCAACCTACTTATTTAACTTATATGAAGAGTACATCATGAGAAATGCTGGACTGGATGAATCACAAGCTGGAATCGAGATTGCCGGCAGAAACAGCAATAACCTGAAATACGCAGTTGACATCCTCCTTATTGCAAAAAGTGAAGAGGAACTCAAGAGCCTCTTGATGAAAGTGAAAGAGGAGAGTGAATAAGTTGGCTTAAAACTCAGCTTTCAGAAAAGTAGGATTATGGCATCCAATCCAATCACTTCATGGCAAATAGATGGGGAACAATGGAAATATACAATAATAAAGTGACAGACTTTATATTTGGGGGCTCCAAAATCACTGCAAATGGTGACTGCTGCCATGAAATTAAAAGATGCTTGCTTCTTGGAAGAAAAGCTATGACCAACCGAGACGGCATATTAAAAAGTAGAGACATTACTTTGCTAACAAATGTTTATCTCGTCAAAACTATGGGTTTTCCAGTAGTCATGTATGGATGTGAGAGTTGGACTATAAAGAAAGCTGAGTGCTGAAGAATTGATGCTTTTGAACTGAGGTGTTGGGCAAGACTCTTGAGAGTCCCTTGGACTGCAAAGAGATCCAACCAGTCCATCCTAAATGAAATCAGTCCTGAATATTCATTTGAAGAACTGATGCTAAAGCTGGATCTCCAATACTTTGGCTACCTATGCGAATAACTGATTTATTGCAAAAGACCCTGATACTGGGAAAGATTGAAGACAGGAGGAGATGGGGATGACAGAGGATGAAATGGTTGGATGGCATCGCCGACCTGATGGACATGAATTTGACAATCTCTGGGAGTTGGTGATAGACAGAGAAGCCTGGTGTGCTGCAGTCCATGGGATTGCAGAGAGTCAGACTCCACTGAGTGACTGAAGTGAACTGAACTGATATGCATCATATATTAAAACTTTGAATTGAGATAGTCTGAGTTTCAATCTATGTTGTGCTACTTAATGAGCTGTGTGAGCTTAGGCTCCTTAACTAATTACATCTAAATTTTCTCATTTGTGAAAAAGAGATAAAGAAGCACTGAGTAAATGTCTCTGTGTTAAAAGTTTAATAAAGTGTCTGGTTTCTATTAGTTGTTCAATGTACTATTTCCTTTTTCTCCCTTTTGTCACAGAGTATATTCAATATATTAATCTGTAAAATTAGAACTGGGATATAACCCCAAATCTCTCTTCCACTGAACTCTTTCACTTTAAACAGTTGAATCTGTGTTTCTGT
The DNA here is from genome assembly GCF_019320065.1 of Cervus canadensis. Taxonomy (NCBI): domain Eukaryota; kingdom Metazoa; phylum Chordata; class Mammalia; order Artiodactyla; family Cervidae; genus Cervus; species Cervus canadensis. The sequence goes on from NC_057399.1 coordinate 23,091,664, forward strand.
TTACTTGTCCAAAGTGAGAAAGAGCAAGAAATACTTAGGAGGTTCAAGATTTGTCTTCATTGCCACTTTAGTGCATTTGTACCTTTCAGTGTCTGTTTTTGCTTTTTTACTTCCTGAGGACTCAATCTCCTCCTCTTCCCACTTGCCAATGGCAGTGCTTCATCTACTCTCATCAAGCTCATTCTCACTTACTCCTCTCAAATTCCTCATGTCCTAATAGCTTTCTACATGTTCCATATCAAAATATAGGTTAATACAAAATTTTACACTCATTTTCAATTTTCAATAATACAATATCCTGAGAAATAAGTATTATTATTGCATCAATGTTACAAAAGAGGCTTCATGACTTGTCCAAGAATGCCAAATCAAAAATGAACAAAGCCAGGATTCAAACATAGGCTTTCTGATTATAAATGCACATGCTCTCTGCTGTTGCTTATTCATATATGACAATTTGCATATGTCTGAGTTATGATGATGATTATCAATCAGTCATTGCAGAATTCTCCAAAGTTGAACTGATTTGGGTCAACTTTTAATAGATTTATTTCATCACAAAAATAAATCAGTGTGCGTGTGTGTAAAGCAATTCTCTGTACCTCAGCAAATACTTTTAAGATGTTACCCCTAACAAAAAATGTTACATTTCAAAAAGAGGTCAAATATGTTTAAATGTGGAAATATTTCAAGTGCCGCAAGAGAGTAAAAACTTGAGGTTAGAATTGCTAATTATAGAAGAAACGCCTTTACCAGGGCCACCCATAGCTCTCAAAATGTCACTGGTCCTTATAATTTGACATGTCAGATAGTCCCTGAATTTACAATTTCATATACTCAAATATAAGGTATTACATATCTTTTATACAGAACAGCATGCACTCTTCTATGGCAAAGTATCTTATTTTTATTAAATTTAGCAAATAAAAATGCATAGTGATGAATTAAATTTAAATTTCAAAGAAAAAATGAATATTATTTAAATATAAGAATGTGCTATGCAATATTTGAGACACTTATAGTAATGAGTATTCCTTTTTTATTTGAATTCAAGTTTAACTGGGTATCTTGTGCTTTATCTGGCAACTCCAATTTCTATATATCTAATACTCACTACAGTTAAAAAAAATACTCATATTGCTGTTCAAGACAATAACAACCACTAACAGCTAAAGAGAATCTTCACTTTGTATAAAACCATTTTTGTTTAAACTGTGGTAAAACACACATAACATAAAATTTACCATCTTAACCATTTTTAAGTATATAGTTCCACAGTGTTTAGTATATTCACATTGCTGTGCAACCAACCTCCAAAGTTCTTCTCAACATGCAAAACTGAAATTCTCATCCCCGTTTAGCAACTCACCAATCCTGCCTTGATCTAGCCCCTGTCAACCACCTGGGCCTACTTTCAATCTTTATAAATTTGATCATTTTAGGTACCTCATGTAAGTGGAATCATACAGTATTTATTTTTCTGTGACGGGCTTACTTCACTTAGCATAGTCTCCACGGGGTTCATCCATGTGAATGGATGAATTTTTTAGCTGTAATCTGAGTTTTTTAAGGCTAAATAATATTCCAGTTTCATTTATTCATTTATCTGTCTAGGGACACACAGGTTGTTTCCACCTTTTAGCTGTTGTGAATATTGTTGCTCTATTAGTCCCTTCAGGCTACTATAAAAAAAACACCATAGACCAGGGAGCCTGTAAGCAACAGAAGTATATTTTTCACAGTTCTGGAGGTGGGAAGTCTGAGGTCAAGGTGCCAGTGTGGTTACATGAGGACCCTCTCCCAGGATGCAGACTTTTCAGTGTTTTCACGTGTTGGAAGAAGCTGGGATCTTTGTGAGGTCTCTTTTATAAGATCACAAATCCCATTCATGAGGATTCTACCTTCAGTATTTATCCCACAAAGACCCTACCTTCTAATACCATCACTCTAGGCATTAGAATTCTAACATATGAATATTGAAAGGACACAAAAATTCACACCATAGTGATTGTTTTCTTCTGAGGCTGTTCTTCTTGGCTTGTAGATGGGCATCTCCCTGTAACTTCACATAGTCTTTCCTCTGCACACATCTGTGTCCTAGTTGCCTCTTCTTTCAAAAACACCAGTCATACTAGATTGGGACCAAATTCATTTTAATTTAATCACCATTTTAAAGACCCTATATCTCAATAAAATCACATTCTAAAGTACTAGAGATTCAGAATTCAACATATAAATTTGGAGAAACACAATTTAGTCCATAGTAAGTGTTAAACTAGAGGTGAAATTGCTGGATCACATGTAGTGTTATTTTTAATTTTTTGAAGGAACTCCATATATTTTTCATAGCAACTGCACCATTTTGCCTCCCCACCAACAGTGCACAAGGCTTTCCTTTTCTCTACATCCTTGATAATACTTGTTAGATTTGGTTTTTAATAATAGACATCCTAATGGGTTTGAGGTGGTATCTCCTGGTGGTTTTGATTTGCATTTGCCTATTTTGAACATCCTATTATGCACTTATAGGACATTTGTATATCTTCTTTGAAGAAATATTTTATCAAATCTTTTATTCTTTTTTAATTGATTGTTTTATTGTTGAGTTGTAGTTCTTTCAGTATTTCTGGATATTAACTCCTTATCAGAAAAAATGATATACAAACTTTTTTTTTTCATTCTGTAGGTTACCCTTTAACTCCACCGATTATGTACTTTGAGCACAATTTTTTGTTTTTGTTTTGTTTTTTACTTTTATTTAATCTAATTTATCTATTTTAATTTTCATTGCCTGTGTTTTGGGTCTCATACCAAAGAAACAGAAACCATTTCAATGTCCAATGACGTGAAGTTTTTCTCCTATGTTTTCTTCTAAAAGTTTTATAGTTTTAGCTCTTACACTTAGTCTTACATTTAGGTCTTTGATCCATTTGGAGTTAATTTCTATATATGATGTAAGGTAAGTGTCCAACTTTATTCGTTTGAATGAGAATATTCAGTTTTCCTAACACTATTTGTTGAAAAGACTTTCATTTCTCCATTGAATGGTCTTGGCACTTCCATCAAAAATCATTTGACCTTATAAAGGAGAATTTATTTCTGGGCTCTTATTCTATTCCAAAATGATCTATATGTTGATCTTTACCCTAGTACCATACTGGTTTGATTACTGTGGCTTTGAAATAAGTTTTGAAATCAGGAACTTTGAAAATTTCAACTTTGTTCTTCTTTTTCAAGATTCCCTAGTTATTTAAGCTCCCTTGAGATCCCACTGAATTTTAGGATAAATATTTCTATTTCTGAGGGGAAAAAAGCCATTATATTTTGATAGAGATTGTATAAGTCTATTTTTGATGGCTAGTTATTCTATTCTTTATTTTCCAATACACTTCTTAGAAATTAGAGTCATTTCTAGTTTTATAGTTTGAATATTATTTCTTGATGGGAGGTAGAATGATAAAGACGTTATCCTGCAGCAAGAAGTAGCACTTCTGAGAAGCCTAGCATAAAGAGAAAATAAAAGACTTAGTATACAAGTCACAAAAGCCAGGGAAAACTGAGTATAAATGTGTATAGTTTGGTGAGACTGCCACTACAAAATATCACAGAGAGGGTGGCTTAAACCAGAAATATATCTTTTCATTCTGCTAGAGAGCAGAGATTCAAGATCAAGGCATCTTCAGGACTAGTCTCTGGTGAGGTCTTCCTGATGTATATATTGTTTTGTCCTAACATGGCCTTCCCTCTGTGTTTGAGAGAGGGAAAGTGTTCACTCATGTCTCTTTTTTTATAGAGACACCAGTTCTATTGGATGATAGCTCCATATGACCTAATTTAACCTTGTGACCTCCTTTAATCTTAACTACTTACTTAAAGACCTTATCTTGTAGTCACATTGGGTTTTTGACTTCAACATGTGAATTTGGGGGTTGGGAAATTCATAACTACATGGATTGGAAATTAGGGAATAAGAATAGTATGTCATTAGCAGATAGTGACAGCCTCTTGTTGAAATGGCCACTATACCCTTTCATCCTAGAAACATTACTCTCTTCTAAAATTATATCAAATAGCTCTGTTATTGTAAGCAATACCATATAAATCAGAACTCTTCACAGGTTTTCAAACAGCTTTTAAAACTCCCATTTTCTTCACCAAGATTATGATTTTAAAATAGTATTTACCAATTCTTTCTCTAATAATATTAAGTTCACCATATCACAATTTGTGTTATGTATTTATCTAATTACTTGCTGTTTTCTTATTTATTCTTTTTAAAACATTAACCACTTGAGTTTAAATCATTACCAATGATAATTTGGAAATTATGTAAGCCTGAAGTCAAGTGGTTCACTATTGGGAGTGATAACATTTTTGAAAACTCACTGATAGTAAATTTCACCTTCACTATTTTTGGAGGCAAGTTAATTTCCATCTATTCCACTGCCAGAGGTAGCAAATTTTAGGCAAGGGCAGCTGACTTGCAGTAGGACATTATATAATGAGAGTATTAACATAAGAAGATGGAGAATTACAATCAAATTGTGATTTAAGACCCAGGAGATGTTCCAGATTTATCATGTCCAATGTATGTGACTTTGGGGAAGTAATTTAAATTAATTACCCGTGATTTTCCTTTTAACTACTGATGTGGGAATGGTGAAATAAACTAAATAAAATAAAATTTTGAAATGATGGTAATACTTTCCTATCTACTCAAAGGGATGTTTTAAGGACCAAATGGCTGTGAAAATGCCTGGCATAGAGAATTTAAAATAGAATTTATTGAAGAATATTGTATAAAAACTTTACATGTGTTTTAAAGACACATGGAGCTATAATTATAATTTTTGGTTAAGATAATTTTTGTTCCTGAAAAACATTTTGATGTATATGAGAAGCCAGTAAGTTTCATCTGGCATGCAAAAATGATGTCTTTTTCAGTTTTGCCAAATGTTCAGTATTTGAAAATCTGATATTCCTTCATATCAATCATCCAATATTCAGCAATTCATCCTCATAATTATATGTATACATAATATATATATATAGGGGTATATTATATACCATTGAGTGCATGATATGGCAGTAGCCAGAGTTACCACCTCTTTTTGATTTAATATTAAATAAACATACTAGTTACAGATAACTAGGACTATATTTTATCAGATTTTTAAAAATAAATAGTAAAATATATACCAGGAGACAGAAAAACTTGCATCCTTATCTCCCTTTTCTGACTCATGCTTCTTGTATGACTTTGGACTGCTCATCTCACCTTTTAGATACTTGGCACATCTATTAAAAAATGGGGGAACAGATCTTGATTCATACCTCTAAAGTTTCATTCATTTATTCATTCATATATTAAGATGCTTAAAATCAGTATAAAACACCTGTTAAAATGTTAAAAGAAAGCTTTCTACAAATTTAATTCCTTATTTCTTGCATTAAAGAGACTATATCATCCAACAAGAGGTATTCTTGTGTTAAATATTCATAAAATAAGTAATTTTTATACTGCCTGTGGTACATCAGCCACAAGGAAATACAATGTTATGAATATAAAGAAAATTAAAATAAGCAAAAGGTGCGTTTTAAATTTTCAATTAATTATTTGATTACACAGGGTACACTCAGAAGGCATTAATCCTGCTAACTATCTGACAAGTGAATTTACAAGGTGAGATTAGCTCTGTACCAGTAACATGTGATTTTGATAAAGTAAGTGATTAAGTTCCTATATTTAGTTGAAGTGAAGCTGTTTGGAAAGTAGTAGGTGGGACCATTGTAACTTACACATAAATTATTTTGTTTATAATAAAATGCAACTGAAGCAAGATAAGGCTGAATCAGTTATCAACATATGATCTCACTTCTCTTGGGCAGTCATTTCTGGAGGGTAATTAGCAAACAGAAATGTTTTAATTTGAATTGGCCAAGTTTCTATAACCAGGTGATGAATGTATGTGGTCAAAGGCAGTCCCTGTGATCAGGAATTATGTATTCCAATTCTGCTTTAGCTAATATCTTAACAAAAGTTGCATATCCTATCTGTATTTTGTATTTTTTTCAGGGTTTTTATCAAAATGATAAGAACAGGGGGAAAAAGCTCACGTAATCAATATTCTGACATTGGCATTATAAGAAAACAGGTTTGGAGAAAAGCAAAAAAGGGAGAGACCTGGTATTTTGCCTGATTTTTGCCATTTCTGTCTGAATGAACAGTTTGTCCTCTCATTCTCACATGATCAATGACTTTGTTGTTTAACTACTAAGTCGTGTTGCAACCCTGTAGCCGGACTCCTCTGTCCATGGGATTTCCGAGGTGAGAGCACTGGAGTAAGCTCACTGGGATCTTCGCGACCCAGTGATTGAATCCACATCTGCTTCTCCTGCATTGGCAGGTGGATTCTTTACCACTGAGCCACCTGGAAAGACCGATTAACCACTAGACAATTTTGTGGGGCCCTCCAACTCCTCATCGTACTAGCCTTCATTGTCTTTGAAATGAGGAAACTCATTTTTGGATTATTATGAAAGCAAATAAGTTAATAAATGTTACACGCTTAGCATGGTACCTAACACATGGTAATTTCTTGAAAAGGTTAAAAGTTAGTATTAATAGCAGGCACTGAATAAACATCACTTTTCTTCACCACGCTTATTACCTAATCTCCCAAATTTTAGTTTCTCTACTTTTTATTATATTAAATATTATATCAGTGGCCTTTAAATTTACCAGCAATGAGTACATATGACAGTACTTTATATGTGGCCATGATCCTATTATTTAAAAAAGAAATCCCAAGAATATCTAGAGGACACCAACATTCTATTAACTAAATGAGGACCGAACCATGAGCTAAAGAAAAGGAATCTATAAGATTAAAGAAATAGATGTTACACTAACAGAAAAAAAAAGAGGTTAAAGTAAGCTTTCAGCTTTTGTAGTAGTCTTTCTTAAAAACTAAGCAGTTATTCTCTATTTTGTTCTATGCAGGTATCTTCACACTGAGGTCTATAAGGGATATAACACTTAGCAAGTGTAAATGTAAATACCCAATATGTTGTTTTTAAACCTGCTTTGATGAGGTAAAGACTGGAGTGGCACAAAGAAAAGAAAAGTGAAAATTTTTGTCTTACTCTCTACCTAAGATGAAAATCAATCAGTAATAAACAACCCTTTTCCCAGTTACACAGTTAAAATTTTACTTTGACTATGGCTTCAAAAATAAAAAATTCCTAAATAGACTTGTTGTTCATTAAAACCCTGTACATCTCTGCTTAAAATCCTTCTAAGGGTTTCCTCCTCAGGATGCAGGATGGAAGAGTGTTCAGATTCCTAACTTTTCACCAAAAGTATTTTAGAATTACAAAAAATATACCGCCCCTCAAGGAAAACAAAAACAAAACTTTGCTAGTTTCATAAGAAAGAAAAGGAAAAGCCCTAGAATAGAACATTTGAAAAACTCTTAAGTAATAGATTAGAACTGATAGACAACAGAATAGAGGCAAAGAAAATATAAAAGATGTCTACACACTGCAGCATTTGATGATGTCATTAGCGTCATCAGAATGAACCTATCTGAAGATATGGAGGCCTGAGATCATGTGAACTTATCTGCTGTGTTAACTCCAGAGCACCCAGCAAATTCTGGAGAACAAAGAGGAAAGATCAGGCAGGTCACTGAATATACCCATTGCCTCAGTTTCCAGGGAATAGTTATATCTACCTTTGGAGTTATGGTTAGTATAAATGAGTTAATAAGCATAAAGTATTTATTATTGTTATTATTATTTTGAATTCCATGGTGGCTCAGACAGTAAAGAAACCGCTTGCAAAAGGCCCAGATTTGATCCCTGGGTCAGGAAGATCCCCTGGAAGTGGGCATGAAAACCCACTCCAGTGTTCTTGCCTGCAGAATGCCATGGACAGAGAAGCCTGGTGGGCTACAGTGTATGAAGTCACAAAGAGTCGGATATGACTGAACGACTAAGCATGCACACACAGTATTACCCTAGATACAAAGCTTTTCCTGCTGTATGTTTCTAAATTTCTAGGCAGTTAATATGTTGGTCAAAGCAGTTATTTACTCCTATTTCATTGGCAAATGATAATATAGAAATATTACTAAATTTTATAAACCACCATTTACATATCAAAATGTATATATCTACTTGAATTATCATGTCTACTAAATACATTTTATTAATCAACACTTTTGGTTTTTGGTCCAGCTTATGGATATTAATGCTATTACAACATTTTTTTTTTTATTGGAGTATAGTTGATTTACAATGTTGTATTAATTTCTGCTGTATAGCAAAGTGAATCAGTCATACATTTGCCTGTACCCACTTCTTTTCAGTTTCTTTTCCCATATAGGTCATTACAGAGTACTGAATAGAGTTCTGTGTGCTATCCAACAGGTCCTCATTGGTTATCTATTTTATAAATAGTACCGTGTGTTATGTCAATCTCAGTATCCCAATTTAAGCCTCTCCTGCCTTTCCACCCTGGTAGCCCTAAGTTTGTTTTCTACATCTGTGATTCGGTTTCTGTTTTGCAAGTAAGTTCTTTTGTATCATTTTGTTTTAGATTTCACATGTAAGTGATATCCTATGATGTTTGTCTTTTCTTGTCTGACTTACTTCACTCAGTGTGACCATCTCTAGGATAATTCATGTTGCTGCAAATGGCATTATCTTATTTTTATGGCTGGGGTATATGCTATTGTATACAAGTACCACATATTCTTTATTTGTTTCATCTATCTATAGACATTTAGATTGCTTACATGCAGTTGAATAGTATATAATGATATAATTGTATATCTAGAAAATTTTCACATCAAGAAAAATAATTTTAAATTTATGACAAAGAAGATGTTTCTTTCAAAAGTGGAAAATGTTTCAGCATCTACAGATTTTCACACTTACAGTAATTAAGTTATTTTTCAAGTAAAATGTTAATTGATCATTTTTAAATATATAAGATTTAAAACTACATACCAAGAATAATTTATGTATAAAAATGGAAAAAAATAACACTTAAATTTACTTAGATAACCCTGGATAATGTATAAATCCTGGTTGGATTAAATAAGTTTCTTGACTATCTTTATCATAATAGTATTAATAGTAATAATAATAAAATATAATAAGGAAATGAAACAAAACACAAAATCGAAATAGCATACAGCAAAGACTTATAACCACCCAACAGTAATTAGAAAAAGTTGCAGGAGTTTTCTGGTGGTCCAGTGGCTAAAACTCTGTGCTCCCAGCTCCCAGTAAAGGGGACCTGGATTTGATCCCTGAACTGGGAACTAGATCCCACATGCCACAATTGAGAGCTCACACGCCACAGCAAAGATGAAGAATCGCTGCAACTAAAACCCAGCACAGTTAAATAAATAAAAAGTATTTTTAAAAAATGAGAAAGTTTCATGTTTACTCAGACCTAGTAATTGCACCCCAATATTTTCTGTGTGATGGTAACTTTTAAACAGTAGTTATCCCCAGTCGAAGTCATGTCATATGCAGTAGCAGTCTATATAATGTTTCTTAACCTGTGAATGGCAGAATTTTTGATTGATATCATAAATTACTCATGTGGGGCATTGTGCTTCTATCCTTGTTATGAGTTGAATTGCATTCCCCAGTATATGTATGTTGTAGTACTGAACCCCAGTAACCCAGAATGAGCCCTTATTTACCCATAGGGTTGTTGAAGATGTAACTAGTTAATGTAAGGTCTTAATTGATGTAGGATGGACCCCCTAATCCAATATGACTGATGCCCTTATAAAAGGAGAAATTTTGGATATGGAGATGTACCTGGAGAGAGAATGCTGTGTGATGATTAGAGTAGGCTGCCCAAATGAAGGAAATGCCAGAGACCCAGAGGGAGGCCTGGATCAGATCCTTCTCTAGAGCCTTCTAAGGCAACATGACCCAGGTAAGACTTCTAGCCTCCAAAACTGTCAGGCAATAGATTCTGTTATTTAAACCACTCAGTTTGTGGTATTTTTTTAATAACAGCCCCAGAAAGCTAATAGAAGCCTTGAAAGATTAAAAGGGACCAACCTACAATCCTAGGTTTCCTTTGTGGCTCAGCTGGTAAAGAATCTGCCTGCAATGCGGGAGACCTGGGTTCAATCCCTGGGTTGGGAAGATCCTCTGGAGAAGGGAAATGCTACCCACTCCAGTATTCTGGCCCGGAGAATTTCATGGACTGTATACTTCTGTGGGGTCACAAAGAGTCGGACACGACTGAGCGACTTTCACTTCACACTCACCACCCTGCATAAATAAGTAAGAAGTTGGGAAAAAAATAAATCAAACTATTTAAAACATTGAAAAGTGGTATTTTATTGTAAAATAAAGGTGACTCTACCACTTCCCTAAGCAAGTTTAAAAATCTTAGAAAAAGTCAAAGTTATTTTTGAGTATCTTTCTGCCTGTACCATGGTCAATAATAGAAATAAAATAGCACCCTAGAAATTATTCAACTAACCCAAAGATAGGCAGTTACAAAGGAAAGACAGAACAGATAGGAAAAATAGAAAACAACTACCAAGAAAGTAGACTTAAATTCAAACATTTCAATAATTACTTTAAAAATAAACTATTTAACATCCTAGTTGAAAGATTTGTTGGTGAGAAATAACCTTTAAGTATAAGGATACAGATGATAGTATACATTATGTTAAAGTATGGAAAAGGCTATACCCAGAAAACACTAATCATAAAAAGCTGACTTTAATTTTTAGTGATAACTGACATTCTAAAAATAATGAGTATAATTACCAGAGAGAATAAAGGACAATTCAAATGATGAAAGAATCAATTTATAAAGAAGACATGAAAATCTTAAAAGTTTCTGCATCTAATTGGAGAGTTTCAGAATTCATGAAACATAAACATAATAAAAATGAATTAGACAAATCCACAGTTATACTTGCAGAATTCAACACTTATCTAATAATTAATGGAACAAACAAGAAAATTGAAAGTAAATAAGCCTAAATATCCATTCAGTGTACTTGGTCTAATTGGCATTTATTGAACACAATGCCCATCAACAGCAGAATACACAAGTGTACAGGAAACAGTCACTGAAATAAACTGTATGCAGGGCCATAAAACACATCTTGATACACGTTTTTAATGTGGCTCATATGGAGTATTTTGACTATAACACTATTAAACCAGGAACTGGTAATAGAAAAATATCTGTAAAAATAACTATTTGAAATATAAATAGCACAATTCTAAATACTGCCGCAGTTCAGTCACTCAGTCATGTCTGACTGTGCAACCCCATGCACGCAGCACGCCAGGTTTCCCTGTCCTTCACCATCTCCCGGGTTTGCTCAAACTCTTGTCTGTGGAGTCAGTTATGCTATCCAACCATCACTTCTAATTTTCCCTTTTCCTCCTGCCTTCAATCTTTCCCAGCCTCAGGTTCTTTTCCAATGGGTCAGCTCTTCCATCAGGTGGCTAAAGTATTGGAGGTTCAACTTCAGCATGATTCCTTCCAATAGTTTGTCATCATTGCTTCTTGACAGGAAAGCTATGACAAACTTAGAGTGTGTTGAAAAGCAGAGACATTACTCTGCCGACAAAGGTCTGTATAGTTGAGGCTATCGTCTTCCTGTTGGTCATGTAGCATTGTGAGAGCTGGACCGTAAAGAAGGCAGGGAGTCAAAGAATTGATGCCTTCGAACTGTGGTGCTGGAGAAGACTCCTGAGAGACCCTAGGACAACAAGGAAATCAAACCAGTCTTAAGGGAAATCAACCCTGAATACGCATTGGAAGGACTGATGCTGAAGTTGAAACTCCAATACTTTGGCCACCTAATGCTAAGAGCCGACTCATTGGAAAAGGCCCTGGTGCTGAGAAAGTTTGAGGGCTGGAAGAGAAGGGGGATACAGAGGATGAGATGGTTGAATGGCATCATTGACTCAGTGGACTTGAGTTTGAGCAAACTCTGGGAGATAGTGAAGGACAGGGAAGGCTAACATTCTGCAATCTATGGAGTAACCAAAAGTCAGACACAACTTAGCAACTGAAGAGCAACAGTATCTCATAATCTTTGATCTCTCATATATTCAATCTACGTGAATCAGCCTCTTCCAGGCTTGGAGACACTTGTCACCTTTGAGAGACTGATAAAACTCAGAGTCCTTATTATAAGCAACTATGCAGTATTTTGCCTGCATATCCTTGTTCCCCATTTTCTACCTAACTACCCTTTACTCAATTCTCTTTAGAAAGTTAACAGCATATGACCTAAGAAAATATTTAGCTGATGTTTGGAACTTACTTATATATGACATTTTTCAACTATGGGCTAGCTTGTTTTACCTGCAAAAGGAAAAGTCTTTTATGAATGGTCCTAAAAAGTGGAAGCGTATTATATCCAAGGGTACTGGAAATTGTGTGAGCCATTCTTGCTGTTTAGATAGATGAAATCATATTTATATCTTTAGAATGTATATTATTTTCCCAGCTGCTCAGAAAAATATATGATTTAAGGACATTTAATTAACACTTATTTCTTTGGTCAACTCACTATGGGGACAAGGACCCAATTTTTGAGATAAAAAATAATCTATTGAAGAAACATGTTTCTTTGAATAAGACCTGTAGTGCAGTGTTTCTAAGGAACATAGATTTTTTTTTTTTTTAACGGCTGAGTTATATAGTCTTAGAAAAACAATTTATAGTGGAAATGCTGACACAACTTTAGTGCTTGCATGGTGGTGTGAACTTGCCGCTATAATAATTAAGCAATTAGGCATGACAGAAAGTGTGAGTTTCCTGAGATAATCACACCCCTGGGGCATTGCAAGTCATGATCCAAAGATAAGTGTTTTTAATCTCCCAAGGGTGTGATTATCAGATGATAACCACACCCTCTGGAGAAGACTTATGACTCATAACAAGTCTTTACTATAAGGGAAAAAATGATTATGCTGCTATATGCAGATGAAGCTAGCCATGGAGACTGCAATGTGTTTGCCACAATTTAATTAAGAATTGCAAAATGTACACCACTTTAATGGTATTGAGCATTAATCCTAGGTATTGAGCATTGATAGTTTATTTTCTCACTGTTATTAAAATATAGAGATAAGAAAGGCTCCCCACTTCTTAATTTCAGAAAGAAATGAGTGATTGATTAAATGAGTCAGCAAGATCATATTGCCAAGCCTATCTGCTGACTAGGTCTTATCAAGTGTATCCTAAGACAGAGTCTCTCATTACCCAAATTACTCACTTTGAGTAACTTGGTCACTTTAGAATAATCAACATCTTTATATTAATTAAGAGTATTTTGTATCTTAGCCTCCATTCACCATTCATTAATTTTCATTCAGTACCTAATAAGCACGCAGGAACCAACTATGCTAAAGCTATGAAAAGCTAAAGACCTGTGTTCTGATTATGGTATTATAGTTGTTTAGTTGCTTTGATTTGACATGTTTGATTGACATGTCGTGTCCAACTATTTGTGGCCGCATGGACTGTAGCCTACCAGGTTCCTCTGTCAATGTGATTTCCTAGGCAAGAATGCTAGAGTGGGTCGCCATTTCCTTTTCTAGGGGATCTTCCTGATCCAGGGATCAAACCTGCATATCCTGCATTGGCAGGCGGATTCTTTATCACTGAGCCACCTGGAATTATGGAGTTATGTCATATTATTTCTGATTTATGTCAAATTTATGTCATATTTCTGAATTTTGTCATATAATTCTGATTATGGAATGCAGTCATACAAATTATTAATGGAGAAAGTGCCAGTACAGTGGTGATGAAAATGTGCTAAGAGAGCAAAAAAGAAAGTAAGTCATCTAGCTGGAGAAGAATAAGGCTTCATTAAGAGAAATATTTGAACTAAAAAATATTACAGTAGCTATTACATATTGAACATTTACTCTATTATCAGACATTGCACAATCATTTTACTTTCATAACTTATTTTAATCTTCACAATAGCTATGTTGAGGTAGACATATTTTTCTCCTGTCAGAGATGTAGAAACTAATTCTTAGAATGGTTATGTGTCAAGCTCAAGGTCAGATAACTAGTTGATATGCTAGCACTAGAAAAATGGGATTGGCTCTAGAACATGTACTAGTAACCAGTAGACTCTATTGCAAAATGTAGCTGCATCCTTGTTTATTTGAGTCCATGTGAGGTGAAGCATTCCAGGAAGAGGCAGTCAGCAATGCAAAATAGGGAGACTCATAAGGGTACAGCATACTCCTTAAGCATTCTCTGGAACTAGAATCTAGGAGATGCATGGGTCGAGAGAGTGATAGAAGAGGCTGGAAAATTCAAGTTTGTATTTAATTGGGTCCAAGCCACAGAAGAGCTTCAGTGCTTTGCTAAGTAGTTTGCAAGATCATCCTGAATGACCCTGCCTCATTGATTTCAAGATCAGTCAGACTGGTCAGCAAACAGTAAGGATTCCTTCTCTCACTTTTAGCTACCAAAGTCAGAAACATTTCATAGGAATTCATATGGTTAAGATAGCCATTATAAAAGAGATATGAATCAGACAGTTTCAGTATTTTACCTTTGTAAAATTAATTTCCAATTATAGTTTTGCAAAGCCCATATTTGCAAATTTGGACATCTTAAAAAGTTTTCAAAAGGAGTAGAGGCATTGGGAAAACAAAATTAACCTTAATTTGAAAACTAAACATAATTGGCACTGTACATTCAGTATATGGAAACTGTTACTCTAGAACCTAATTATCATAAAAACCCTGTGAGAACTAGGCTTGTAGCCATGTGGAGAACTATGGAAATAAGTGTAGAAAAAAAAATGTATATAAATAAACAAGAACTGATATTCACAAAGCACCAGAGTCTTGAGAGATATAAAGCTGTATAACACAAGAAATCCTTCTGTAAAGAGTTTGTGATCTGTTTGTGAGACAAAGCATGAACAAATTTCTGACAAAAGAGTGATAAGAGATATAGTTTTATCTCATTAACTATTTTTTGGAGTTTAGATGGAAGCCTACTGGTTGGTTTTTGAAGTAGTATAAATTTTATAGTGAATAGAAGAGAAATCTTTTATTTGATGTCTAACATGGACCTTCACTTACTATAACTTGGATAGCACTGTATTTTGAGTCACTCAGGCATGATTTTAATTCTGCTTCACACCTATCACCTGTATGAATTGTTATCCATTTTTTGACTTCTGAATTTCACTTTTCATTATGTAAAATGTCAATAGTTTCCAAATCACAAGATGGCTGAGAACGTATGAAACAGTGTATTGTATTTAGTTTAGTGGCCAGCACATGAGGTGCCTTCTTGAAACACAGCTATAATGATGATGATCATAATGACAAGTTATGCCACAGTTAGGGACTTCTGTGGTGGCCCAGATGGTAAAGAATCTGCCCGCAATGCAGGAGACCCAGGTTCAATCCCTGGGTTGGGAAGGTCCCCTGGAGAAGGGAATCGCAACCCACTCCAGTATTCTTGTCTGTGGAATTCCATGGACAGAGGAACCTGGCAGGCTACCATCCATGGGGTCAGAAAGAGTGGGACACGACTGAGCAACTAACACTTTCACTTTCATGTGACAGTTACCACGGTAGACGCTAGAGAATTAAAGAGGAATGAGAAATAATCTCTCTTCCAAATTTGGTAATAGTTTCCCACTGCTTCTGGTTCATAGGTGCTTCAGTATCCTTTGTTGTTCTGTTCATATGTCAACAAATAGTCCCCCTGTTAATTGCTTAATTAAGTACTTTAGATTGTGACTTCTATTCTCTGCTGGGACTCTGATAGTATACTCCCTAATATGATTTAATATAAAGTGTACCTTAAAAACTATAGTGTTCTTGATTACTTATATTTATTAAGACTGCCACTTTAGGATGATATGTGATGTTTATCCTGGGAAGTTTATTTCCCTCTCATACTTATGTGGCCTACAGGAGACTGTTGATTCCCTGACTATCAGATTCCACCAATGGTCCTAAGTAAGCTGAATGGATGAGGTTTTTCATGGGAGCTTCCAAAACTATTCAGGTTGGCAAAAGCAACTCCAAGGACATGTCTTGATTCTACTTCATGGGGCCTTTCTTCTCCATCTGTGGAATGGACATAGAGTTAACATTTTGAAGGAGAGACATTACATTCAGACCTTAACCCTACCACTGTCCCCATGGCAAATTCTTGAAAAACATCTCCTCTCCTTCCTCAAATGAAATCTGCCCATTATTATTCTCTGCTCTTTGTCTGCTACTTGTGTTTCTTCAGTGCTTTCTCAATTAAATGTCCCTGAAAAGAAGATATGACAAGGCCAACTAACAGATTACCTTAAAGGAAACATTTTAGAAGATCTAGTAAATTAATTTACTTGAGCTCTTGGAGTTCTCACAAAGTCCCGGGGAATCACTCTAACAGATAAGTTTTTGGAAAGATAGTGTAAAGGTGTGCAAGTCCTGAGCAGGTTACTTAGCTAGTGTGCAATGTGGTTTCAGTTCAGGTCAGTATTCAGTCACGTCCAAGTCTTTGTGACCCCTTGGACTGCAGCATGCCAGGCTTCCCTTTCCATCGCCAACTCCCGGAGTTTACTCAAACTCATGTCCATTGAGTTGGTGATGCCATCCAACCATCTCATCCTCTGCTGTACCCTTCTTCTCCTGCCTTCAATCTTTCCCAGCATCAGGGTCTTTTCAAATGAGTCAGCTCTTTGCATGAGGTGGCCAAAGTACTGGAGTTTCAGCTTCAGCGTCAGTCCTTCCAAAGGATATTCAGGACTGATTTCTTTTAGGACTGACTGGTTTGATCTTCTTGCAGGCCAAGAGACTCTCAAGAGTCTTCTCTAACAGCACAGGTCCAGAGCATCAGTTCTTCAGTGCTCAGCTCTCCTTATAGTCCAACTCTCACATTCGTACATGACTACTGGAAAAGCCACAGCTTTTAGACAGAACTTTGTTGGCAAAGTAATCTGTCTGCTTTTTAATATGCTGTCTAGGTTGGTCATAGCTTTTCTTCCAAAGGGCAAGCATCTTTTAATTTCATGGCTGCAGTCTCCATCTGCAGTGATTTTCGAGCCCCCCAAAATAAAGTCTTGCACTGTTTCCATTGTTTCCCCATCTATTTGCCATGAAGTGATTGGACCAGATGCCATGATCTTATTTTTCTGAATGTGGTTTATTACTATATAAAATGGAAAAGCTACCTAACTCACAGGGTTTCTGAGAGATTAAATGGAAAAACAAGTAAAGGACATATCAACAAGTTGGCCCTGAATATTCAACAATTTAGAGCTGCTATTATTATGATTATAGTTTCAATGATATAATATTTCATTAATCTTTCACAGGGAATCTTCTTGGATGTATCTTAATTAAACTGTTGCTGTCTCAATCATAGGGTTGAAGTGGGGAAGGATAGTTCAGGTTTGTATCAGTTGCTAGCTTTAAATGAGTCCTTGGAATGTGTTACTCATTCTTTCAAGAACTTTATTTTTATTATCTCATCCACTGATTTAAAAAAATGTTTCAGGCAGGTTGTCTTATTCCCATTTTATGCGTAAAGAAGCAGACACAAAGAAGTTAGGTGATTTACCTGTGTTCATGTGGTTAGTAAGAAAAGAGGTGGGATTACGCCCCAGTCAGGCTGACTCCAGAGCCTAAGTGCTTAAAAAGTCACATTTCTACTTCCCAAGACCTCTGCAGGTCTTTTGAGAAACAGGAGTTGATATACTGCCCAAGAACAATGGACACAGGAGTCAAAATCACTAAACTGGAGGGTTTCCCTGGCGGCTCAGTGGAGAAGACTCCACCTGTCAGTTTAAGAGACATGGCCTCCATCCCTGGTGTGGGAAGACCCCACTTGCCAGAGCAATGAACCCATGGATCACAACTACGGAGCCTGTGTTCTAGAACCCAGGAGCAGCAACTACTGAGCCCACATGCCACAACTGCTGAGCCCATGCTCCACAAGAAGAGAAGCCACCACAATGAGAAGCCTTTGCACCACGACTAGAGAGTAGCCCCTGCCTTCTGCAACTAGAGAAAAGCCCACACAGCAATGAAGACCTAGCATAGCTGGGTCTAAATTAAATAAATAAATAAAATTATTTTAAAATTACTAAATTTTAAAAAATTGGCTATTTAAAATTTTTTTCTAGAATATTCCAGAGGAAAACAATAATTATTATTTAATCTCTGTTCTTGGGTAAATAGACATCATTATGTAGCAGCTGTTAACTAAATCTTTAGTTCAGTTCAGTTCAGTTCAGTTGCTCAGTCATGTCTGACTCTTTGCCACCCCATGAACTGCAGCACGCCAGGCCTCCCTGTCCATCACCAACTCCCGGAGTTTACCCAAACTCATGTCCATTGAGTCAGTGATGCCATACAACCATCTCATCCTCTGTCGTCCCTTTCTCTTCCTGTCCTCAATCTTTCCCAGCATCAGGGTCTTTTCAAATGAGTCAGTTCTTCACATCAGGTGGCCAAAGTATTGGAGTTTCAGCCTTAACATCAGTTCTTCCAATGAACACCCAGGACTGATTTCCTTTAGGATGGACTGGTTGGATCTCCTTGCAGTCCAAGGGACTCTCAAGAGTCTTCTCCAACACCACAGTTCAAAAGCATCAATTCTTCGGCACTCAGCTTTCTTTACAGTCCAACTCTCACATCCATACATAACTACTGGAAAAACCATAGCCTTGACTAGACGGACCTTTGTTGACAAAGTAATATCTCTGCTTTTTAATATGTTGTCTAGGTTGGTCATAACTTTCCTTCCAAGGAGTAAGCATCTTTCAATTTCATGGCTGCAATCACCATCAGCAGTGATTTTGGAACCCCCCAAAAAACTGTTTCCACTGTCTCCCCATCTATTTCCCATGAGGTGATGGGACTGGATGCCATGATCTTAGTTTTCTGAATGTTGAGCTTTAAGGCAACTTTTTCACTCTCCTCTTTACTTTCATTAAGAGGCTCTTCAGTTCTTCACTTTCTGCCATTAGGGTGGTGTCATCTGCATATCTGAGATTATTGATATTGCTCCTGGAAATCTTGATTCCAACTTGTGCTTCTTCCAGCCCAGCATTTCTCATGATGTACTCTGCATATAAGTCAAATAAGCAGGGTGACAATATATAGCCTTGATGTACTCTTTTTCCTATTTGGAACCAGTCTGTTGTTCCATGTCCAGTACTAACTGTTGCTTCCTGCTACTTTCTTTAGTACAAAGCACATAATAAGAAAACTATTCTTTTTTTCAGATATGATATTATGAAATACGAGAAACAGTATACATTCAAAGGAATTTCAAATTCCTTCAAATTGCTTAATTAAAGATGAAATTTTTCTTATCTATTTTATGTTAAGGAAGTGTGATTGGAGGGTGGAAAAAGACAAATATTTTGTGGAAGATTATGGGATGCGATGTTGCATATACTTTCAATCTATTGTCTTTTTGAATTCACCCAGATATGGATTAAATGTATGCATTAAATGTATGCATGTATCATACTTAAAAATACATTAATACTCAAAAGAAAAAAAAAAGAAAGAGAAAATTAAAGAAGTCTAAAAAATACACGGGAGCAGTCATGTCTGACTTTTTGTGATCCCATGGACTGTACCCCATCAGGTTTCTCTGTGTGTGGAATTCTCCAGGCAAGAATACTGGAGTGGGATGCCATGACCTTCTCCAGGGGATCTTCCTGACCCAGGGATCAAACCTGGATCTCCTGCACTGCAGACAGATTCTTTACCATCTGAGCCACCTGGGAAGTCACAAAAAATATATGGGTTAAATGTCATAGTTATTTTCTCAATACACAAACACACTTTGTTTTGTTTTTATTTTAAAGTCAGTGGGTAAAAATAGAGAATGACTGAATTAGAAAAAGCTATAAAAGGAATACTTTTGGGTATTTAAACAGTATAAATGAATTGATCATGAAAGAATGAATCCCAGAGATTGATGGTAAAGGAGCCTAGGAAGTGACCACTAATGGGAGCAGGGTTTCTTTTTGGAGTGAGGAAAGTATTCTGGAATTAGATAATACTGATGGTTGCATAACCCTATACCTACTCTAAAAGTATATTGAATTGTACACTTTAAAAGAGTAAACTTTGTGTAAAAGAATGTTAATTGTATTTCAATTTTTAAAATAATGCCAAAAAAACTATTCCTTTCAAGCCCTTAGATGTGAAAGGCAGGACAAGTCACAGGAACAAAATTATCAAGAGAAAAGCTGAAAAATTAGGCCTCAAGAAAGAGGAACCAGGGACACCCTCAGGAAAATGTGTCCTGGGAAGAAATAGAGGGCTTTATACAAAGAATTACCATGGACACAGCTCAGATCCAATCACTTCTCTTCCTGGTGTCATTCTGCTTAAGAATTATATTCTTGGATAAAATTTATTTGACCATCATTTAGTTCCAGAAGGTGGAAAAATAATCTACACTGACAGTCCCACTTTAATTGTATGCAATGGAAGAGTCATTTGCCAAAGAACTCTTACCAAATGAATAAATTTACCTAGTAACAGGAAACAGGTCATCCAAAATAACCAATGTCACCCAGAGCCACCAAGCTTCAGATATTATAGTTCTACATAACTTGCCAGTACAGGATAGAAGTTAAGAGATACCCTATTTACATTCAAATTTTGACTCCTTCTTGTATGAGCCATGTCATCTTGGATAAATTATTAAACTTTTTACTTCAGTTTCTTCATTTGTGAAATCAGGATAATAATATTGCTTATCTCTTAGGACTGGAAATGTAGCCCAATATCAGGTTCCCAGTAAGGAATTTATACTTGCTATCATCATTGTTATATAAATAATATACACTATGCACATAAATATATCCATTACAAAGGACCTATTTAAAAGTTTAGAAGATTGTGGAATAGCAATTTCATGTCAGTAGATGATAATAAAACAGAGCAATATAATTGCATTTATTTTAAAAGTAGTAATTTTGCCCTAAATCAGATTGAACTCCTCAATTTATGAAAATTAGCCAACATTTCTTGTCACTCCATGGAGAAGTAATATTTAAAATTATTCTCTTTTCTTCCCTTTTGATAAAGGCCATAACTAAATTCAACATATTTACCTTTTTATTTATTTTGTGAGCTGAAGTTGATGATAGTCCAAAAGGCAAAATTTATAGCATCTGCATTTCCACAATCATTTGTATCCCAAAGAATGCCACACATATATGTATTATGCATTATAAGATTTAGTTGGGACCTACTATATTAGCCTAGCAACAATAGAAATCCATATTTCACTAGAGTCATTAATCATTCCTGGTCTTTTAACAATAAACTCAACAGAATGGGTTGTCATATAGGAGTCAAGTTTCAAACAAACATGATCAAATAAGCAACACAAAAGTAAGCAAAACACAGTAGAGGCCTGTATTTTTTTCAGTAAATTTATTCTGTTGAGTTATTCTTTTTAAGTTCAGTGAAATCTTTACTTCTGTTCTTGAGAACAGTCTCCCTTGGTGGCTTCCAAATTCTTAGCCACAGCTAAAGGTTTTAAGTCCTCTTGCTGAAACAAAATCTATCACCTAGCTCTAGATTTGGAGAATGAATAAAAATATGGCCATATCCACTTTTTCGACCTCCCCACCACTGTACCCACAGAGACCATCAGTACCTCCAGCTAATGTCTCCTCCCATTCAGAAAGGCAGCATTTGGAGGAGAGGCATGGAGTGGTTTTAATTGAGCTGCTTGCAACAGTCAGGGCTCAAGTAGTGAAACAGAACCACTATGAATATTCTAGAGTAGGGAATTTATTATAAAAGTTGGATCTTATACAAAGGAAAGTTAAAAAGTCTACAAACCAGCCCCAGCCCTGGGAAATGAAATGAAACAGAATAAATCCATGGAGAGAAATAGGTCTTCCCAAACACTTATACAAAAATAAACCCTCAATCATTGAAAAACTTGACATGCATTCCCAAATTAAAGGTTAATTCTAAAATAGAATCTAATAGCTCTAAATAATAATAATAATTGAAAAAAATCACTTAAAAATTTTAACTAGGTGGTGATTAAAATTCAAATCTGAATATTCCTTCTAAGTTTTGTCACTAAGAATAAATTTGGTGAATGCAATTTTTCTGTCTTCACTAGGCTACAAGTAAAGATGGAGAAATGCAATGGTAATAGGACTCTGGCTCTTGATAACATCCTCCCATATCACTCATGCAGTCCTCCACGAAGTCTGATGTTCTTCAAAAGACTCATGGTTTATACACAAGGCTTCCAGCGGGTGCTGCTGCTTCTCTGACACTTATACTCTGGACTTTGTTGTGTCTGACTAGTATTGGCCTTCTTCCTCCAAGCATCTGGGGAGATTGCCACATCCAATGGATTCCCCCAGCTGCTTCACAGAAGACCTGAAAGAAGCCATGGAAAACATCAGGTGCTCTGAAGTGAAGTAAGAATATTCTCCTTACTCCTATTTTGTCTTTAAGAGTAGTTCTCAAGCAGGGATAACTGTTTTCATGGTTCCTTGTAAAAACTTGTATTTCTGCTCATGTCTGTAGTTCTCTCTCCATACTGCTCAGATACCAGAAAAAGGGGACAGACTTGGGAACAGACCTCCGCTTCATTCCTTACTCCTGGCATCCGCTTTGCTAACAATGCTTACTTCTCTGAAGCAGCACAATCCGCTATGAGTGGAATGTGAGTTAGAGGCATAGTTTGAAATTTTAGTTTTTAAACTGCTCAGGTCAGGTGAGGTAAAGTCGCTCAGTTGTGTCCAACTCTTTGCGACCATGTGGACTGTTCACTTTTCCCTAAAAATGTAAGAGGAACAGAGGAAATTAATTTTAATAATACATTTTATTTAATCCACTAAATACAAAGTATTGATTTAACATTTAAAATCTAAAAGTTATTAATGATACGTTTTACAGATTTTTTTTTTAACTAAATCTTTGAAATCCAGTGTCTATTTTATACTTTCAGCACATCTCAGTTTGGACCAGACACATTTCAAATGCTCAGTAGCTACACATGACTACTTAGACCATACTGGACAATGTAGTTCTAAAGAGCCAGAAATCTCATTCCACCTTAGGTAGATACATAAAAAATATTGTTTTACCATCAAAACTATGATTTACATAGGTTGAAATAGTTGAACAGTTTCTTGGAAAGTAAAAGTAAATAATTACTTCAATGTAACTTTTATTCATTAGATAAATAGATTCTCACTTTCTCACTCATACTATCATCTTTGATATCTATAATTAACATTAATACATTAAATTCAAGGTTCCAGATTCATAAGAGAGATATACCTTTAGCTATAAGAAGTAGCTGGTTCCCTTGTTGACTTTCTTTGAAGAGTAGAATTTAAAGTTCTTCCTACTCAAAATTTCTCAATAAATAAGTCAAAAATGACAATATTTACTAATGCTAAAACATTATTTCTTGAGAAGTTGCTCCATTGACTAATCTCAAATATGGATACCTAAGTTTTATTTTTAGACACTTATAATTTGTTCTGTATGAGCTTAACCATCTATTTAAATTCCCAATCTTACGACTAGTTGAGAACCAATTTTTTTCCTTGAAAAAGCCTCATAGATAAAAAAGAATTAAAAATTCAATGAAGCAGTGAAGTCTTTAAAGGCACACTTTCAGCAGCACTTTACAACTGTGTTTGTTGCCAGTAGGTCGTGCTGAACCTTAATGATTTGTTGTCTTCCTATGCTTCTATGTAAGTTACAGATGGTGGAGGGAAGGGAAGGTGTCAATTCAAAGACAGAATTTCAGACTCTTCAGACAAGAAGTGATTATTAAAGTAACTTATATTTGGCTTTTTGTTCATTTCATTTAAGGAAGACGAAATCCCTGCCCTTAGCCATTTAGCACTTGTTCAGAGCATTATGTAGAAGAATTTGTGGAAAGCAGCAAAGATGCCTTCTCTGGCCATATGATCTGGACCTTACAATTCAGTCCAGAGAAATACACATCCAGAGTAGCTTCATTCATTTCCTCCTCATACATGGTTTACTTGCATCATGCAAAAAAAAAAAAAAAAAGGAAGACTTACACTGCCAGCTCTCTCTGCACTAAGGAGCAGAATATTAGCATCTTTGCAGATGATTTTAACAGTCACTAAACAGCAGGAAAGCGTGCTTACTTCAGCAGAAGACGGGAACACAAAAGCTGGGTACCTTTGCCAGCACGCAACTGGGTGGTCAGGACATTGGCCAGTAATTACCAGCCAGTGCGAGAGAATGAATTCTAAATGAGAGAATGAAAAGATCAAGGCCTTGGGGATTGGATTTTCAGACACGGTTAACATAAATCAAAGGTTTAGCCTGGCCCAGAATATAGGAGGAGACATATTTCAAGCTTTTGCTGTGTAAACTTTAAAATATCTGCAAAAACACTTGGCTTGATTTCCTCCCAATTTTTTCACAGCTGTATTCTGCTATTATTGCTATCCTTAATAATAACAACAGTAATATTGTCCATAGTACCTTTCTCCCGAAGTCTTTAGGACATCAGACAAGAGCTCCCAAATACTTTAAATAACATTTACCTAATAAGCATGGCAAAATGTCAAATTAGTGAACAAGAATAAGATGTTAGCTTGTGATAGGAAATAAGCAGAAAGAGATATTGTAGAACAAAGCAAGATAGAAATAACAAAAGGAGAAATTATCTGCAGATCGCAAGTAAGCATATCAAGCAAGTTCACGTTTCTTTGGCCAAGATTTTCTGGAAAAATGTGGACATGTTATGTGTTAGTTGTATTTGAAAGCCACCACAGAAGACTTTTCAGAATTAAAAGAGGTAACTGCTTTTATTTCCTCTTACAAGCTCAAAATTAGGCCAAGTACTGAAGACATTATAACCGTAAGGTACGCTGGGAAGGAATTGAGTACTAGAACTTTTCACATGAAGATGAAACAGAGGTCTAAAAAAAGATAAAGCAGATGGAAAGACAACATTTCTTTGAAGAAAGTCATTGCAGCTTGTAATACCCATGGCGGATTCAAGTCAATGTATGGCAAAACCAATACGGTGTTGTAAAGTGAAATTAATTAATTAATTAATTTAAAAATAAATAAATAAATGGTGTTTGCCTCAGTCATGTGAGGTTGACTATTGAGATGCTACCTGCTTTTGTCCTTTTCTTTCTAGACTTACAAGGTTTATTCTGTGCCAGATAACATTTCAGTTCAGTTCAGCCACTCAGTTGTGTCTGACTCTTTGTGACCCCATGGATTGCAGAATGCCCGGCTTCCCTGTCCATCACCAACTCCCAGAGCTTGCTCAAACTCAGTCCATCAAGCTGATGATGCCATCCAACTGTCTCATCCTCTGTCATCTGCTTCTCCTGCCTTCAATCTTTCCCAGCATCAAGGTCTTCTATATATAATGAGTCAGTTCTTCGCATCATGTGGCCAAAATATTGGAGCTTCAGCTTCAGCATAAATCCTTCCAATGAATATTCAGGACTGATTTCCTTTAGGATTGATTGGTTGGATCTCCTTGCTGTCCAAGGGACTCTCAAGAGTCTTCTCCAACACCACAGTTCAAAAGCATCGATTCTTTGGTGTTCAGCTTTCTTTATGGTCCAACTCTCATCCATACATGACCACTGGAATAATAGATGACATTTATTGGGTGACTACTCAATGACAGGCAATTTTCTAAGTACTTCAGATGGGTTATTAATTTAATATCACAGCCTCATGGGATAAGTGGCATATAAGTACCCAACCCAATTTTCAGAAGAGAAAATTCAGGTACCGGGTTACCCAACACCACATGGCTAGCAAGTTGTGCAATTAGAGTTTAAGTCTAAACAGTCTGACTCCAGGGTTCATTTTTAAACTACTACACTGTATTGATCAAAATGTTAGTGGAGTTTCCAGGTACTGAGGAACTGGTAGTTTGCTGTGGCCTTTTATAGATTCTGCATTAGAGGAAACAAATTTAAACAGTCTATGCTAGTCTCTATCTCAAAGAAATAAAACTCGATCTACTACCAAGACCAAGTGACTTCCCAATTTCTTTCTTCTCCATATAACCTTTGCCAATGTTTCTTCTTTTTTTCCCATCAACCTTGAATCCTGCTTCACATCACAGTATGTCTGCATTCATATGAACTCTTGATGTTATTCAGTTGTATTGAGTCATATTAAGTGTTAATGATAAACTTCTTAAAAAATAAAGCAATAATTTCTGAAATCAAGTTGAAATCATATGTAATAACATGTAAAATAATGTAAAGTCTTATGAGAAATACCTGTCTTGGGATTTTATGCTCTGATATCAAATAAGAACATAATTCAAATAAGGTTTGCCCAAGTATTGGCATCATTTGACCCAGCCTACATCAGCTTATTTTCACAACCTAAATTGTCTTATTGTTGGACTAAAATAATTATCATCTAAGAGATAAGAAAAGTCTAATAGAAGTTTGGAACTCTCACAATCAATACTGGTTGCCATAAAGTCCCACTGGGGAACAATGAAAAATGCACTTGCTAGATTTCTAACAATAGGTCAGGTTATTGCCATGGCATTTCTGACTAATGCAGGTGCTACTGAATTGTGCATTGAAATATATGCTGTTCTTTCTGTAGGGCAGTTGTTTTGTTTCTCTGTTCTTTTTCAATGTTATTTGGGAAGAATAGGAATTAAAATTAACAGCTTGCAGCCTATGTTTTGATTTCCTTTCTCTGGGTAGGCTTCTTCATTAACAATAATTTAAATGAATGTGCTGCCTTCTTACTGTATCGAGATTTTCTGTTTGGTCCAACTATATAGAAATATAAGAAGTCAAGGACAGAAAAAGTTGGGGTAATTAAACATAGCACATATGCACATAATGGATATTAGACACGCATTATGGAGGCTGTGTGGGTAAATGGTATTTCCATGCAAAAGAACAAGAAAGTTTAGTATCAGAAGGAGTCTCAGTAGTAAGAGGTAGGTTGGAAACAGCACATTGAATTTGATGTGCTTGTGATACTTAAATTTACAAGTCTATCAGAATAGAAGTCTATTTGGAAGATACAGATTTGTAAGATATCAACAGATGGCAGTCAGAGTTGTGGGAATAGATAAGATGCCAATGAGAAGGGGCATGGGAATGGAAAGATGAAAAACATTGAAGAAGGGTGGAATGGGAAGGCATGGTTAGACCCTGAGAAGACATAGTTGGAGATCTGGAAGGAGGACATATTCAGATAGTATAGCTCTGCTAACCAGGAATAGCTTCAACTTTAAGCATCTATGTCCTTCCTAAGTCCTGTTATTCTTAATGATTATTAACCACACAGAAATTCCTTTTATGTGAAAGGGAGAGGGTGAGGAATGTAGAATTGCTACTAGATGGACATTTAAAATTGAATATTTCAGAGAAATGAATGTGAAAATCCTTTAATAAATGAAAACACTTGCTACCAAAACTTCACAACAACTTCTAGCTGGCAGTAAAATTTTTAGAGTAATTATAATTTGTAATTCAGACTTGATAAAGTTTCATGATTGAATGTTAGGTTTTAGTACCTTTTTAAAAAACCAGCCCTGTTTTTAAATGCTAACTTACTCTCTCTAAGAGAAATCTCCATAAATTATTGCATAAAAGATATAGAGTCTGATAGAGTATTCAAATACTATTCTGTAACTCTGACCCAAAATTAATTTTCCAGTTGCTTTAGAAAAATAGTCAAGAAGTAATTAAGAACATGACAACATATCTTGAATTAACACATCTTGAAATAATAAATATCATAGTAAAAGATTGATTTCAACCAGTAAGAAATAAGTGTAAGCTGTATTCAACTTCTGTCACAGATAGTCTCTATTTCTCAGCAACATCAATTTTACCTAAATTTATTCCCTAATAAGTCATATGTGATATTTATTAACCAAAAATAGGTTGGCATTATTACATATTACTCATATTTAAAAAAGAATTAGCATCAAATTTGTTATTTTAGGCATCACACCTGTTACACATATTCTGTATCCCCACTCTTGCTTCCAAATTTTGAAACATGAGTTTAAACAACTGAGTGTGATCCTTAGTGGTAAAAGCAGAAAATAACCAACATTAATTCAGTACATTAATTAATCAAGTACATTTAATTCAGATGACCATTATATCTATGACTGTGGGCAAGAATCACTTAGAAGAAATGGAATAGCCATCATAGTCAAAAAGAGTCCGAAATGCAGTACTTGGATGCAATCTCAAAAATGACAGAATGATCTCTGTTCATTTTCAAGGCAAACCATTCAATATCACAGTAATCTGAGTCTATGCCCCAATGACTAATGCCAAAAAAGCTGAAGTTGAACAGTTCTATGAAGACTTACATGACCTTCTAGAACTAACATCAAATAAAGATGCCATTTTCATCATAGGGGACTGGAATGCAAAAGTAGGGAGTCAATAGATACCTGGATTAATAGGCAAGTTTGACCTTGGAGTATGAAATGAAGCAGGGCAAAGGCTGACAGAGTTTTGCCAAGAAAATGCACTGGTCATAGCAAACACCCTCTTCCAACAACATAAGAGACAACTCTAGACATGGACATCACCAGATGGTAAATACCAAAAACAGACTGATTATATTCTTTGCATCTAAAGATGGAGAAGCTCTATACAGTCAGCAAAAATAAGACTGGGAGCTGACTAGGTCTCAGATCATGAACTCCTTATTGCAAAGTTTGACTTAAATTGAAGAAAGTAGGGGAAACCACAGGACCATTCGGGTATGACCTAAATCAAATCATTTATGAGTATACAGTGGAAGTGACAAACAGACTCAAGGGATTAGATCTGATAGAGTGCATGAAGAATATGGATGGAGGTTCATGACATTGTACAGGAGGCAGTGACCAAGACCATCCCCAAGAAAAATAACTGCAAAAAGGCAAAATGGTTGTCTGAGGAAGCCTTACAAATAACTGAGAAAAGAAGAGAAGCAAAAGGCAAAGGAGAAAAGGAAAGATACACCCATTTGAATGTAGAGTTCCAAAGACTAGCAAGGAGAGAAAAGAAAGTCTTCCTCAGTGATAAGTGCAAAGAAATAGAGGAAAATAATAGAATGGGAAAGACTAATAACAAGGGAACTTTTCATGCAAAGATGGGCACAATACAGGACAGACATGGTATGGACCTAACGGAAGCAGAAGATATTAAGATGAGGTGACAAGAATACATAGAAGAACTATACAAAAAATATCTTAATGACCCAGATAAACATGATGGTGTGATCACTCGCCTACAGCCAGACATCCTGGAGTGCAAAGTCAAGTGGGCCTTCAGAAGCATCACTTGGAACAAAGCTAATGGAGGTGATGGAATTCTAGCTGAGCTATTTCAAATCCTAAAAGATGATGCTGTGAAAGTGCTGCACTCAATATGCCAGCAAATTTGGAAAACTCAGTAGTGGCCACAAGACTGGTAAAGGTCAGTTATTATTGCAATCCCAAAGAAAGGCAATGCCAAATATTGCTCAAACTACCACACAATTACACTCATCTCACATGCTAGCAAAGTAATGCTCAAAGTTCTACAAGCAAGGCTTCAACAGTACATAAACAGAACTTCCAGATGTTCAAGCTGGATTTAAAAAAGGCAGAGGAACCAGAGACCAAATTGCCAATATCCTTTGCATCATTGAAAAAGCCAGAGAGTTCCAGAAAAATATCAAACTTCTGCTTTATTGACTATGCTGAAGGCTTTGACTGTGTGTACCACAGCAAACTGTGGAACATTCTTAAAGAGATGGGAATACCAGACCTTACTTGCCTCCTGAGAAATCCATGCAGGTCAAGAAGCAATAGTTAGATATGGACATAGAACAATGAACTGGTGCCAAATTGGGAAAAGAGTGCATCAAGGCCATATATTGTCATCTTGTTTATTTAACTTATATGCAGAGTACATATTGTGAAATGCAGAGATGGATGAAGCACTAGCTGGAATCAAGATTGCTGGGAGAAATATCAGTCACTTCAGAAATGCAGATAATACCATTCTTATGGCAGAAAGCAAAAAGGAACTAAAGAGCCTCTTGATGAAAGTGAAAGAGGAGGGTAAAAAAACCGGCTTAAAACTCGACATTCAGAAGATGAAAATCATGGCATCCAGTCCCATCACCTCATGGCAAATAGATGGGGAAACAGTGGAAACAGTGACAGACTTTATTTTCTTGTACTCAAATCACCGCAGATGGTGTCTGCAACCATGAAATTAAAAGATGCTTGCTCCTTGGAATAAAAGCTATGACCAACCTCAGTTCAGTTCAGTTCAGTTCAGTACAAAGAGTCATGTCTGACTCTTTGCGACCCCATGGACCACAACATGCTAGGCCTCCCTGTCCATCACCAACTTCCAGAGCTTCCCAAACTCGTGTCCATTGAATTGGTGATGACATCCAACCATCTCATCCTCTGTCTTCCTCTTCTCCTCCTGTCCTCAATCTTTCCCAGCATCAGGGTCTTTTCAAATGAATCATTTCTTCGCTGATGTGCCTTGACTAGACAGACCTTTGTTGACAAAGTATTGTCTCTGCTTTTTAATATGCTGCCTAGGTTGGTCATTGTTTCCCCATCTATCTGCCATCTATCTGCCATGAAGTGATGGGACCGGATCTTAGTTTTCTGAATGTTGAGCTTTAAGCCAACTTTTTCATTCTCCTCTTTCACTTTCATCAAGAGGCTCTTTAGTTCTTCTTCACTCTCTGCCATAAGGGTGGTGTCATCTGCATATCTGACGTTATTGATATTTCTCCAGGCAATCTTGATTCCAGCTTGTGCTTCATCCAGCCCAGCGTTTCTCATGATGTACTCTGCTAGACAACATATTAAAAAGCAGATAGATTACTTTGCCAGCAAAAGTCCACCTAGTCAAAGCTATGGTTTTTCCAGCAGTCATGTGTGGATGTGACAGTTGGACTATAAAGAAAGCTGAGCGCTGAAGAATTGATTCTTTTTAAGTGTGGTGTTGGAAAAGACTCTTGAGAGTCTCTTGGACTGTGAGAAGATCAAACTAGTCAATCCTAAAGGAAATCAGTCCTGAATATTCTTTGGAAGGACTGATGCTGAAGTTGAGACTCCAATACTTTGGCCAACTGATGTGAAGAACTGACTCATTGGAAAATCCCCTGATTCTGGGAAAGATTGAGGGCAAGAGTAGAAGTGGTTGACAGAGGAAGAGAGGATTGGATGGCATTGTCGACACAATGAAAATGAGTTTGAGCAAACTCCAGGAGATAGTGAAGGACAGGGAAAGTTGGCATTCTGCAGACCATGAGGTCATAAAGAGTTGGACACGACTGAGTGACTGAACATCAGCAACAATAAACTAGTTAATACTCGCAAAATACCTACATAAGTTCTACCTGAGTATTTGCTCTTATCATTCTGTTTAAAAAATAAGACTGGCCTAAGAGACTAGAACAGCCATGCATGAAGGCAACAAAGTAGGAAATAAAGAGAAAACTAAGAAAGAAGAACAGCAACAGAGAATGTAATGGGAGCTTAATAATGTTACCCGAAGTCACTTTCATGAAAATTTCTAAAGTTATTTTACAATGCCTATAACAAATCTGCTTTTTCTTCCTAAAGATTTATACCAATGTTTTGAGTAATAAAGAACACGTGGTATTTCTCCTCACAATTGCTTCTTCTATGAGAACTTATAACCTCAAGTGTGGCATTCTCTATAGGTTCTCCTTTTTGAGCCACTTATCTGGATATACAACAAACTTGATATTAACATTGGCTTTCTTTGGATGATTATGAGATCAGCAGTTTATGATATAGTGAAGAAATATTTATATTTATACAGTCAAAGTTTCTTTCTCTCTCTCCTTCTACCATCTGGTATATATGGGTAATATTTAGGAAGATTTGACAATGAAACCATCTCCCACAAAGAAATTTTTTCAATATATGAGTACTTTGCACAAAATATAGACTTCCCTGGTGGCTCAGATGATAAAGCATCTGCGTACAATGCGGGAGACCCGGGTTCAATCCCTGGGTTGGGAAGATCTCCTGGAGAGGGAAATGACAACCCACTCAGTACTCTTGCCTGGAAAATCCCATGGATGGAGGGGCCTGGTAGGCTACAGTCTATGGAGTTGCAAAGAGTCGGATACAACTGAGCGACTTCACTTTGCACAAAAGGAAACTATAAAGTCAACTACAAACAGAGAGAATTCTCTTGCATAGAGGGAAATACCATTTGAGTTACCTGTAAGCATCCTTCAGGTATGTGAAATTCTTTAGAGAATTCTATAGATTCTATAGAGAACAGTGAGTCTGGTGTTCACTGGGACCATTCCATATATTTTGAAAATCAGCTATGATCTGTGAAAGGCAGCTTAAGAATAGTCATCTTAAAATCAAATCCAACAAATTCTATTTCAGAAATTCAAAGAGGGAATATTCTGAAATGGAGTCTTTGAGGAATTATTCATAATAGCAAAAATTTCAAACAAATCTCTACTAAAGAGGGGATGACTAGGTAAATTATGGATGGTTGAGCATAACATTATTTCTAAAATGTCATATTGCAAAATATTTTGTATATAATATGATTTTTGTATTATTACTTCACTTATGTAGAATTAATCTTTTAAAAAGAAAATAAATGAGTTAAAGTATTAAAGCATAGATGGCGCTAGTGGTAAGGAATCTGCCTGACGATGCAGGAGACCAAGAAACGTGGTTCTATCCTTGGGTCGGGAAAAGCCCCTGGAGAAGGAAATGGCAACCCACCCAGTATTCTTGCCTAGAAAATCCCATGGAAGAGGAGCCTGGAGAGCTACAGTCCATGGGGTCTCAAAGAGTCGGACCCTACTGGGCACGCACGCGCACACACACACACACACACACACATCCTCCTGGAAAAAAATATCATGGAGAATTTTCATAACCAAACAATAAAGACAAACAGATGTTCATCAAAAACCATCTGCTTAAGATGACAAAGTGTTCAAAAACAAGTTAATTGATAGTGTTCTGATTTTTTCATCTCATTGATAATTTTGTGAATTATGGAATCATTTTATAAGTGGCAGCACTTGCATGGCACACTTGACTTTTTTTAGAAGTTTTTTTCTTTTATTTTCCCTTTCAGTCGTTTCTGTTTTATTTGATCCTAAATTCATGGTTACAAATAACTATTCTATTTCCTACTTTCAGTGAAATATTTAAAAATGTTTTTTCCAAAAGTTAATTTCTAAATGATATTTTCTGTCTCAGTGGATTTTGTATACATCTGAATAATTTTAACTACAATTTTGCATTTAATCTGCTTTGATTCTTTTTTAGAAAGTCCTTTTTTGCTTCAATATCCACATTTTAATGAATACTTTATATACAATAAGACACAAAGTAGACATTTTGCTCTCTATTTTTAACTAATTATTTTGTGAAGTGATAAGTAACACCTGTTTTTTTACCAAGATATATTTTGAAAAGGTGTTATAGATTAGCTTATTAAGAGATATTTTAAAAATTCATTTAAAATATTTTCTGCATTATCCACACTTTTATGATGAGCATGCATTAATGTAACAAAACTTTGTTTAAAAAATAAAGTGAGGTCAGTGGAAAGAAAACTCATTGCAATAGATGAGAGCCAGTAAGACTCACTATTAAAAAAGATTGGCTATTGAAGCTACACTTAAAATTTTCTCATTATAAGATTAAGGCAGTATAGAAGATTTGTTATAGAGAAAGAACTGCTTTTCTTTTCCCTCAGTACCAATATTTTTTCTTAAGAATTAAGGAATTTCCACTCTCATCCAAAGGGAGTTACAGGGATTGGATATACCCTCCCATCTGGAATTAAAATAAAAAACCAAACAAAATAAATGAAACTAGGGTGTTTAAACAAGGCAGATCAGGCAGTCAACTATGGTGGTCTCTACAATATGGGAAACAAAGGAGGTTAGCTCCACAGTTATCCAAATTTACTGGCTTGAGAGAGTTTCCAGGCTGCAGCAAAGGGATGAAAAACTCTGAGCTGAGAAGATGGAGCTGGTGTTTCAGGGAGGCTGGAGCTGCTAGGATTTGCAGGA
This sequence comes from Cervus canadensis, assembly GCF_019320065.1. Taxonomy (NCBI): domain Eukaryota; kingdom Metazoa; phylum Chordata; class Mammalia; order Artiodactyla; family Cervidae; genus Cervus; species Cervus canadensis. Next base: position 23,125,789 of record NC_057399.1, read on the forward strand.
CAGATACTTGAGACAGTTGCAGAGAGAGAGTCCCAGAGATCTACGGAGGGTGCCTCTGGAGTCTCGAGCTGACTGAGCAGCGCTCAGGGACAGATTGAAATGTAGATAGATACATGAAAAATAGCTTTTGGAAACTTCAACTAAAGCATCAAAAGATGAAAACGATAACATCTGAAATGAAAAACACACTGGATAAGAACAACAGTTTGCATATTGCAAGGGGAGAAGGTGAGTTAACACAGCATTGGGCACTATCCAAAATGGAAACAATAAAAATTACAGAAAAAATGATAAGCAGAGTGTCTGTGAGCTGTGGGATCATGTCAAATAGCCTAATGTATGTGCAATTAGTCTCCAAGGAAGGTTAGCTCGAGGACACTGAAAACAGGAGATTTGAACTATAGCTATTATGGTGGCTCAGAGGTTAAAGCGTCTGCCCCCAATGTGGGAGATCAGGGTTCGATCCCTGGTTTGGGAAGATCGCCTGGAGAAGCAAATGGTAACCCACTCCAGTATTCTTGCCTGGAGAATCCCATGGACGGAGGAGCCTGGTAGGCTACAGTCCACACGGTCGCAAAGAGTTGGACACGACTGAGCAACTTCACTTTCACTTTTCTATTATTTAATGGCCCAAAACCTGAAAAAAAAAAAAAGAAAATTGAGATGTTCTATTTTTCAGCTCCAGAATTTCCATTTTGCCCTGTTTTATATCTTCTACCTCTCTCCACGTTATATTTATTGTATTTAATTCTTGAACATGTTTACAACAGGTAGTTTTAAATTGTGGCTGCTAATTTTATCATCTCCATCATTTATAAGTCTGTTTTTATTGTTTGATTTTTTTCCTGGTAATGGTCATGTTCTTTTCGCCTCTTTGCATCCTTATTAATATTTCACTGGACTCTAGACACTGTGATATTATATTATTGCATGTCTGGTGTGTGTTGCTTTCTTTCACAGAATATTGACATTTCTTTGGGAAGTAGTTAAGTAATTTGGATCAGCCTAATATTTTACTTTGTGGTGGGTGGTTGCTTTGGTGTAGCTTTTCTCTAGACCTACTTTCTTTCTTTTCTTAATTTCTTAATTATTTATTTATTTATCTAGGCTGCACTGGCCTGTGCTGGGTCTTCCTTGTTGCATGCTGAGTTCCTTTAGCTGCGGTGAATGGGGGCTACTCTCTAGTTGCAGTGTGCGGGATTCTCATTGCCATGGCTCCTTTTTTTGTAGAGCATAGGCTCTGGAGTGTGTGGGCTTCAGTAGTTGTGGTTCCCCGGATCTAGAGCACAGAACCAGTAGTTGTGACACGGGGCCTTAGTTGCTCCATGGCATGCGGGATCCTCCCAGACCAGGGATCGAACTTGTGTCTCCTGCATTGGTGACAGATTCTTTACCACTGAGCCATCAGGGAAGCCCCTTAGTTAATTTTTCTTGGAGTATAGTTGCAGAGCACCAAAGAATTGATGCTTTCGAACTGTGGTGCTGGAGAAGACTCCTGAAAGTCCCTTGGGCAGCAAGGAGATCAAACCAGTCAATCTTAAGGGAAATCAACCCTGAGTACTCATTGGAAGGGCTGACGTTGAAGTTGAAGCTGCAGTATTTTTGGTCATCTGATGCCAGTAGCTGACTCATTGGAAAAGTCCCTGATGCTGGGAAAGATTGAGGGCAGAAGTCAAAGAGGGCAACAGAGGATGAGAGGGCTGGGTGGCATCACTGATGCAATGGACATGAACTTGGGCTACTTTGGGAGACGGTGAGGGACAAGGAGGCCTGGCGTGCTGCAGTCCATGAGGTCACAAAGAGTCAGGCATGATTGGGCAACTAGCCAACAACAACCACAACATAGCTGCTTTACAATATTATGTCAGTTTCTACTGTACAGTGACGTGAGTCAGCCATATGTTTACATATGTCTCTTTTTTTGCATTTCCTTCCCATTTAGGTCACCACAGAGCATTGAGTAGAGTTCTTTGGGCTATGCAGTAGGTTCTCATTAGTTATCTATTTTATACATAGTATCAATAATACAAAGCTAAAGGTGCATGCTCAGTTGTGTCCAACTCTTTGGGACCCCGTGGAATGTAACCTGTGGGCTCCTCTGTCCATGGAATTTTCCAGGCAAGAATACTGGAGTGGGTTGCCATTTTCTACTCTAGGGGATCTTCCCAACCCAGGGATCGAACCTGTGTCTCTTGCATCTCCTACATTGGCAGGCAGACTCTTTACCACTGGCCACCTGGGGAGTCCATCAACATTTATGTCAATTCCAATCTCCCAATTTATCCCCCTACTTTTCCCCTTGGTGTCCATACATTTTTTCTCTATGCCTGTCTCTATTTCTGCCTTGCAAACAAGATCATCCATACCATTTTTCTAGATTCCACATATATGCTTTAATGTATATACTTTTCTTCTCCTTCTGACCTACCTCACTCTGTATGACAATCTCTAGGTTCATACACATCTCTACAAATGACCCAATTTCATTCCTTTTTATGGCTGAGTAATATTCCATGTATATGTGTGCCACATCTTCTTTACCCATCCCTCTGTGAATGTTGAAAGGCCCTAGGGCTACTTTCATCCGACTATTAAAGTATTACTCTTCAGGAATCTCTCTTGAATGCCCTGAGTATTCAGCAAGACACTCTCCAACCTGCCTTGTTGTAATGTACATATCCCCCAGTCCTGTGTAGGCTCTGGTAATTGTTCATCTTATACATATCTGATGATTCTTTACCAGCCTGATGTAATTTCATTCTATGTCTGTGCAGATTAACATTCAGCAATAAACTCAACGTGACTCCTATGCTGATTGCTGAAGCTACTCCCTATGCATCTTTCTTCTCTTTTCATACTCTGTCCCACAAATTCTAGCCACCATATTAACCTTCCTAAGCTCTGATTTCTATCAGAGCTTATCTCATTTTGAGCAAGACCAATGTGGTCTACTTGAGAGCCCTATCTTGGGTCACGATCCAGAATATGCTTCCAGGCAGAAAGCCAGGGAAATCATAGTGCCCATCTTGTTTATTTTCTTTTCTCAAGGATAACACTGCTAGGCTGCCTGTTACCAATAAATGAAAACAGCTCTTTCCTTTACTTTATGTAGTTTTCTAGTTGTTTGTGAGAGGAGGGCATATCTACGAGGAGTTACTTGCATAGCAAAGCACCAAATTCAGAATTGCTTTTTATAAACTTATTTTTGAGCAGAAATAAAGGAAAAACTGAAAATTTTTGGATATAAATGGCAAATAGTAGCAGTTGCAAAAATATCATTTAATAGTTTTATAAATGACCTTAGCTCGGTAAAGAATCTGCCTGCAATACAGAAGATCCAGGTTTGATTCCTGGGTCGGGAAGATCCTCTGGAGAAGGAAATGGCAACCCACTCCAGTATTCTCGCCTGGAGAATCCCATGGATAGAGGAGCCTAGCAGGCTACAGTCCATGGGATTGCAAGAGTTGGACACAACTTAGCAACTAAACCACCATGGGAAAAAAAAAAAATACACAGTGACATGTTCAACTTTATCCGTGTTACTATAGATTTTAAGAGTTTGATGTGTTCTGCTGACAGAGAGAAATGCTAGAACTATTTTTTCTTCATTCTAAATAACCTTTCATGGTGCCATAATGGTTCTCACTTTCCTTCTCCCTTTCTTTTGGTGCTTTCAAAATTATCCACAATATAATGCCTGTTACTTCATATATATCAGTAGATAGGGAGGGGTATAAAGGAAGAAGATGCAATAAGGCAAGGAAAACTTTGACGACTTCTAACACCTAAAATTGAGAAAAATAAATGAGTCAAGTACCAGGACCATGGGTAGCAACACCAGTCTTATAATTCACATACACTCTGAATATCATAGTCACAGAAAATAAATACTGAGTCTCTTCCTCCTAGATGTCCACCCCATACTCACCTAATCACAGCACATAAAAGAAGAACTGTGGTAATAACAGTCACTAAAAAAAATAATAATAATAATAAGGCAAATGCCTTAGTATTGGAATCTGAATTTAAGGTAGAGAAGAACCAGCAGAAATTTTCTTGACATAGAGAAGACCTATTCAGCACTTATGTTTCCTTTGCTTTCTTTAGCATTTAAGATAGCATGAGTTCTGTGAGTTTAACAATTACAAAAAGAAAATTTTGGTTTTCTTTTTCACTTGCATTGTCACTAAAGACAGTGATTTTAAACTCTGGCTACACATTGGAATTACCTGCGAATTTAAAAATATATATGTATTTCCTTACCTTTCCTTTATGAAGATTTTGATTTCACTGAGCTAGGGTGAGACTCAGGCATAGGTATGTTTTTTAATCCTCAAGTGATTCTTAAAATCACATAGGTTTGAGAGCTACCTGAAGTGTGCTCCATGAACTAGCAACACTGGCTTCAAGTGAGAGCTTTTCTGAAATGCAGAATCTCAGGCCCTGCCCAAGATGTACCAAATCTATATTTTAACACCTACTTAATTCATATGCACATTTAAGTTTCAGAAACATTCTTTGTTGACAAAGATATATTTGTTGCCTTTAAATAATTCTGAATGTAAATTGGGAGCATTTAGACCTGTGATAATCCCAAATTAGGCCTACAATCACAAGCAGATGCTCTTTTTTTAAAAATGCAGATTCCTAGGCTGCAATCCAAACCTGTTCAACCCGCTCCTCCAAGAACAGGGCATCTGTGTGTTTATGTTCCAGGTGGTTTTGAAAATTAGAGAAGTTTGGGAAATAAAATAAAATAATGGCCATAGTTTTCGATATTTTCCTTCTACTTAAAGTCCTTAGCAGTGAAGAACAAATGCTGATATAAAACTAATAAATAATTGTAGAGACATATGTTTTTTATACAGAATTCCAGAGAGTTGTGACAAAAACAGTTTGATAGAAATTTCATAGTTTTCTGTTAAGTTTGATGCTTCAGATATTTTTGCTGTGGCTACCATGAGGAAAAATATTCATACCTGGCCATTTAAATGTTCTGTCCCTTTAGAATTTTAGGCCATTTCTATGCAATGCAGGGCACAGTTTAATAGAGGTTGCGGAGTAAAATGGCAGTCTGACATGAAACTGTGGAAGAAAACTGACAGATGTAGTGAGTTTGAGAGTGGCGTAATGCTGAATCGGCTATTTTGTAACAGAAAAAAAGAGCATTTCAAAACTAGTTAACTTAGTTACAAGACTTTAACTGGGTCAAAAACTTACAAGTGTTTGTGAATACTTTTAACACTGTAGAGACTGTCAAAAATTTATCACATGGTTAAATCTTAGGTGTTTGAATTATGGAGTCAGAAAATTCCTGGCTACAGAGATGGAAGTAAATGAAAATACACTGAAATAGGCAATTTTTCTCTTTACAAATAGGTTTTATATACGTTTTTAGCACTTGCTATTAAACTACAGATTTATTAATGGTTAGAAGTCATGAAAACTCTGCATCATTATGTCTTCAGATTCAGTTTATCCTGACATAGAGCGTAAGATTGGAGTTAAAGAAACCTGATATTGAGTTTCAGCAAAATCACTTAATATGTGCTGTTTATCAGACAGCTTAACATTTCTGAGGCCCAATTTTCTCATCTCTAAAATGAAAATAACAGTACCTCTCTTGTTAAGACAGCCATACATCTGATACTTTGTCTCAGTCGTGGACACAAATCTGATAATGGTAAAACTTTTAGTTGTTGTTGTTCAGTCTTTAAGTCATGTCTAACTCTGTGTGAGCCCATGTATTGCCACACACCAGGCTTCCCTGTCCTTCACCATATCCCGGAGTTTGCCAAAACTCATGTCCCTTGAGATGACGATACCATCCAACTATCACACCCTCTGTCGCCTCCTTCTCTTCCCGCCCTCAATCTTTCCCAGCATCAGGGTCTTTTCAAATGAGTCGGCTCTTCGCATCAGGTGGCCAGAGTATTGGAGCTTCGGCAGCAGTCCTTCCAATGAATATTCAGGGTTGATTTCCTTTAGGATTGACTGGTTTAATTTCCTTGCAGTCCAAGGGACTCTCAAGAGTCTTCTCCAACACCACAGTTTGAAAGCGTCAATTCTTAGGCTCTCATCCTTCTTTATGATCCAACTCTCTCATCCATACATGACTACTGGAAGAACTTTGATTATCTGGACCTTTGTCGACAAAGTGACATCTCTGTTTTTTAATGTGCTGTCTAGGTTTGTCATAGCTTCTCTTCCAAGGAGCGTCTTTTAATTTCATGGCTGCAGTCACCATCTGCAGTGATTTTGGAGCCCAAGAAAAGAGTCTGTCACTGTTTCCATTTTTTCCCCATCTATTTGCTATGAAGTGATGGGACTGGATGCCATGATCTTAGTTTTTTGAATGTTGAGTTTTAAGCCAGCTTTTTCACTCTCCTGTTTCACCCTCATCAAAAGACTTTTTAGTTGCTTTTCGCTTTCTGCCATTAAAGTGGTGTCATCTGCATATCTGAGGTTGTTGATATTTCTCCCGGCAAGTGATTTTAAAACATAGTAATTTGTACATCTCCAGTGGGATATAGCCCAAGGAGAAAAACACTCAAAGATCTTAAACTGTTTTTAGTAATTATATTGTTTCTGTACCCATTTGTGTGTGTCCATATTTGACATACAAATAATTTAAACACACATATTAGGATAAACAAAAAATACTTGTTCTACTGTTGTTATGATCAAAGAGATTCACTATAAGAGAAAAGATATGTAAACATAAACTAATAAAGTCAAACTAATATTGGAGTTGGAAATTTGAATATGATCTTATGGTGTAATTTATCTTTAATTTTTTTCAAAGATCTGTCCAGTGAGAAAATCAAGAAATACATACCAATACAGTATCCATGAGCATCCCTAGCTCTTAAATTAAGATCTTTAAATATCATTTCTCCAAAAGGAGCCAAAGTTTTTGAAAAATTGGATACTTCCAGGTATGAGGCAAGAAATGTACAAGGAAAGCATAGGAGACCTTATCATAGTGGAAGAAGTGGACACATTTGGGTCATGTCATCAAAACTCAGGATTCAACCTGAACTGATTCAACTGGTCAAAAAAGGGTCAATTTGAACAACAGCAACATATTAAAATAATATAAATATGTTAAAATCTATGATTTCATAATAATGCCCAATTAGAAAACAAATTTATTCTTCTGAAAATCTATAAATAAGGGAAAAGATTTATCATAGATTTCCTGTATAAATTCACCTCTATGCTAACAGCTTAGATAATAAAATTACTTTTTATAGACATATCCCAGCAAATAAATGAAAAAAAAAGTGCAAAATTAGCTTATAACCATTTTGCAACCCTTAATAAGTAATGGATTTAGTTTACAATCACCAGCAATAGCTGTGTATGCATGCTCAGTGATGTCAGATGCTTTGCAACACTGTAGACTATAACTCACCAGGCTCCTCTGTCCATGAGATTATCCAGGCAAGAATACTGGAATGGGTTGCCATGCCCTCTCCAAGAGATCTTCCCAACCCAGGGATGAACCTACATCTCCTGCATTGGCAGGTAAATTCTTTACCGCTGAGACACTGGGGAAGCCCATCAGCAATAACTAAAACTACTAATTATGGTTGGAGACAATTATTACGGGGCTTCCCTGGTGACTCAGCTGGTAAAGAAGCCTCCTGCCAATGCAGGAGATGCAAGAGATGCAGGTTCGATCCCTGTGTTGGGAAAATCTCCTGGAGAAGAAAATGGCAACCTGCTCCAATATTCTTGTTGGAAAATTCCATGGATAGAGGAGCCTGGCGGACTATAGTCCATGGTGTGGCAAATAGTCGGACATGACTTAGCATGCACATACAATACACACACATACACACACACACACACACACACACACACACCATTATTATGAATGTACCAGGCTGACAAAACCTTAACCTACTAATCACTTTTAACAATTCTAAAAATGAGACAGAGTGTGACTTTTGATATATAAATGTCACCTATGAAGTATTCCTGCCACAATATGAACTCCTATTCCTTGTAATCCCTAATTTAACTACCAGGTTTCAGAAAATATATGAATCAAAGGAAAATGTTAAAAGATGCCTTTAGAGAGGACATGCAATTACAAAATTTCAGAGTGGGGGACACTATAGATCAAATAGAAATATAGTAAAAAGAAGTGATAATTAATGCTAATGGATTATTTATTAAGTCTGAATTCATTGTACTGTTCTCTCTACTTTTAAATATATTTGACATTTTTCAATAATGACACTTAGGAAAAAAAAAAAAAAGAGGCATGTGAAGCTCTCATATTTAGGAACTTTTGAAGAGGACCTTAGGTGAAAGCAATAGGCCAGTTAGGAGGTTACTGTAATGAGGCAGAAGAGAGGTGATGGTGATTTATACTAAAAAGGGGTAGTGGAGACAATTGAGAACTGAAAGGATTTTATATATTTAGAAGTAGAATCAATAATACATTTAGTTGATTGGATCGCTGGCTGAAGGAAAGAAAGTCATCATAAATAGGTTCCAGGATTTTTGTTGGAAATCTGGATCAGTGGTGATATTTTTTACCAAGATTGACAAGACTTGGAAGTGGAGGATAGCCACAGGGAAGGCTGAGGTGAGAAGTGATCAAGGGTGCTTTTTGACTCTGAGACATTTTAACTCTGAGACATTTATTGCACACCCAGATGAAGAGGCACAGGAAAGAGGCCAGTCCTTGAGGAACACATTACAGAACCATCAACATACAGCGGATATTTAAAGGCATAGCACTAGGTAAGGACAAATACAGGGAGAATGGAACCAGGGAAGAAAAGCCAGGGAGAGCCCTGAAGGAACAGCAACATCACATGGCATGTAGAATAGAAGAAACGAAACAATCAGGGAACAGGTAAGGCACAGAATGAAAACCAGAAATGCAGCTTGGGGTTTTTTGTTTGTTTGTTTGTTTTATTGAGTTGTACTTTACAACTCATTTAGAGAAGATAGTCTAATAACTGGACCTACTAATTTAAAAGAACCTTGCTTCTTCAAAATCAGCCTGCAAAGGCAGAGCACCACACAAGTATCTATTTAATGATGCAAATGTGAAACTCTTGATTATAAATAAAAACAACCAAAATCAGAACAAAGAAGTCTCTTGGAAATCAACTAGGTAATTAACATGCTTTGATAACTTGATAGAAAGGCTGAACATGACAGAAGTAGTTCCCATTGGGGCACATATTTATTTATATCCAGCTTATCTAAAGTCTTAGCCAACAAATCTAAAAACATTGAGCATTGAATTTCCCTTATATTTTCTGAATTCAGTGAGAACTGATTAACCCATTTAGAAAGAGCTGAACCTATCTTTATATGTAGCTAATTATGTTCTAATGCATACATTCAGCAATGCCATGAGGCTGTCCATCTGCAAACTGCCAGAAATAAGCTGTCCAAATTCAGAGAACTGCTTATTTTAAGGCTTAAAAATGACACTGATTTAAAGATTGCTTTTGCTGATTTGATAAACTGTAAGTTGAAATAATTACATTAATGTAAGACATTGTCATGCCAACAATTTTTTTGAGAAGATTAAAGGAAAAACATAATTGCCTTTAGCCTATATGTGTTAACCGAATATAGCTTGATTTTGAAAGTCAATTTCTGACCACCTTCAAAGTGCTACACTAGAATAAAGTGAGTGGAAAAGAAAGTGTTAACTGTTAACTTGCCCTGGGTGAATGATACTTTCTAGGACAATGTATAAGGGTAAGAGATTCCAAGGATTGGGAAAGAGATGCCATTTTTAGATGGTCTCCTGCAGTGGTCTCTTTACCAAGAGTGGGTAAAAATAGCAAAGAAATAAGGACACAGTTCAAAAGTTTGTAGGATAGTCAATTCATACAAATGACCCTCATGGGAGGCGAGACTATACCAAGAGACAGGGAAGACTCATCAATGAAGAACCCAGGAAACAGGGAGAAGCACAAGACCATGAAGCTAGGCAGAGGAGAGGTAATTTTGAGAGTCTCAAGCCCTTTCCAGGGGAGGCCTTTGACAAAAGGCTTAGCCTGGTACCTCAGGGGGCTCTAGAGGATCAAAAGCTATCAACAAGTCCATTGCCTCTCTGGGCGATCAGCCAAGTTGGCCTGATCCATGCTCTCGGTGGCCCTCTCTTCCTCTCAGATTTCTGCCTTCAGGATTAGCCCTTTAGTATTTCCCTAGTGTTTCCAAAATTAAGAAATGTATAGATTGTTTCGTTCTTTCTCAACTTTGACCTCAGTTTTAATCGACTTCATTAGAATACCATCTATTTGTCACCACCACAACCAGCAGTAATCAAAATAATTCCTACAGTAGTAAATCCTTACTGAACAGATTTTTATTTTAAAATAGGCTGGACTTTTGTTTTTCATTTTAAGGAAAAGTTTTTGGCAACAGGTGGATCTAACCTGGGTTCTGTATGTTTAAACAGTTTTGACAACTTCTTTGTTTCTTTTTATAACACATGCTGAGTGGGAATGGATCAGGGCCAGTCCTAAAATACAGATTGAGCAGCTCTTGGAATTTCAAAGGCAGTACCATCATAGCAAGGTTTCTAATAAGATGAGCATAAAATAAGAGAAATATTTTATTTATTATTTTTTAAGTTTTATTCATGGAAAGACTATCTTTAGACATAAGTAAATCAAAATAGGGAATGTTTTGAGTTTAAACAAACATTGCAATTTAAAATAACAGAAGTTTTCCAGCTTATGAAACAACTCATCCTAGAGTTCCTCAAAGTGAACTCGATAATCTGCAATCAGTTTTTCTTTGAAAAACTCATGAATTACAATGGCTAAAATAAATGACAGGCCAAGATACAAAATAGCTTTACTTTGAATTTTTGGGTCCTTGTCAAAGTATTCCTGATTATTTCTGAACCATTAAAGCTTAGAATAGTTTTTACTGCTGAAATAAGTGATAGCCCTTGTTCTGAGTGATATCTGGCAAAAAATATATATGCCTAATATTCATAAATCAGAGCCATGACATTTCAAATAAGCGGAAAATGAAATTTTGCTGTTTTTAAGCATATAAATGTTGTTGGGTAGGTGTTTGATGGCCAAGAAAGGGGTGGTGAAATTCTAGGGCTTTTGGCCTTGAATAGAAGATCCTGAACTGACCTTGGGTTACTTGAACTGACAAATTAATGCTAAAACAATTCTTTTAAATAAACCATCATGAACCTCACACAGAAGGTAAAAACGCATCAGAGTGTAGCTCCACAAACAGCCTGGCATCATCAAATTGCAGGTAACCTCAGGAAGGGTTTTAGTCCTCTAATGCTTTCGCCTCCACACAAGTAACTTTAGAAATAGAGCTCTTGGATGCATTAGAGGAGACCTTTCTCCTCTCACTGAACACTTTATTTTGCTTCATTTAGTGATCCAAGCATTGCCACTTTACTCCATCGCAGTGTTTTCTGTATTACACTATTTTTTTTCAGATGCATCCATCTAAACCATCCAAATCTGAACATGTTAGCATTTCCGAGCAGCCACTCTGGGAGGATTTTTACCCTGACCTTTCTTTTTCTTGACACTGTCTTCATCACGGTTTCCATTTCCAGGTTTATTTTTGATATCATAGATGTCGCTATAATGGCCAACAGCCTTGCCTTTAGGTTTCTCTTCTCTACTCTAGAAATCATTCCTCCTCTAACAATTGATGGAGTGAAAAACCTGTGAGAATACAGGCTTTGGTGTACTGGAAATTCTCTCTGCTTATTGTATTATGCGAGTACTGAAAGGTCAAAATATAGGCTTACAAGCAAAACTGTCAGATAAAACCCTGCATTTTCTATAAAATTCTAGCTTTCCTTTTTTCTGTTTCTCTTACACATATCCAAAATTACACACATAGATAATTTTTTACATTTCATTAAAAAACATTCCTCTGTAAAATTCTCTTTATTCAGTAATACATGGTAAAAAGGACTTGGTGAAAAACATGGAAATAACCTAAATATCCATCCACAGTAGATTGTGTAAATAAACTGTTACACTCATGCATAAAAGACTAAACAATATGAAAACAAAATGTGCTACATTTTCTTTTAATAAAATGTATTAACTAGAATAAATCAAAAGAGCGTAATGGAATGCATAGTAAGCCACATATTACAGAAATAATTATGTGGGTATTTATATACATATATAGTCTGGCATATGAATTACAAGTATTTAAACAGATACATAAGAAACTGTTCAGTTACCTTTGGGAAGTAGGTATAGGGGACTCCAGTCATAGGCAAGTTGAGGGTTTTGTTTTTGTTTTTTTTTTTGAGGGGGGTTGAGTTTTTTTATTTCAATTCTTTCTGTCTGACCTCTTTAATTTTATTTGCCTTATTCACTTATTACTTGTATTAGAAGTAAGATTAAGATGAAGGTTAATGGATTTTTTAAACATTCCAACTGATATCTCAATTCCATAATTATTGAAAAAAATGGAGGCAGACACAGGATATAGGGTGGTGTTGTGCAAAGAAGCTCCAGAACTTTAGATTTTATTGAACATGTCATTTTATGTGTAAATCACTCATTGAATGATACCTGATTTGCCTCATCTGTAAAATGTGAAAAAGTAGCTACATCTGTCACAACTTTCATTTACTACTCAATGTTGTGATGGAAATAAAATAGATAAGAGTTCTCTGCAAATCTTGCAGAGCTATAGTATACAGGTGTGAAATTTTGTGATAGAGATCATGTTCACTTTCAGATCTCACATTAATCAAATCTGACTTTATCCCAGGAGTTTCACATTAAAGAATGGGCTTTTATGGTGGATCAGTGGTAAAGAATATGCCTGTCAATGCAGGAGACACAAGAGACCTGGATTCCATCCCTGGGTCAGAAAGATCCCCTGGAAAAGAAAATGGCTACCCGCTCCAGTACTATTGCCTGGAATATCCCATGGACAGAGAACCTGGCGGGCTACAATCCATGAGGTCGTGAAAGAGTCAGACATGATTTAGTGACTAAACGAAAACATAATAGAATAAACTGTTAATTAAAAAACTGTAGTTAATAGAGATGCATAACATTATAATAAATTCACTCCTCATAGATATTTCTGCTTACCTACCTCTAATTATGATAACAAAATTTGTTGTTAACTAAAGACAAAACATGGTCCAGAAACTTAATGATGTTATGTTTGTTGTTTCTCAAATCACGTTTTTAGATAAATATTATTAGTATCACTGTTTGGGTAAACAAATGAGGTTGGATGATGTTAATTTTCTTGTCCCGGGTCGCACAAGTCTAATTATGACTCAAATCCGTTCAAATCCAGAGTCTAATCTTTTTACATCCTAAACTATCAGGCACTGTACTAGCTTAAGCTAAATTTCAACCACCATCCACCTCTCTACCTCCTGTTGTCTTAAGCAACACCACCAACCACAGTGTCTACTCTAAGATCACTGATCTTTTTTTAGTCAGACTATAAAGTAGAAGATTCTACCTTTATGGAAATCTGGTAGTTCTTTTAAGGGATATTATTCATGCTCTGTGAGCCAAGTTTTTATGAATTTCCATGTTTGTACCAACTTTCAAAGATGGGACATGACTTTAAACTCAGAGATGCTAATTTTACCATCATAGCCACAATTCATGTGTCCAACACAAATTCTTAAATATATAATAATTTTTGTATTAGAGTACATATGGAATGATAGGCAGTTTTAAAACTCATTCTTTTCTAAAATGTTTAATGATATTGAAAAAGTTCATGATGATGCAATGTAAAGTTGGAAATATGTGTGTGTATAAAAAGGAAAAAGATGACTGCTAGGGAAATCATCAGATTATGAGCATGTGAGTAGTGGTTGTTTCTGTTTTCTTAATATTGTGATATGTATTTGATATTTACAAAAATAAGGATATGCTACTTTTGTAATTTAAAGGCTTTTTAAATTTAAAATAAATAATATCTAATCATACAAAACTTTTCATTCTCAAGTTGCCTTATGCTTTTTAAGCTAACAACTAAGCATACAACTATGCCACCACTCCTAGTAGATAAAATGAAATTAAAACCAAGTTTAATGTGTAAAATCTTTATCTTATATTTCTTGACTGTTGATACCCTTGATTTTTCAAGACTAGAGATTTCTGATGTTGCATTAAGAACCATAATACTCAGTGAATGTTGGAATGATATCTCTAAATGCCTAAGATGACTTCCACTTTTAACTTGACTATATTTCCAGATCATTATTATGCTGCAATAAACTCATTTTTGTGTCTCTGAGCACATATGCAAGTAAACCTAAAACATACAACAGCTTGATCCAGCATTGCTGTGTCAAAAAGTATGTCAAGAGATTTCAGACACTGTTTAGGTACCATCCAGGATAAGGCACCCTGCATATTCTCATCAGAAGCATAAGAATGTTTCCCACATCTGTTAGCATTTAATATCAATCTTTTCAATGCTTATCATATGACAGATAAGTTTTTTTATATCTCTTTTAATTAGTATTTACTTAATAATGAACATGGTTTATTATAGTTTTACCAGTCTAAAAATTGATGTGTAGTTTTAATGTGGATACTTCTTTAACATTTTGTTCCTCTTTTTCCTGTTAAATTGTTGGTCAAAAAAAAAAAAAAAAAAAGGACGGGGAGGGGGGCGGTTGTGAAGTAGCTGAAGGCAATTGTGGATGTGAGATTTGGAATAAGTAACTTTCCCCAACCCCCTCCCCATATGATAAGAAGTAACTTCACAATTGTGGGGTTTCCTGGCAAAGCTACATCCTCAGCATCCCTTGACCCCCAAAGACCACCTGGATCTTGGAGTAACTTGGGGCTCCTCTGCTTCTGCCACTCTGCCCCTCTGGGAACCCTGGGATGAACTGAAGCCGAGGAACAAAAGCCCGAGATGAACTGGGGAGGGAGGCTGGTTGAGGAGCCAGGATTCTCAATGGTGGAGAAAGACCTTATAAATCAGAGAAAATTGAGATGTTAAAATGAATCCTACGAGTGTCAGTTTGGAAGAAGAAGTACTAGTATACACTCACAGTTTTTCGTGTATACAGATAGATAGTAAATAGCGAATTAATCTTTATGAATCATATATGATTTTTGTTATATGAATGTCTGTGTACATGTGTATACACATATACAAAAACACACATATTGGTATATATGTGTGTATATTCACATATATATACATATATAATCTTTTTTTGAACCCTTTGAAAATGTAAAAACAAAACAAACAAACCAAAAAAACTTAGCCCATTAGCCATACACGATATGCTTTGGGTAGACCCTTGCTTTAGACCCAGAAGTAACACTTTACTTCTGCTCTTGATCTGTTTGTGGAAATTAGTCACATTGTCCCTGCTGGATGCAGGAGAACTAGGTAATGCACTTGACTTACATACTCATTGAGAGAACCAGGTTGATCCAATTCTCATCAGTTCTGCCCTCAACACCATTTCCTCAGGCTTTGCTTAGAATTCTTTTTGACCTTGGCTTAGGATAGGATCACTGGCTAAAGACATCGAGGGCTCCTGACATCCATGTTACTTTTCTTCCTGTCACGGAGTGAAAAGGGAAATGATTAATGGCAAACTAGTAGCAGCAGAGGACATTGCTGTAATCTAAAAGTTAACCAGCTTTCCTGTTCAATTTCTCACTTACTTCAGTGATTGAGGATCTTCCCTGTAGCTCAGATGGTAAAGAATCTGCCTGCAGTTCAAGAGACCCGAGTTCAATCCCTGGGCAGGGAAGATCCTCTGCAGAAGGGAATGGCAATCCACTCCAGTATTCTTTCCTGGAGAATCCCATGGACAGAGGAGCCTGGTGGGCCACAGTCCATGGGGTCACAAAGAGTCGGATACATCTGAGCAACTAACACTACTACACTCTACTCAGTGATTGAGGAAAGAGGGTGAACAAATAAATCGTTTCAAGAATCCACAGGTCTTAATTCATATCCAAGAGGGCAATGGGAGTGTTTCCTGCCAGGTGTGAGGAAGGGACTCTAGTGGGAGTGTTAGGGAATCAGGCTAATAAAGCAGCTTTGAACTTTTATTCTCTTTTTGTGTCTAAGAACCTGAGGGAACTCAACAGATTTTGTGTAAATGTGGCAAATAAATCCTCACCCACTGAATTCAGCAAATGTCAAGGTTAAGTGGAAAACAACAATTCTAGATAATCATCTCAATATATGTGCAGGGGTAAATGTCTATAATAAAAAAAAATCTGCTGAACTACTCATAAATAAATTAATAATTATTCTAAAGGAATTAGCAAAAAATTAAATGCCTATTTGTTTCTGTTATTCACATCTTAGTAATTTCATTGATGAGAGTAATTTTTTAGAATAGTATTGGAACAATTAACCTGAGGGGAAAATATTTGGAGAAACTGACAATTACTATATGGTTGTTCTTTTAAAAAATGTCATTTTTTTTCTGCCAGAGGAACACATTTTTGCTGTTTTGTTCTATGCTGTCACAAAGTACTTTATACTTACCCTGCAAGTCTCAATAAATACCAGCTGAATGATCTCCAGGGGAGATGACTTTAATTCCACCTCTGTTTCTAATTTCCTCACCAGCCAATTTTTGATAAAAAGGTTGAGCTTTAATAATCAGGACTATTGTGACAGGAACATTATACTGCCTTCCATAGTGAAATTGGGGAAAATTTTTTTAAAGAAAGACACAGTGCAGCTTCTTAGAGCTAGATCTTTGCTACACTCTGCTTGCTTTGAGACTGTGAGCCTAAACCAACATTACTTTTTGAGAAAGTTCTGGATGACTGAACTCATATTTCTCATACAGCTTGCTATCCATCCTTCCAGTTCTTTTTGTTTTCAAAAGAACCTTCTTTTGGGTTCATCTTCAGAAAACCCTGAGATTTCCATGTAAAAGTTATGCCATAAAAGATGTTGCTTGCGGACAGGGACTGACTCGTCCATGCATTTGTAATGCTAACATTTTCTCATGCAGTAGTTTTCACACAATGAAGGCATAATAAAATGAGTACAATTTATTTTCTTATAGGAAAGTTTTCAGATTAAATCAGTGCACACGGTTGTGTGTGTACTAAGTTGCTTCAGTCACGTCCTACTTTCTGACTCTACAGACTGTAGCCCACCAGGCTCCTTTGTCTATGGGATTCTCCAGGCAAGAATACTGGAGTGGGCTGCCATGCTCTCCTCCAGGGGACCTTCCCAACCCAGGGATTGAACCCACATTTCCTGTGTCTCTTGCATTGCAGGCAGATTCTTTACCCATTGAGCCACCAGGGAAGCCTGTACATGGTTAAAGTACTGCAACAATTATCTTTCCCATTCTTGAGAGTCTCTTGAACAGCAAGGAGAACAAACTAGTCAATCCTAAAGGAAATCAACCCTGACTATTCACTGGAAGGATTGATGCTGAAGCTGAAGCTCCGATACTTTGGCCACCCGATGCAAAGAGCCAACTCATTGGAAAAGACCCTGATGCTGGGAAAGGTTGAAGGCAAAGGAGAAGAGGGCAGCAGAGGATGAAACGGTTTGATAGCATCACCGACTCAATGGACTTGAATTTGAGCAAACTCCGGGAGACAGGGAAGGACAGGGAAGCCTGATGTGCTGCAGTCCATGGGGTCATAAAGAGTAGGACACCACATAGAGACTGAACAACACAAAAATACATAGATATATAATGTATAGACGGATAGATAGACCTCAGTTAAGATAAAAAAGTAAACTTTATTCAGACAGACCATAAAAGTCACTGAAATAAGATGTCATCATGAGAGAAAAGAGTAAAACTTGTAGTTTTTCAGTTCAGTGGTCCATGTTCAAATACTAACCTCACAAGATTTCCCATCTGACTGCCTGGAAGGTATTGGAAGTTCAAAGATACCAAAAATGTGACAAAACAGAAGAAAACACCTCTAAAATAAGAACACAACAGACTTACTAGGCGTTTTCTGGGTAAGTTAGTAAGTTTCAGATTTCTCTACATTTATTTTGTTGCCGTTGTTCAGTCACACAGTCTGTCGCGATGCTAGAGCGACCTGGAGGCTGTGAACTCTAGGCTCTGGGAGGCGGAACTGAGCCCAGAGCCCAGGAGGTCTCAGAAGAAGGAGAAAAGCAGCCTGGCGAGCAAAGCTTCCAATTCTAAGAAGGAGCTGACGTTGCTTCAGCAGGAGAGCCACAAGAACATTCTGCTGTCTGTGGCCACCTTCCTCCTCCTGACCCTCGTCTACGCCTACTGGGCCCTGTGAGGCTGAGATTTCTCCAGCCAGTGCAGTCTTCCCCTCAGTTAGCCAAGCAAGTCCTTCAAGCCTCAAGTGGACCAAGGTATAAAGGCCATTTCTCCCTGACCCAAACATTTATTGGTTGACAATTCAGTTTTGTTTGCTTGATTTACATTTTTCTACACAAATATAAGTAAAGCAAGCAAAACACCTCTGCTAATCCTAATCAGGAAGTCACATCATTTTTTTCATGATTTAAGTGGGCTAGAGATGGCAGTTAAACTCTTAACTCTGTGTAACTTTGGTAATTTAAAATATAGCAACTATGTCTTTCAAAACCTCGAGGAAATTCCAAACTGATGAAAGTGATGTAAAGAGGTTGATTAGGACTAAGACTTAAAAAGTTTTACTGTTAAGTTCATGTCTCAAGACAAAGTCATTAGTCAGAGAACTCTGGTCAGGTATCACTATAATTGTAACTTATGTGAAGTAACTTATATCCACATAATACCTATTTCTTGGAGTTCTTGGTATCTAAGAGTGATGAAATGGGACAAAGACTCTCTAGATACTTATTTCCATATATACTGATAATGTTCAAGAAGTGTTTGATACTAGCCATTACTTGCATCCTTCCCATGAAAAACTGCTTAATGATGGCTTTAGTATGGTTCTACAAACTTGTCAAGAATCTGAATTTAGGACAGTATTAAACTGTCTACAAGATGTTGTTATATATTACTTTTATTCTAAGTGGGTATTTTTCCAATGAATTCTTAATTTCTGAAATGTCTATAAAGATTTGAAAATTACAGGTTATTACCTCAGCAAACAGTTCTATCCATAGATAGATGAAAATATTCCAAGAGGGAAATGAAATAGTTTCTAAATGGTCAGGACCTGACTGCATATTTGCAAGTGAGTACTTAATTGAGTGAATCATATGATATCAGCATTCCTTATATCTACATAGAATAGACTTTCATCCATCATATTCTCAGAGACACAAACTCCTTCCACCTTTTCAAACCCCTATAGAACATGAAGCTTTCTGTCCAAGGCTTCTATTTAAAGCTTTTTCTTTATTAAGTTCCTACAGGGATTTCAAGGGTTGCTTCTAGATCTCTTTCTCTCCTCTTCAATTATGAAAAAAAAAATCTACTGGAGTTTCTATTTTTGGACATCACCAGATGTCCAAACCATTTAAGACATGGCCTCTAAATCCTTGACAGCTATTTGAGGGTGTCAGTATGTTCTCAATTCATTGCGCTTTGTCTAAGTTTGTCTTGTGTTTTGCTTTGGAAAGAATAAAACAAACATCTAAGGGATGTCAACTGGGTGCAAGTCACAAGACTAAGCACCAGGGGACAACAAAAATAAGACTTGTTCCTGCTCTCTAGGAACTTAGACAAATAGAAGAGGGTATGACTTGTTACCATTCTTTATAAAGCCTAAGAAATTGACCTCTACAGTTTGGATTAACTCACTTCTTTCCTTTCTGAATTTCTGCTAGTCCATTCAATGACTGAATTCTGTAGTTCTACATGCATTATTTTTATTTTATCTTAGAGTGAATAAACTTCAAGACTCCTTTTAACCCACTTGCCTCTTACCAAAGCCACTTAGTGCTCTGTTTTGTAGCCAGTATTCTAGCTAAGCAAATCTATCAAGGCTCTCTAATCTAATACTTAACCAAGAAGCTGATGGGTTGTTCACTACCACTTTTCTACTGTATTTAATGTCAGTAATAAATATATGTACCCTTCTTTCCCAATCCTGGTCTGATTGGGGTAATTTGCTCAGACTGATGAGCACAAAACTGTAAAAAAAAAAAAAAAAAAGTTATTGCTAATTTTTTCCCATCACAAGGATTCAGAGCAAATGATTTCATGTTTACGCTAATTATCATAAACAAAGGAATGTGATCATCTTGGATTAGATTTCGCGAGTGTCAACCTACTCATTTTCAAGAAGTAAGTCTTGAGTCAGGAAGATCCCCTGGCGAAGAAAATGGCAATCCACTCCAGCATTCTTACCAGGAAAACTCCATGGACAGAGGAACCTGGAGGGCTACAGTCTATGGGGCTGCAAAGAGTTGGACATGGTTGACCATGTGCATACCCAGAAGCTTACAAATAGGGAACTTTGACAACTTTGTACGCAGTTGAAATAACTGATAATAATGGAGTAGCTGTAGAGAAAGGATATTCATGAGGAACAGTGATACATAATACTATTAATATTACCACTACTATTAAATATTACCACTAAATATTACCACTAACTAAAACTATTACTGAGTTTTTATTGTATGTCAGATGCTAAGGTAGGCACTCTATCTAGTAAAAGACTTTCAGTTGGGTTTCAGGACAAAAGTCTGAAGTGTTCAGTTCAGTTCAGTTCAGCTCATTTGCTCAGTCATGTCCAACTCTTTGCAACCCCATGGACTGCAGCACACCAAGCTTCCCTGCCCATCACCAGCTCCTGGAGCTTACTCAAACTCATGTCCATTGAGTCGATGATGCCATCTAACCATCTCATACTCTGTCATCCCCTTCTCCCACATTTAATCTTTCCTAGCATCAGGGTCTTTTCAAATGAGTCAGTTCTTCACATCAGGTGGCCAAAGTACTTGAGTTTAAGCTTCAGCATCAGCCCTTCCAATGAATATTCAGGACTGATTTCCTTTAGGATGGACTGGTTGGATCTCTTGCAGTCCAAGGGACTCTCAAGAGTCTTCCCCAACACCACAGTTCAAAAGCATCAACTTTTCGGCGCTCAGCTGTCTTTATAGTCCAACTCTCACATCCATACATGACTACTGGAAAAACCATAGCCTTGACTAGATGGACCTTTTCCAGCCAAGTAATGTCTCTGCTTTTTAATATACTGTCTAGGTTTGTCATAACTTTTCTTCCAAGGAGCAAGCGTCTTTTAATTTCATGGCTGTAGTCACCACCTGCAGTGATTTGGGAGCCCCCCAAAATAAGGTCTCTCACTGTTTCCATTGTTTCCCCATCTATTTGCCATGAAGTGATGGGACCAGATGCCATGATCTTAGTTTTCTGAATGTTGAGTTTTAAGCCTAGTTTTTCACTCTCCTCTTTCACTTTCATCAAGAGACTGTCTAGTTCTTCTTTGTTTTCTGCCATAAGGGTGGTGTCATTTGCCTATCTGAGGTTATTGATGTTTGTCCTGGCAATCTTGATTCCAACTTGTGCTTCATTCAGCCCAGCATTTTGCATGATGTACTCTGCATATAAGTTAAATAAGCAGGGTGACAATAAGCGGCTCTGACATACTCCTTTTCTTATTTGCAACCAGTCTGTTGTTCCATGTCCAGTTCTAACTGTTGCTTCCTGACCTGCATACAGGTTTCTCAAGAGGCAGGTCAGGTGGTCTGGTATTCCCATCTCTTTCAGAATTTTCCACAGTTTGTTGTCATCCACACAGTTAAAGGCTTTAGCATAGTCAATAAGCAGAAATAAATGTTTTTCTGGAACTCTCTTGCTTTTTCAATGATCCAATGGATGTTGGCAAATTGATCTCTGGTTCCTCTGCCTTTGCTAAATCCAGCTTGGACATCTGGAAGTTCATGGTTCACATACTGTTGATTCCTGGCTTAGAGAATTTTGAGCATTACTTTGCTAGCATGTGAGATGAGTGCAATTGTGTGGTAGTTTGAGCAATCTTTGGCAGTGCCTTTCTTTGGGATTGGAGTGAATACTGACCTATTCCAGTCCTGTGGCCACTGCTGAGTTTTCCAAATTTGCTGGCATATTGAGTGCAGCATTTTCACAGCAACATCTTTTAGGTTTTGCAATAGCTCACTGAAATTCCATCACCTCCACTAGCTTTGTTAGAAGTGATGCTTTCTAAGGTCCACCTGACTTTGTTTTCCCAGATCTGGCTGTAGGTGAGTGATCACACCATCATGGTTATCTGGGTCAAAAAGATCTTTTTTGTACAGTTCTTCTGTATATTCTTGCCACCTCTTCTTAAAATCTTCTGTTTCTGTTAGTTCCATACCATTTCTGTCCTTTATTGTGCTCATCTTTGCATGATACGTTCCTTTGATATCTCCAATTTTCTGGAAGAGATCTCTAGTCTTTCCCATTCTATTGTTTCCCTCTATTTCTTTGCAGTGATCACTGAGGAAGGCTTTCTTATCTCTCCTTGCTATTCTTTGGAATTCTGCATTCAAATGGGTATATCTTTCCTTTTCTTCTTTGCCTTTATTTTCTCTTTGTTTCTCAGCTATTTGTAAGGCCTCCTCAGACAGCCATTTTGCCTTTTTGCATTTCTTTTTCTTGGGGATGGTCTTGATCACTGCCTCCTGTACAATGTCACGAATCTCTGTCCATAGTTCTTCAGGCACTCTGTTTATCAGATCTAGTCCCTTGAATCTATTTGTCACTTCCACTGTATAATGGTAAGGGATTTGATTTAGTTCATACCTGATTGGTCTAGTGGTTTTCCCTACTTTCTTCAATTTAAGTTTGAATTTGGCAATGAGAAATTCATGATCTGAGCCACAATCAGCTCCCATTCTTGTTTTTGCTGACTATGTAGAACTTCTCCATCTTTGGCTGCAAAGAATATAATCAATCTGATTTCAGTATTAACCATCTGGTGATGTCCATGTGTAGAGTCTTCTCTTGTGCTATTGGAAGAGGGAGTTTGCTTTGACCATTGTGTTCTCTTGCCAAAAGTCTATTAGCCTTTGCCCTGCTTCATTCTGTACTCCAAGGCCAAATTTGCCTATTACTCCAAGTATTTCTTGACTTCCTACTTTTGCATTCCAGTCCCCTATAATGATAAGGACATCTTTTGCGGGTGTTAGTTCTAGGATTTCTTGTAGGTGTTCATAGAAATATTCAACTTCAACTTCTTCAGCATTACTGGTCGGGGCACAGACTTGGATTACTGTGATAATCCAAGAATGGCTTGCCTTGGAATCGAACAGAGATCACTCTGTCATTTTTGAGACTGCATCCAAGTACTGCATTTCTGACTCTTTTGTTGGCTATGATGTGTAAGAGTCTGAAGTGTCTGAAGTGTAAGAGCTTATAAAAGTAGATCAGGGTCAGAGTAGGACATCCAACCTCAGTAGTCACTCAAGGCTCCCCCCCACCCCCAGGTTTAATGTTCTTCAGGAGCCACAGTGAAACTGAACAATTTTATCTTTGAACTGATATTTGGAAAGTGAAGCCCAATGGGAAAATAGAGTATGTATGAGCAGAGGAAATAAACACTGTAGTTTCTTTCTTATTCATGTATAACCTTTGCAATGTCCAGTGAGTATAGAATCCAAGTGAATCCACAATGTACTTAAGTTTATTGGAACTCAAAGTACAATATAAGTGTGAGTTCCCTAAGACTAAGGGAGGCACTGACAGCCCAAGAGAGCCCATGCTTTTTGGTCAACCTAGAATTTAAGTGCACAAAAGTGGCGATGGTATTCTAAGAAACACAAACTACCACGAACTCCACTGAATCTTTTTACTCATGATACTTCCCTTTATTTGCTCATCACTTAACACTGAGAAGGATGAAAAGGAAGAAAAGGGAATGGCAGAGCAACAGTGAGCACACACACAGTGTGTGCTGAGTCACTTCAGTCGTGTCTGACTTTTGCTACCCCATGGACTGCACACCATCAGGCTCCTCTGTCCGTGGGATTCTCCAGCTGAGAGTACTGGAGGGGGTTACCATTTCTTCCTCCATCAATCCTTCCTTACTCATTAGTAAGCCAAAGGTAAATGACATTGATAAAATGTGTGTTTTTCAAAAAGTTAAATAAAAAAAAGTTGAGTTAGTTTTGTGCAGCATTTCTATTCTTCTGATATAAGCATATACAAGATATGAAATGCAAATTGTGTAATTTCATTGATTATGCACATAAGTTAAATTCTCTTATAGTTTCATTTAAAAGTGGCATTATAAACAATACAAAGATGAATGTTACAATTCACATTAATACTTTAACTTTTTTTCTTTACTTGGAGTGATATTAAATAGCAAATAAAAGCATTGTTAAGTCTAGACACAGACTGAGGAAGAAAAGAAAAAAACATACTTTAGCCCTTTTAGTGACATTTTTCCTGCTGTTTATCATGGAACCCAAATTTCCCTTTCATGTGGGACCCCACAAGTGATGTAGCTGGCCCTGCCAGGGTTGATATGCTGCACTTGCTGTCAGGAACCCTGCTTCCTCCGTCCTGTTGCTCCATTGCTGTGGCCTCTGCTGCAATGGTCCAAGATGCAGCATCTATTCACAGCACACACGATGGCAAAAGAGATGAAGGTGAAGACCACATATGCTTTCTCTTTTTGTAAGTTTAAGAGAAAATGCCCACATGATTCTTCTGCCTTCATTTGTAAATCAGAATGCAGTCATATAAGCCCAAATACTGCAAGGGAAGCTGGGAAAAGGAAGTCTTTGGTGACCATATATTCAGCTAAAATTTTAGGTTCTATTATTAAAGGAAAACAAAAAATGAGGGGGTGGTGGGGAGAATGGATGTTGGTACACAGCTAGCTGTTTCTACCACACATGCGAAAGAAAAAAAGAGCCAATGAAGCATTATCAGTGGTAAGGCTGCATGAGGTTGGGAATGTGGTAAAAGTTACACTGTGAAGAAAAGAATGTCTATCAAAAGAGAGAAATAAAAAGAGAGGGAGAGATAAACTATATCAGTAAGTATATATGTTAGATAAAATAGAAGAAGTAAAAGGATAGTAATTATTTGAAGAGAATTACTTTAAAAAAGGAGCCTAGACTGTGGATGTCCAAAGACCAAAAGGTGAATTTCATTACTGTTTATGTGAATTTGGCATATTACTTTATTAGCTTATTAATTCCTACTTCATAGCATTTCTTCTAAGGATTATCACTGTGTCCAAACTGCCTAACAGTGTCTGTTATGTATTAGATACTAATTCAATCTTCATTTTACTTAATTTTTATTTTAAAGACAAAAACCTCTTTATTATTTTTATTATATTGTGCTTTTTACCAATGGTAGATGCCTTATTTTGCAAAATAGTATTCTTAAGTGAAACATAAATATGAATATCAGTGCATCACCATAAATTGACATTTATTCTAATAATCTGATATGTTAAAATTATAAATATCCATATATATAAAGCACACACATTTTAAAACAAAGCATTTCACTTTTTTATCTTAGCTAGTCAAACTATAGCAAGGAGAAATTAGTAGTCTTGAGATAATTTTTTTCACATTTAAATCATCATATCTAGCAGCTTTGAATAATCTCTTTATTATATTAGATAATTTCCATCTCTGTTGCTAGCCTGCTACAGTTCAGATATTTTGAATTCATTTTATTTTTATTTTCCACATCCAGTGTAATGCCATGTATAATTGATAAGTCATATTGTACAAAATCATATAAATACATTTAATAAAAGACTGAACTTGAATTACCTTTCAGATAATTAACTTGAATAAACCGCCTCAGCATTCTAGAGAACTAAATAATTAATTAGGTCTGTATTATCATCCCCATTTTATAGATGGAATCATAGGTAAAAAGATATTAAATAATTTGCTGGAGAACATAGATTTAGCCAATAGCAGAAATAAATTGTGAGTAATACTCAGAATTTCCTTTAGGAAAAAAAGTTCAGCAGAAATTTCTGCTACATCTGTATTCTATATAGAAAACTAAATTGAAATTATTACTGCTCTCATTATTAATATTCATTAAGTATCAAAATATGCTAGGTACTATAATATACATGAAATGAGATAAAACCCCCTAATCCCAGCCCAACTATATATCTAATCCTCCCAACTTATTACTAGTACATCCAAATGGGTGTTTTATCATCTTAATTATTTTTAAGAAATGACACCAATAGCAAAGAATCTTATGAGTTTAATTGCTAAAGATAATACATCTCATATTCACCCAAGTTGTATTAACCTTTTCTCTCATTATAAGAATAAAGTCAATATTTGAAAATGCATGATATGCCTTAAAAACAAACAAACAAACACCTAAGGACATTATCTAAACATTGGACAGCTCTATTAGTCAAATCATTAATTTGGGTTGTTTTTACATAACATGAGTAAATTTCAGTCATAGTCTTTAAAATGTATTCTTTTTTGTAAATTTTTATTGGAGTGTAGTTATTTTACCATGTTATGTTAGTTTCTACTGTGGAAACTAGTAGATCAGTGGACATGTCAGTCCACTGTGTATGTATAGTGGATCAGCTATACACATACATATATCCCATTGCTTTTCATTTCTTTCCTGTTTCGGTCTCCACAGAGCACTGAATGGAGTTCCCTTGCTATACCTTAGGTTCTCATCAGTTATCTATTTTATACATAGTATCAATAGTGTATATATGTCAATCCCAATCTCCCAGTTCATCCCACCCCCCTCCCACTTCTCCCCTTGGTATCCACATAAAAGTAGAGAAAATGTACTCTTACTCCGTATGGATGAGGCATTGTGCTAGCCACATTGCACTCACTGTAAACAATTGTCACAAAGCATCTGTGAAGTATATATTATCTGGTATATACAAGCGGGGAAGAGCAGACTCTGAAAGTCAGGAAATAAACCTAAAACATGTAGTTTGATGGAAAATGGCCCAGCTGGCCTTTAATTCAAGTAATTCCCAGTTCCTTCTATTCCAACACAATTACTCTCATATTTTTATATAATTTTGACTAGTCTGAAAATAAAATATGCTTAAATCCAAAAATATTTGTACATTGTCCATTTCTATTTCAATTTTTAATATTATTAAAATTATTTATTTATTTGGATATAGTTTTAGAAATTATTCTGTGTTTTCAACAGACAAATTCTTTCCTTTCTTTCCTGTTTTTTATGGAGTTACTAATTTTTTCTTCTTTTTCCTTCTGTTGGTTTGTAAGTTATACATTTGTTTGCCTCTTTTTACTGGTTATCCCAAAATGCTGTAAATGTACATATTGTAGTATAAGTTAAAAGTTTATGCTGTATCTCTTCATAGCTAATCAAGGTCTCTTCATCTGCTATATTAATATACCAGGATTTATTTAATGGTCTTATATTGATTAACTATAGATTATTTATTAGTTACCTCTAGTTTTTACCCAATATTCCTCTCTGAGCAGTATGTTAAATGTTCTAATCTCAAGTTCCCAAGAAAATTCTCTATTACAATTTATTGTGAAGTAATCCCACACATATACAGTGCTGCTTAATGTCTGCTTAACATAATTAGTAGAAGGTAACTGCTATTCTCATGAACTGTTCTCTCCTCAGTTCTGTAGAGGTTGTCCAATGCTGAGTAGCAGACTTTCTTAGATGTCTGAAAAAGAAACTGGAGGAGGTCTTCCTCAGTCGTGTCCGACTCTTTGTGACCCTGTGGAACGTAGCCTACCAGGCTCGGCCGTCCATAGGATTTTCCAGGCAAGAATACTGGAGTGGGCTGCCATTTCCTAGCCATTCTCAAATCGTGCCCAATCATACTCTCAGACTCATAACATAAAGGCCAAATTTGTTTTGTTTCACCAGCACAATTTTTAAAAATTGAGTCAATATTTTAAACTTAGGAAACGTTCACATAAAATGTTGCTTTCTTTGAAATAATTCATGGGAAAACCTTTAACTAATCTTATACAGACTATTAATCTTATAATAACTAATCTTACATGTAGAAAGATTGAGGGTAGGAGCAGAAGGGGGCGACAGAGGATGAGATGATCGGGTGGCATTATCCACTCAATGGACGTTAAGTTTGAGCAAACTCTGGGAGCAAGTGAAGGACAGGGAAGCCTGGTGTGCTGCAGTCCATGAGGTTGCAAAGAGTCAGACAGGACCCAGTGATTGAACAACAACAGTACGGACTACAGGCTTCCCTGGTGGCCCAGCGGTAAAGAATTCGCCTTCCAATGCAGGAGATTCAAGAGGTGAGGGTTCCATTCCTGGGTTGGGAAGAACCCCTGGAGCAGGATATGGCAACCCACTCAGTATTCTTGTCTTGGAAATCCCATGGACAGAGGAGCCTGACAGGCTACAGTCCATACTGTCGCCAAGGAGCCAGACATGACCTAGGGACTGAACAATATATGTGACTACACCTACTATCGTGTGACAATTTTTTTCTTTCCTGAACCTCCTCATGATATTTTTACCCAACTCTCTAGGGTCTTTTCTTATTGATGGCTAAAAGCTTTTGATAGAAAAAACATTAGCTTTCTAGTCTTTTATTTTATGAATATCTTTCCCAGTTTGTTCTTTGAACTTTGTCTTTCTTCATTATCCAATTTGGATTTTGTCTTTCTTCATTATTCAATTAAAGGTTTAATTAATATGTAGTCAATTTTATTAGGTCTAGATTCTGAATTTCATACCATTGTTAGCCCATTCTGGACTCAGTATTATGAACACAGCCATTCATATTCTCCTCTTGCATTTTTATGATATATTTAAGGCAAAGAGGTAGGTAGAGAACTGACCTGAATTATTTACCCCCTCCCCATAGTCAATTGTTGCTGTTTTTTTTTTCCTTTAGTGACTATAGGAACATTTGTGTCAGTAATATGTATTGAATATTTCGCTTTCCCCCTTTGCTTTGAACTGTCATCCCTATTGGTTTCTTAACTCTACCTTCTGTTCTTACAATCTATCTGACTATCTCTATACTAGTATCATATTCTTTTAACTCTTATATCTGTAAATTGTGTTAAATATCTAGTAAGGGCAAATATTCATTTATATGGTTCTTTCTCAAGATTTTCTGTGTGTTCCTCTACATGAAATGATGCCATTTTATCAAGCTTTATATTAGAAACAAATAAGCAACCAATAGCAGCAACAACAGTTAGTGCCTTATTGTAATGATAGTAAATGTATCAAATAACTTAACATGCAGAAATATCTTTAAACTCTTGATACTTAATGTTTCCTCAGTTACCTTATATATCTACTGCAATTCCCAAAAAAGACACCACAACTCCAGTGGAAACCAGTTTGCTTTTTGCTTTGAGAAGGGTGTGCATGAAATCAAGTCTTGCTATTTGAAGACAACTAGGATCTATGGCAAATACAGTAGCAGTTTCTTCCTAACAGTATATTTATTTTTAAAAATTCTTATTTATTAACAAGAGGACATTATTCCTATTTTCTAGATCCACTGAATTTGCATCTGTGAATCTGGTGAATTTACCTCAAAAGTTTTGGGTCTCTGTAAGAATTACATCTGTCTCAGAACTCATTGATCTGCCAGACTGCTCATCATCACCTTTTCCTGCTCCATAATCCTACCAGTCTGTTTTACCCTCAAACTAGATTGTATTTCACTGTTGGGGGGGGAAATTGATTCTACATCTTTAGCACTTTAAAATACTCTTTTCAACACTGACACATCTTTTAATTCTTCCTTGAAATGTTTGGAATTTAGACTCTCTGGTTAGAGTTGTAACAGTGCAGACAGATGGATGGTAGCATTACATATGTTGTTCCAATGGAAAGATCTGAGACTTCTTTATACTTTGAATGAATTTCCTGTAGCCAGGTAGGTATATATGTCACTACATAGAAAAACTATGCTTTCAGAAAAGCCCTTGAAGACGTTTATGAGTACATATAACAAATATTAGGAATGCTTTTTCTTTATATGTGCTGTGAAAAGTTAGAAAATAGTTACATTTTTGTAATAAAATGTAATCTTCTTAACAGTTAAAACTGTAAATTTGTGCTCCATCCTGTTTTCAACAAAAGAGTCAAACAGAATAGCTACCAAGATAGCCACTTTTGCTCAACATCACCCCATGTATTCCACTCACATTTTCCTGATTTAAACCAGTCACTGAAAGAGACCTCCAAAAGAGATTATATTTCATTGTGAAAAAAATTTGATTCTGCTTCTTTAGCACTTTAAAATACTCTAGTCAACACTGACACATCATTTTGATTGGTTTGTATTTAGATCAACACATAATTTTTCTTCCTACCTACTAAGATTTGCTCTGTAAAAGAAAATATACATGATATGCATCTGAACACATCAGTAAACCTTTATAAAGTCAAGGTGAACATTTGTATATGCAATTTCACTTCTCAAACGTGTTGAAACAGAGGAGATTTTAAAAGCAATCATAAATGCCTAAGTTAGGAAGAAAACAAATGTTCTTTTCTTGAGGAAGTGATAACTCAAGGGATTAATGCTCACCTCCAAGTCACCAGGTTGAATGCGATCCAGATGGATATTGATTGGAAGTTGCTGCCATCTGACAGCTACTTTGTGACCTATTGTATTCAGTTGCTAGTTATAATCTTAATAAAGAAGAGTCAACATCCTAAATACTGCCACCACAGCTAGAATTAATTGGTATACTTCTTCACAGAATATTGGGTTAAAATGGTATAAATTCATTCTCTCAACCTAACAATGTGGAGAAAAATGAGGGAAGTAGAAGGTGCCATTTTCTGTTATGAGAGCAATAGGAGGCCACAAAATGAAAGAAACCACCTCTCTGAGCCTGCATCCATCCATTAATTCATCAAATCTTGGGCCACATGCCATAGTCATGAGAGAAAAAGGAAACAGAAAAATGAAGCAGCTGCAGGCTCTATTTTTGAGGGCTGATAATCTTGTAGGGGAGATAAAACAAGTACAGAGACAACAGCAGAACAAGGGAGAAAGATATATGTGACATAAAAAAGAATAAGTAAAATGCTCTGCCTATCACACGGAGGAGGGAGTGAAAACTTATACTTGTGCGTTGTGAGGTGGGGGATTTGAACAGATAGAGAAGTAAAGGGAAACACAAAATGAACCAAGAAGTCCATTCTTATCCACCCTTCTCATAAAACCAACAATTCATTCAACTCGTTAATTCTTACTCTTTGTGCTATTAAGCTCATGTCATCAAAGAAACATTATATCACTGCATTTGACAAGCTATTTTAAAAGTATACCTCACATTATTAGTTATGGCCTTCTAAAAATAAAAATGTAAATCTCACTGATTCACATTTTCATTCTACATGATCTTCTAAAAAGAATAGAAGCCGGTTCACATAGAAGCCAGATCCTATTGAATATAAAATGATAATCTTAAGCCCTTATATCTAAAATTTACACAACAAAATGAACATATATGAAATGTAATAAAAGTAATTTCACTCCACATCACTCAATTTTAGCAATGATATTTTGAAAAATACTAGTGTTGTAAAAAAAGTATCAGAATGGTGGTTCATTTACATTATGTGCTACTCGGAACACTGTCATTGGATAGTTGACTTTTCCTCACCAGACTGAATCAAGTAATATATTTCAGTTTGGAGCAAGAACTAAATATTAGTTTTCAAAAGACTATAGAAAATAGTTGAATGACTTTTTGTAATTAAAATGCAAAAATATTTTCCATTTAATAAACAATTAGCATAAAATTTAAGTAGCATTAACAAAATACCTTGAAGCAAATATCAGATAATAATTAATTTGTCTCCTGGATAAGAAGTTGGAATCTACTTCCATTGTGCAACTAAATTAGTATGTAACCAGAGGCAAAAGATCTAATCTCTCAGAGATTCAGATTTTCATCTGTAAAATCAAGTGAAGAAGAGTTATACCATAACAGCAGCTTTTAAAATTTGTTAAAGAAATAGAATTCATTTTGTCACACACACAAAATAACTTGAATCCAACAGGTATACGTCAATAAATATGATTTGTCAGTAGCTTAAAAGAAAGAGTTTTTCCAAGTCCTTCATTGCCCCTAAGGTGTACTACTCTACTAAAACTCACTGCTATAGTTGGTATTAAGAGATCTTAAAAGGAAAGTTATATTTAGTCAATATTAACAGAGCCAGGAATTATAGGAGGAAATGGATCACTTGAACCAAATAGTGCAGCTTAATTAGAAGGTTTTTTAGGAGATTTAGTTAAATAATATATGCAAAATACCTAGCATGGTATTTGGCAAATTGGTGAATGCTCAGTAAGCAATTGATCCTTCTCTCCCTTCTTCTGAATATACCTCAATCCTATCAATCACTTCTCTGTAATATCATAACTTATGCAAGATTTTCTACTTTTACAAACAAAAACAGCTTTCAATGAAAAGAGTAAATCATGCATTCTCAAAGGAAACAATATTGCCCCCAAAATGGCAAAATGAGGTTCTTGATGGTTGAAAACAATCTTTTCATGAAGTCACTGGCAGATTCTGCATTTAGTGTGAGCATCTTCCTGCTTCACACACTGCTGTCTTTTCATTGCGCCCTCACAGGGTGGAAGAGGCAAGGAAATGCACTGGGGACTCATCACTTCATGGCAAATAGATGGGGAAACAGCGGAAACAGTGGCTGACTTTATTTTTCTGGGCTCCAAAATCACTGCAGATGGGGATTGCAGCCATGAAATTAAAAGACGCTTACTCCTTGGAAGGAAAGTTATGACCAACCTAGACGGCACATTAAAAAGCAGAGACATTACTTTGTCAACAAAGGTCTGTCTAGTCAAGGCTATGGTTTTTCCAGTGGTCATGTATGGATGTGAGTGTTGGATTATAAAGAAAACCGAGTGCCGAAAAATTGATACATTTGAACTGTGGTGTTGGAGAAGACTCTTGAGAGTCCCTTGGACTGCAAGGAGATCCAACCAGTCCATCCTAAAGGAAATCAGTCCTGGGTGTTCATTGGTAGGACTGATATTGAAGCTGAAACTCCGATACTTTGGCCACCTGATGTGAAGAACTGACTCATTTGAAAAGACCGTGATGTTGGGAAAGATTGAGGGCAGGAGGAGAAGGGGATGAGATGAGGATGAGATGGTTGGATGACATCACCGACTCAATGGACATGGGTTTGGGTGGACTCCGGGAGTTGGTGATGGACAGGGAGGCCTGGCATGCTGTGGTTCATGGGGTCTCAAAGAGTAGGACACAACTGAGCAACTGAACTGAACTGAATTCCATTTATGAGGGCTCCATGCTCATGATCTATCCAACTCCCAATCCCCCAATCAAGTACCATCACATTGAGGATAAGGTCTCAACATCTGAATTTTGGGGAGACACAGACATTCAATCTGTAGGAGTCAGACAGGACAAACTCTAGAGATTACAACAATGATGAATTCTACCTACACAAGTTCATGTCTGAGACCTAAAGAAAATTTTGTCACCAATAATGATGAGTTCCATCTACTCAAGTCCATGTCTGAGACCTAAAGAAAATTTTGGTACACTCTACAGGAATATGTTTTCCTTTTTTCTTACACTTGAATGAGTTGCAATAGGAATTTTTTGGTGGGGTAAACTCCTGAGTTTAAGTCACATTAAAAAAAGAAAAGAAAGAAAAGTCACTTGATTGATTTAAAAAATAATGATCAGACTTAAACAAAAAACATAATCAAACTTCATAGTATTGTACATAACTATGTTATAAAAGCTCCCATGTATGGGTGTACATACAATAACGAATCACCTTTGAGCAGCATTTACAAAATTGATGCCTTCTCTCAAACTGTTTGCTGCTGCTGCTGCTGCTGCTAAGTCACATTGCTGCTGCTGCGACCCCATAGACGGCAGCCCACCAGGCTCCCCCGTCCCTGGGATTCTCCGGGCAAGAACACTGGAGTGGGTTGCCATTTCCTTCTCCAATGCATGAAAGTGAAAAGTGAAAGTGAAGTCGCTCAGTCGTGTCTGACTCTTAGCGACCCCATGGACTGCAGCCTACCAGGCTCCTCCGTCCATGGGATTTTCCAGGCAAGAGTACTGGAGTGGGGTGCCATTGCCTTCTCCGCTCAAACTGTTTAGGGAGCTTTAAATTGAAGAACTAGTAAATGATGACAACAGTGTCATTCACTTAATTAATTTATATGGGTACCAGTTTACCTGTACACAAGAGAAAACTAACATCTTACTTGTCTGAGATGCAATAACTAGTTGAAGGATATAAGGATCATTGGACAATAA
Source organism: Cervus canadensis (assembly GCF_019320065.1). Classification (NCBI taxonomy): domain Eukaryota; kingdom Metazoa; phylum Chordata; class Mammalia; order Artiodactyla; family Cervidae; genus Cervus; species Cervus canadensis. The sequence continues at coordinate 23,159,986 of NC_057399.1, forward strand.
ATATGGACTTTAAAATGGAAACATGGGGAATAGAAAATATATCTTAGGCCCCCCAAATTCTTTGAATTGATCTAGAAGATAGTTCTTCTATAGTATGGATCATGACATAAGGCTTAAAGAAGTAGATGAATGAGTTTATTGCCTCTCAAAATACAAAATAAATTAGCAACCTGAAATGAAAAAGTGGCAGCAGATGGTTCTGAATATAGAAAGAAAATATCCCAAATTAGTGGAGCATAAATCCCTTAAAGGTGACAAAGAAAAGATAGGAATAAGTCTCATTTGCTTTTTTCATCTCATAATATTGTTCCATTCATTTCTTCTACTAATCTAAAATGTGATGAGATTTGAATGAAGCAGTACCTAGCATGTAAAATGTATGCTTCTAACATTTTTTTTTCTTGATATTTGTTACTGAAAATGTAGCAAACATTCCTTAAAAAAATAGAGAAAAATTACTTCTGTACCAGCCATCATTACCTCATGGTGGATAAATCTTCTGTCTAGATATATTAATACAATTTATTGGATGTACAGAAAAGTGAAATAGGTTTACTCACAGGTGTAATCATGAATATTGACACTGATCTATGATGTGCATCTGGTATGATACTCACAGTCCTCTCCTTCTGGGATGACAGATCATAAGTTTATCCTATAATTTATAACAAGCCAATTACTCCCAGTCCATCAGTACCATTAGCTCAGTGTATGATAAGCTGCACAAACTGTACATTGACAATCAGCTTTCTGAGCACAAGGGATCTGTGAAACATACCTAGTAAATGGAGCTGATTTTAAGATTCTTCCAGGGTGTAACAGGCTTCCCTCGTAGTTCAGTCGGTAAAGAATCTGCCTGAACTGCAGAAGACCCGGATTCGATCCCTGGGTCAGGAAGATCCCCTGGAGAAGGAAAGGGCAACCCACTCCAGTGTTCTTGCCTGGAGAATCCCATTGACAGAGGAGCCTGGCAGACTACAGTCCATGGGGTCGCAAAAGTCAGACTCGACTTAGCGACTAAACCACCACCAACCTATAACCCATGGCCGGTGCTCGATCCCCTTTTCATTAAGTATTTCACTTTTTCACAAGAAAATCTATGTCTGTATTCTCAACTAAGGCCAAAGCTGACTATCCATGTCTCACTACTCTCTTCACTATAATGAACTAAATAGAAACAATCTGTACTAGGTCTGTCTCCCTTCCCAGCTTATTCTCTGTTGGTGGAAGAGTTGTAACCACCTGCTCTGACTTAAAAGGAATGAAGATGTTTTTCCTTTAGCACTTTGCTCTACAGTAATTCTGCACTTTCACAAAACATGTTCAACAAGACAGTAGCACCTCTGACGGTCTCTTGTTTGGGTATGCATATTTGAATGGTCACACTTAAGTAGAGTTTAAGATCCAACTGTGATGTGTTATCATTCTTAGTCAACTTGTAAACTATGAATTTGGAAAGAGTATTCAGTTATTTCTGTCAACTTCCTCACCAATGTATGATAATACTACTGGGGAATAAATTTTTAAAAACTCAGCTCTGAGCCCAAGTTTAATGAGAACTTTATTTACAATTGAGAAAACACTGGAAATTAGTTGGAAAAAAGGGATTACAGTCCATAGGGTTGCACAGACTGAACAGGTTTAGCAAGGACCCAAGGGATTATTAAGTAAATGGAATTTATAATAAAAGGCATTTAACAAGAAAAAGATGTGCCTTTCAGCAATAATAGAATAATCATAATATAGTAGATTGCTTAGAGCAGAATAAATATTCAGTAAACATTTAAAGCTGGTGTTTGTTAAAATTTTCATATATAGAGATGAGTAGTAATTTGGCAATAATAACCATTCTTATAATGGAGGAATAGTTAAAATTTTCATATATAGAGATGAGCAGTAATTTGGCATTAATAACTATTCCTGTAATGATCATAAAGGAAAAATAAGACAGCAGAGAGTCTGATGTGAGATTAAGATGGCATATTTTTTCCTATTGTTGCTTACTAACTGTGAGAAGAGTAACTACACTTTCATTGACGTGAAATAGCATTTGAGCAAAATGTATTCTTATGAAAGATTTTTACTTCTACAATTTTCATATGTATTCTAAATTCACATGAATGTGTTCTTTGGAGAGGAATATTGAGATATATACTCAAGCATCTCAAGCAAGAAAAGGGAATTCACATAGTGCAATAAATACTAAATAGATCAATATACATAAATACTGTTATTTTTTTCATTATTTGTCAGGAAGGTTTCAGCTCAAAAACTGTAAAAATGAATGACTTATTGAAAAATTGAAATTTGTGTCATACTAAAAGAGAATCCATGAATCAAGGTGCAGTACTTTTATTAATAAATATAAGATTAAAGCTCTAATAAATGGTCAAATAGCTTCAAAGACTAATTTAATAACTTAACAGTGACTTGAATTAGATTGTATTCTTTCAATTACATTTTGAACAAAATATAACCAGGCCTAAAATTTTGGCATTCCTGAACTACTGATGGACAATATAGCAGATAGCTGACATCTCCATAGATGGAGAAGCTAAAAACCTTCTCCATCCCATATCCTATCTGGAGAGAGTCAATTCCTAGGCAGGTTGATAAGAAGTCTGGGGTACCCAAGGAGGAGATCAGTTCAGTTCAATTCAGTCACTCAGTCATGTCTGACTCTGTGACCCCATGGACTGCAGCACGGTAGGCCTCCCTGTCCATCACCAACTCCCGGAGTTTACTCAAACTCATGTCCATTGAGTCAGTGATGCCATCCAGCCATCTCATCCTCTGTAGTCCACTTCTCCTCCTGCCCCCAATCCCTCCCAGCATCAGGGTCTTTTCCAATGAGTCCACTCTTTGCATGAGGTGGCCAAAGTACGAGGAAGAGATATAAGGGTCTGGAATTCTCAAGGAAGAAGAAAGGACAAACACTGTTTTTTCCTCTATGTTCCTTAGTCTTAGTCACATAAAATGTTTAGCCTGGAAATGATGATTACACAACAAACAACTCAATTTAAACTCTGTACTAAGGATTATACAACATTGCATCCTGCTTGAGGACAGTTTCTCCTTCCTGCAAACCCTCTGGCTAATCCTGTTATCTTAAAATGTAAATTATAGGAGCGGGTCTAGTAAGATCTTTACAACCTTCAGACATTCTTTTGATTTATTGTGATAACTAATTAAGAAATATATAACTCCCTTGCTAAAGACAGGGGGGCACTCTCCATCCCCCTCCTGATGTCTGTGTCAGAAGCTTTCTCTGTCCCTTTCTTACTTTAATAAAACTCTGCTACACAAAAGTTCTTGAGTGATCAAGCCTGGTCCCTGGTCCCGAAGCTAAATCTTCTTTGAATCCAAATCCATTCATCATAATCTATCATCTTGGGGGCTCGTCCGGGATCTTCAGGACAAGAAAAGAACACGCAGAGCTCTAGCCTCTCTGCTTTCTCAGTACACACGTTTTCTGCTTTACTTTAGTAACGCTACGGTGTGCTTGTGTGAATGAATGACGTGCCCTGAGCGAAGCAAGTAATGAGCCCTGCTCTGTGGTTTCACGGTGCCTTGTAATGCCTGAAGGGAGCCCCCAAATGGGGAGCCTTGTCAGGGGTTTATACTGACCTGCCAATGCCAAGAGACCCCAACATCCCTGCGAGGGGAGCAGCCAGAAATGGGCAAAGCATGTGGACTGAACTTTCTTTTCTCGGTCACTTTTTCCTGGTCTCTTTGGCCATTGCATAATTGAGTGGGGAATTAGAACTACTAACATAATCTGTCAGAAATAGACTTTCAAGGGACTTGTGATCCATGCTGTTACAATGTACTTTTACTTAGACCTCATGTATGGAAGCTCTTAGCCTTGCTAGACTAGGCAAGCCTTGCTAGAAAGTTACTAGGCATACATATGGACCGAGATGGAACTCTAGCTCCAGAAACATCTCTCAGGCTAGAGGTTACTCTCTTGGCTGCCTGCCTCAGAGGCCAGTGACCTGACAGTGAGTCCTTGTCATGTCTGTGCCTCCTATCCATATGGATAGAAGCACTGCTGGTGACCATGAGGTTTTTGAGGACACAGATCGGGTATGGCAAGATGTCAGATTGGAAGTGATATGGGCTTCTTTTGGTAGTACTAGCTCTTAGTGGACCAGAGGAGGCTCTCTGATGGCTTTTGTCTCAACTCCTTAGATAATTCTTTCTGTGGAATCTGTGGAAAAGAACTGGAAGGATTGGTCCTAGTAGCTTGAGGACAAAAATCACTTTTTCCTCGCTGGCCAACTGTCCGCCGCCTCTTTTGCTATCACATATACTGGCGTGGTGACAACTCAGAAGGGACATCTTGGTTGTTCACCCCTTTGTGACTCACCATTTTTACTGTAGTCAGGATTGCACTCGGGAATTGTACAGGCACGCGTAAGATGGATGCTTCCCCAGTAGTATTAGCTTGGGAAACATTCTGAAAAACAACTCTGCTCCACCCCGAGTGGCATTAGAGAAAAGGGCAAATCAAACAAAGGTCTTGGTGGTATGGAACTAAATCAGTCTGGGATGCCATCAGGTCTACCCTTGGTGCATCTCCACCCTGCCTTGGTGGTAGAACCGGCAGGGACAAGTAAAACGCCTATGTCGGTGAGGGAAAGACTAAGTCCCATCAGGGAAGGAAAGCTTTTGTGGGAAGTCTATCTAGACCCCCATTTAGAGCAGGGAAGGATGCTTCCAGTGGGAAAAAGCCACGGCTGTGGATGCTGCTTTTTTTTTCTCTTACAGATGGGAGCTAGCAGTTCCAGAACCACTCTTTTAAACTATTTAGAAAACTGGAATAAGTTCGATCCCTAGAATTTAAAAGACACTCCTGATTTTCTTCTGTGATACTGAATGGCCACAGTATCCTTTGGAAGACAGGGAACGCTGGCCTGTTGAAGGTCTCTTAATTATGATCCAGTTTTACAACTAGACCCGTTCTGTAGAAAATAAGTGAAATGGGTAGAAGTGCCATATGTGTTACTCTTTATCTCTCTTCAAGACAAGCCAGGCTTATGTCCTAAGGGTGCAGATTTGGGTGTGAAACCTTCAGCTCCTTCATGTCCTCTTACTTTGCCCCTGTATCAGGGGCTCCCAACTGAACAGGGCACCCTTCCAGCAGGGGTTGCTTCAGTCTTGGTAGAGGAGAAGGCAATGGCACCCCACTCCAGTACTCTTGCCTGGAAAATCCCATGGACGGAGGAGCCTGGTAGGCTGCCGTCCATGGCGTCACTAAGAGTTGGATGCGACTGAGCGACTTCACTTTCACTTTTCACTTTCATGCATTGGAGAAGGAAACGGCAACCCACTCCAGTGTTCTTGCCCGGAGAATCCCAGGGACGGCGGAGCCTGGTGGGCTGCCGTCTATGGGGTCGCACAGAGTTGGATACGACTGAAGTGACTTAGCAGCAGCAGCAGCAGTCTCAGTAGAAACTGAAACAGTACCAATTGCAGTTGAGACTAAAGGATCCAAAAAGTACATAGAAGCCTTTATGGGACTAACTTTACTTTATGACCTTACTTGGAGGGATGTAATATATGTCTTGGGACAGACACTGACTCCTGACTTGAAAACTCGAGTTTTAGGGGACGCTACTACTTTTGGAGATGAATGGCTTGAGCGTGAGGCAAGGGAAAAGAGGGAACACAAAATAGTCTTCCTTCCTACTAGGAGTCAAGTAGTTCCCATAACAGAGTCACTTTGTCGGATATATTCTTGTGGGACTCAAGTGAGCATGCGCTAAGACTTTATGCTAAGTTGGCTAACATAGAACAGGGAGAGAAGGAAACTCCTGGTAAACTCCTTGATTATGGGAGGTGCTCCACAAGCTTACTGATGTTGATCTTGAAAGTGCAGAAGGAAGAATGATTTTAAAAGATAGATTTCTCACTCAGTCGGCTCCAGATATCTACAGTAAGTTATGGAAACAGGTGTTTGGACCAAATCAGTCTTTGGATAATCTGTTGCAACTGGCTTAGATGGTATATTATGGTAGAGAATATAAGGAGGAAAATAAGAGGCAAAAAAGAACCAGGGGAAATACTGAAACCCCAACAATGACTGTTAGATCTGCTCTTGAAACAGCCTTTGGAAAAATGCCCAGAGGAACCCAGGTGAAAAGGGATGGACTTGCTATTACTGTGGAAAGGAGGAGCATCTCAAGCAGGATGGCCTTCAGGAATCTAAGCCGCCCCCAGCTCCAGGTCCAGTCTGGGGGTGTAGGACCCAGGGGTCAGACTCTAAAGATAATCGGGACTGAAGATGTCCAGGGGACCCCACAAAAGCTCCCATCCTAATTACACCTGAGGAACCCTGGGTATTAATGACTGTGGAGGGCCAATCAGTCGACTTCTTTTGGACACCGGGCAACTTTCTTTGTGATCAGTGAAGCCCCTGGCCTCCTTTCCTCCCGATCCACTACCGTAATCGGACTGTTTGGATGAGGCAAACATTTTTATGTCAGTCATCCTTTATGTGGCACCTGCGACTCTGCTGTTTTCTCATGAGTTTCTAATCATGCCAGAGTCTCCCTCACCCCTTCAGGGAGGGATACACTGAACAAGGTCCAGGCCTCTGTTTTCATGAATATGGAACCAGCTCTTTTCAATGGGACAAACTGTAAATCTTAGAGTGTGAACTGATGGAAAACTGTGGGTTGAGCACAAAATTCTCCTCTTGTTGTTATCAAGCTCAATGACCCTCACTTATTTCCACATCAAAAGCAGTATTCACTAAAGCCTGAGGTTAAGGAACGGGCAAAATCTTACTGTACTGACTTCTCAGGATGTAAGTGGGATCTTAAACTCTAAAGTTCAGAACAACAATGCTCTACCTTTAAAGCTGCTGTAACTCAAGGGGTGTCAAAAGCTCTAGGAATAGAATATCACTTACACTGTTCCTGAAGACCCCAATCTTCAGAAAAAGTTGAAAAGGCTAATGACATTATTAAAAGACACCCATGAAAGGTAACTCAGGAAACACAAGACAGTTGGTTTAAAGCTTTACCCGTAGCTTTATTGAGGGTTCGAACTGCCCCCGCCCCCCACCCCCACAAATGGTACTGTCTCTAAGACAGACTGTTTTTGCGCACAGATATTATCATAGATCCTGAAGCCTTAAAATTAACTATGTGACTCAACTTTTAGCTTTTCAACAGGCATTACCAGTAGGTTAACTCCTGACCCAGTCTTTGAGTCAAAAAAGCTGCTGCTTGAGCCAGGAACTGAGATAGGCCTGAGAATCTAGGTGGGCTCACTTCTGCTGACTCCAAAAGTCCTGAGTCTGCCATTTGACCCTAAAGACAACATCTTCCTATTCTGAACTCTTTCCTATGCTGCATTTCACAATCTGTCTAATTGCTAGTTCTGTGGAGTACCCCCCCTCCCCATTAACTGAAGGTTTAACGTGGTGGGTTTTTCCACTTCAAGGAAAGGGCTTTCTTCAGCTCTGTGATGACATCTAACAACCCTAAAATGGACTGATGTAACTAGGGACATATGTAACTTTTAATTCTGATTAGGTTTTAACTTGGTTTAATGACTGTTTTGCCTTACATCTGTAACTGTAAAACGGGATTTGTTTCTAACCATCTGAATGCTTTTAACTTGCAAATGGCTGTCCAGGCTCTTACGAGTGCCACAGCCTCCTCCAACTATTACTTGGGGCCCCTGGATCAGAGACCCTCAATATGAGAGTTAGGAGACTATGTTGCTCAGCAACTTAGGGATCGTGCCCCTCAACAGCAGGAAGTAGTTATGGAATGAAAACGACGCCCCTTTCCCTTGGCAACATGCTGCTACTGCTACTGCTAAGTCACTTCAGTCGTGTCCGATTCTGTGCGACCCCATCCCTGGGATTCTCCAGGCAAGAACACTGGAGTGGGTTGCCATTTCCTTCTCCAATGCATAAAAGTGAAAAGTGAAAGTGAAGTCGCTCAGTCATGTCTGACTGTTCGCGACCCCATGGACTGCAGCCTGGTAAGGCTCCTCCGTCTGTGGGATTTTCCAGGCAAGAGTACTGGAGTGGGGTGCCATTGAATGAGAAAGTCAATTCTTAGGCAGGGTGATAAGAAGTCCGGGTTCCCCAAGGAGGAGGGGGGTGGGAGGTGGCGGGGTGGAAGCGGGGGGTCAATACTCTCCATCCCCCTTCTGATGTCTGTGTCAGAAGCTTTATCTGTCCCTTCTCATACTTTAACAAACCTCTGCTACACGAAAGCTCTTGAGTAATCAAGCCTGGTCCCCGGTCCCGAAGCTAAATCTTCTTCGGAGATCACGAATCCTAACACCGTTCATCATAAGCTATCACTATCCATCTTTTTAAAGGCCAAAACCAAACTCATTGCTTCAAATGAATACTGTCATTATGACATTTACATGTCAGGAATTATTACACATTTACATGTCAGGAATTATTTGTACTAAGTTTGTTGAACACTGTTTATCCACTTTAAGCTTGTTCTAATTCAAGTAACTCTTTGCTAGAGAAAGAACAAAACATACTATAAAATAATGGCAAGATATAAAGCCCACTGGCAAATTTCAAAAATACTATATATTGTATCATTAGAAAATTTATAGTAGATGCTTTTTCTGAAGTATTCCAAAGTCTGTATCTGATAACATATGTTTGCTACTATCAGACTTATGAGTCAGTGGTCTTCCTTATTTATTTTGTTGCAGTTTCAGACAAGCATATTTTATCATGGCTCACAAATTCATAGAAGTGAAAGATACTCTAGAAATCCTCTACATTAATCAGAATACTACAGGTAATGCTGCAGTAAAAATTACAAAAGAATCTCATTGCTGAACAGTAATCATAACACTGTTCCCTACTAATTTCATTTAATTAGAGAATCATAAAAATTATGACTCTCAACCTGATTTGATAATGGTAGAGAACATTTTCATCTTTTTATGTTATTTATTTATTGACTGTGGTACTAAAGTCATAATCCAACATGATATTTTTGGAAGTGAAGATCATCCGAGATAATGATCACCTTCAGGTAATTCCAAAATAGCTATCACAAACACAGGTAATGGTCATTATATTGGAATAAATAAATTAATGAAACTTCAATGGGGATAATACAAAGATGCTCCCTTGTTTATTCTACAAAATATCTTTTCTATATCCTAGAGTCAGACATGGTCCTAGAAGACTAATAGAATAGTATTCAGCCCAACTTTCTTAGTACTTACCACATGGTTTACCGGGAGTAGTAGATAAATACTACCATTTCCAGACACAATGCAGGCTTTTAGGCATTTAGAAGATTATAGATGTTTTGCTTAATCTGGATGCAAAATCAGTGGTTATGGTGGTACTTTCATTTCCTCTGCAAGAACATCACAAAACTGCTTAGATTTGACATTAGTCTAAATAGGACAAGCTAATCAAACCTAAATTCTAAACACCTCACAGACAAGCAAATATTGTCATCAGTGGGCAGAACTAAAATCTGGCACTTGAATTTCGCTCTGTCACAGTATGAGCAGTTGGCTAAAGAACTAAGAGATCTTATTAAGAAGTTAAGTGCATTATTTAAATGAAACTCCTATGATAACCCTCTCAGTCTGTAGCAACAATGAAATTTGCAAAAATGCTGCTCATCCCACTTTTTTTTTTTCTTGGTTAATTTTACCAGTGTTCATTAATTTTCATTCTAAAAAGTCAAAAGGCAAAAAAATGCAAACAATGAATTTCAGAAAGATATTCATTTCTTGGGAATAAAAGGATATCTGTTTCTCATTCTCCAAAGTCAGTTTGTTTGCAGGAAGGGGGATCCCTTCCAGGGCCCAAAACTGGGCTCTTGTCTAACACTTGGAAATGAATTATCCAAGGAGACACATGTGCTGACAAAGCCAGAGACTTTACTGGGAAAGGGCGGAGAGCCTTTTTTACTCTCTCTTTACTGGGTGGAGAGCAGGAGGGTAAGGGAACCCAGGAGGACAGCTCTGCCACGTGGCTTGCAGTCTTGGGTTTTATGGTGATGGGATTAGTTTCCAGGTTGTCTTTAGCCAATCATTCTGACTCAGAGTCCTTCCTGGTGGTACACCCTTGTTCAGCCAAGATGGATGCCAGAGAGAAGGATTCTGGGAGGTGGTCAGACATGTGGTGTCTCCTTTAAACCTTTCCCGAACTCTTCCGGTTGGTGGTGGCTAATTAGTTCCGTGTTCCTTACCAGGATCTCCTGTCATAAAACAACTCATGCAAGTGGTTACTATGGTGCCTGGCCAGGCTGGGCGGTTTCAGTCAGTGTGCTTCCCCTAACAAATTAGGAATCCAAAGTCGTTATGGCATAGTGACAATATGTATGTTTATAATGGCAAGGCTATAATAATTCAAAAATATGTTAAGACATTTGAAAACCTACTGTGATTAACAGATGTTATTAAAATGTTGTTGTCAGTGAAATACTATTCTCCTTTCATAGTCACAGGCCCTGATAGTTCATATAGAATAATGGAATAGGCATTATGGAAGGTAGAGAATAAATAAGCTATAACACCAAGCATTAAATAAAATCTAGAAATTTCATAATGACTGATTAAAATTAAAAACAAACAGAAGTAGCTAAGTACCTGCTTAATTCTTACCCACCTATTTGTTGCTTTATTTTAACTAGAGTTTAAATTAAAAAAATTAAAAAAAAAACAAAAAACCTTTTCCCTGTAAAAAAGAGTTGAAAATTAGCTAAAATATAATCTAAAAATTACAAATATCTGCCAAAACTGCATTTAGGATTTTGTGTAGCAAAGGAGGCTGATATTTGACTTCAGAATGTGTCCCTTTTTGATTCTCAGCCAACAAAAGAGCCACAAAGTAGCTGAGAAAGGGGAGGTGGGGAAAGGAAAAGAATTAAGGGTGTTCTGCATGATAATGCCAAAATCTGACTTCATTGTGAAAGTGGCAGCCTTGTAAATCATGGCGGCAATTAGGAATACATTTCTCTTCCTCCACTGGGTTTAGAATGCACTGTCTCTGAAAATAAATGTTTGTCATTTGGGAAATGTGTTTGGGTGTAAGACTCAGCAGTTACCTTGTACATAGTGACAAATAAATAAGCACGTCTGAAACTCGTGCTGTTGGTGAAAACTCTAAGAGGAGTTGACTTGCAGGGCCCATGCGAGCCCTGAGAAATGTGCTTAAGTCCCCAGACTGTCCCTAAAGTGCCAGAGCTCTACTGACTGAATAATGTGGAGAAAGGTACTACACCCTGAGGGTAGCAGGCGTTGCTTATTAAAGGAACCATGACGATAAAGGGTTAAGTTTCCCCAAAGGAAAATAATAACAGTTTATAAAGCTCAGTGCAACTCAAGAAGAAAGGGAGGCTTTTATTGTTTGTTGTCATTGTCATTTTTGTTTTTTAAATGTGTACCTGAGTAAAGGAGAGTAAATTACCTGAAGTGAGGTATGCATGTGATTGGACACGTCTATGAGATTATGAAGATGCTTTTCTCTTAAGTTATTAAGAAATTCCTATTTAGGATTAGTTCCCTTCCCAATATTGTGTCTCTTTTGTTTTATTGAAGTTCGGATTTTATTTAAACTCATATTACATTAGTTGTGCTTCTATAAAGAGAAATAGAGAGGGAAGTGTAAAAGAAAAATAGCACTGGATTAGTTACACAAGAGGACTTTATTCAAGGTTAGTGTGGTAGGGGAGAAAGAGTCCTATAGTAGGGGAGAGAGATTGAATGCAAATCCATTGAAACAAAAGGCAGACAAATTTTGGGGTGATCTGGGGGACATTGTTTGAGAGGCTGATCAGTGTGATCAGGCCATCTATATTTGATAACTGGTGGTCACTGAAGTTAGTTTTTACCCTCCCACCGAGACTGGCACACAGGGGCACTGGCTTTCTTGATTATATTTCAAAGAAATGGCTCCCAGGTCCTCGAGAAAAGCATTCCTGGGTTGTAGAAGATTTACATCTCAAAGGAGCAAAGAAAGAAAAGTTAAAATCACAAGTTTTCTAAAGTAAGTGCTCTAAGTAAAGGGAGATCAGGTGCCTAGAGTTAAAAGGAAATCTTTCTAAAGTTGAGTCAAACTGAGGAGAACCTTAAGGCCATCTCAACAGAAGTAAAGTGAGGTGTGACACGCCTTTACATACCTCTCCTTTTTTGAAGTGAATGAATCCAGGAGTTGCAGACAGAAACTAGCATCAAGGTGAGCTTGTTGTAATGAGGCTGAAAGGAAGGAAGTACCAGAGGGTTGTGAAGTAATATTTCATCTGTACCCTAGAAGAAGGATAAGATAAATTTTTTTTTCTGAGTATTTTCTAGCAGGCATTAACTCTTGGAAAGGGTGTGGAAGAAAGTTGAGAATTAGGCTATAACAAAATGTATTATCTCTTTCTGATAATGGAAATACAGTGGTGCACCACAGACAGAAAGCAGGGTCTCCCAGGAGAGAGGAATATTTTATCAGGAAGTTGTTAACACAGATTGGCATATAGTTATAATTAAACGTAGGCAAGCTTTTCATTGGTTTTATTATTGTATTGAAATTATCTGCAGATGTGCATTCTTTATTACCTACACCAGAGACAGACTGCCCCACTCTTGGTTCCCGAGAAATAATACAAGCATTCACTCAAGAAACAGTTATTGAGGCTCTAGTAGATTTTGATCCCTGTGTTGAATAGAAAGGATGAAAAAGTGACCATTAGAAACTTCTCAGTAAAACTAACTGTATGAAGGATTACAAAGGAGGTTAAGTGTGGTTACAGCCTGATGTGGTAAGTGTTACGATGACAGGTCAGTGAAGAGGGAGACCTGGTGTTGGGGCAAGGGATTACAACTTTATTTGGAAAGCCAGGAAGTCAGAGAAGATCGTGGATTAATGTCCTGGAGGACCATCTTACCGGGCTCTGAATGCTCTTTTCTTTTATACAAGGACAAAGGAGGTAAGGAGGTAATGTCCACTAAGTTGGAGCTTCAGGGTGTTACTTACAAAACAAAAAAGTTCAATATGTTTCAAACATTGTGATAGATACCATTAGACAGCAGAAATAGAAGCCTATTATTTCAGCCATTCATTCTTTAAAATGCGGCAATATTAAACCAAATTTAAAAAAATAACAAAAGTTCTAAAATTTCTCTACAATAAGACAAATTTAGCACAGATAATCCCCCAATAAATAATCTCAAAGAATAAAGACTGAACTGTTTAGAATAGCCAAGACCTGGAAGCAACCTAAATGTCCATCAACAGATGAATGGATACAGAAAATGTACATGTACACAATGAAATATCACCTAGCCATAAGAAAAAGATGAAATAATGCCGTTTGCAGCAACATAGATGGACCTTGAGGTTATCCTACTAAATGAAGTAAGCCAGACAGAGAAAGACAAATATCATATGTTATCACTTACATGTGGAATCTTTAAAAATAAAAAAAGATACAAGGCCTTCCCTAGCAATCCAGCAGTTAAGACTCCACGCTTCCAATGCAGGGGGTGCGGGTTCCCTCTCTAGTCAGGACTGCACATGGTGTGGTCAAAAAATAAAATTTCATTTTAAAGAGATACAAATGAACTTATGTACAAAACAGAAATAGACCTACAGATATAGAAAACAAATTTACAGTTTTATAGTTACCAAAGGGGAAAGTTGGAGGGGAGAGATGAAGTTTGGGATTAACACATACACACTACTATAAAATAGATAACCAACTAGGACTGACCATCCAACCATATAGCATAGGGAACTATACTCAATATTTTGTAATGACCTCTAATGGAAAATAATCTGGAAAATAATACACGTATAAAGATAGATAGAGATCTACATGCCTGAGTCACGCCCTGATGGCTCTGTATGTCTGTGTGTGCAGTTCTGTCTGACTCTGTGGCCCATGACCTGTAGCCCACCAGGCTCCTCTGCCCGTGGAGTTTTCCAGGTAAGAATACTGGAATAGGGTGCCTTTTCCTCCTCCAGGGGGTCTTCCTGATCCAGAGATCAAGCCCACTGGGAAGCCCTCTCTGGTGGCTCAGTGGTAAAGAACCTGGCTGCCAGTGCAGGAGACATAGGTTCAACCCCTGGGTCAGAAAGAGCTCCTGAGGGAGGAAATGGCAAGCCACTCCAGTATTCTTGCCTGGGAAATCCCATGGACAGAGGAGCCTACACGCTATGGGGTCTCAAAAGAGTCATCTGTGATTAAACAACACTGTGGTGTATACCTGAAACTAATACAACATTGTAAATCAACTATACTTCAATAAAAAATTAATTTAAAAAAGAGTGAACTATCACATAAATGAATGAAGCTGCTTAAATGATGAGCAATTTAAAAAGTGTAGTCCACTGGGATAAGAAGATATAGTAGACCATTCACAAGTCAAAAGAATATTGTTAACAATGTTAGAGCAAGCCAGGCAGTAGATGAGCATCTGTTTAATGGGATATCTCAGTTAAGTAACATAAATTATTGATCAGATGGCAAACTGATCTGAAAGAAAATCATTTTTATATATTGTACTCCTCACATAAATTCAATACAGAAAATATCAAAGCAACTAAGGTTACTGGCATATGTAAGTGATAAAAGGATAAAATAGCATGGGCCAATATCCCAGTTTTAGGCATTGCTACACTTAACACCCATTTTTTAAATTTTCAATACCTTATCATTGTACAAAGGTATAATAATTTTACATTGCCAAGGAATGATGCTTATGACCCAAAGAAATTTAAGCTAATATCCCAAGTTACCCTTCTAAATACCTTGTCCTTTCTGTTTCCTGAAATACATAATACTCAAACAAGTTCACTTTAGCCAGGGAAAATTTGTACTAGCTAAATATTAAAAAAAAAAAGGAAACACTCAGCACATGGAAAATGAATTTAATTTTTAGAAAGATAGTGACAGTTGCTGTGTTTGTAAATTTATCAGCAACAGCACAACAAACCATCTAAACCTATTAGATGCTCAATTCTCTGATATCATAAATGACAATTATTTAGTAGAGTTAACCTACAGATTTTTTTAAACAGAGAGTAGTGCAATAACTTGCACAGTTTTATAAGTAAAGAAAAAAAGATTGTAGCAATCTATGGTCTTTCCTTCTTTTCTTTTCCTTTTTTTTTTTTTTTAAATTCTCTCTCTCTCACTCTCATTCTTTTTTTATAACTCAAATCTGAAATAGCAGAATGTTAAGAGCAGAATTTAGATGCTCATTTACATACATTTGCATCACTGGGGAAGACTTTTGCAACCAAATCAACAAATTAATACAATATTCTTCCTATATTATAGTCTGCAATAAGAGGCTGTAATATGATTAAACAAAGATATTAGTAAGGGTCATTGAATAGAGTTACCAACAAATCAGTAAAAACAACTTTTATTAGAGCAAAGGTAACTCCTGATTCTTCAGGTATAACACATAGTTTGATAAGAGTTTTAATCCAATGTCAGATAAGTGTAACAAGGTGGAATTCTCAGGACAGAGGGAGAATCCAGCATTAAGGGAAATTCTGACCATCTTATGTGTGTTTGTGTGTTTACAGAGTATATATGCAGAGTGTGAAAAGAAATTGCATACCAAAAGAATGTCTTATGCTTTATAGACTCTGAAATGGTCCTTGTTTTACTCTTCATGAAATAACCCTAAATGACACTTATGCCATTTCAGTATGTTATATGCAAGGATATTTTCTAGTAGTATTAAGAAATTCATAGAAATCAAACTGATGACTTGTTGCAATTCAAAGCAGTTTTTAGTCCAAATGACAGACTAAAAACAATATGCCATTAAATTGTCGAGACAACTATTAAATGACTCTGGATTTTAATTTTTAATACTAATTTTGAAATGTAATTGGTGAGGTTTTTGTTCAAATCATAACAATAAATCCTGTTTCACTAGTCTCCAAACTTTTCTAGACGAGGAGGGCAGAAAGAAGACAGGGGAAGGGAATGGAAACATTGCCTTGAACATGTAAATGGACTCTGGGGAACATTCTTTGAGTTCAGAAAGCAAGAATCATAGATTCAGAAATCCCTGACCCAAGAATGAAAAGAGCACTTCCCTGGAAGAAGAAAAGTGTTTGCAGTGCCACATGTTTATTAACAAAAAATTAATTAATAAAGCATTTTTATTAACAGAATGTCTCCTTTGTCCAACTGCACGGGTCTGTGGGTAGCAGATGATTGAAGTGAAAGTGTTAGTTGCTCAGTCGTGTCCCCATGGACTGTAGCCTGCCAGGCTCCTCTGTCCATGGAATTCTCCAGGCAAGAATCCTGGAGTGGGTAGCCATTTCCTCCTCCAGGGGATCTTCCTGACCCAGGAATTGAGCACATGTCTCCACCTCTCCTGCTTTGGCAGGTGGATTCTTTACCACTCAGTCACTTGCCTTCCAGGCTGGAGCAATTAAGAAGCAGCATGCTTTCCTCACCAACTTCTTTCCTCCAACAGCAAGAGGGAAGCTCCCATTTTTCATGTTGCCCGTGGTGTGATGACAGGGTGGAAAAGGGCTGCTCAGCCACACCCCAATCCAATCAGAGAGAAAAATCTCTGCTTATTATGTTAAGTCACTGAGATTTCTGTTAATTTTTTCTTCCTTGCCACATCATACACTAGCTTAGCCTAACTAATATAGCCTGAAAAACCGGAAACTGATGACATGAATCAGTTCACAAATTCAGATACGTAAGAAATAGATCTTTATTTTCTATAGCTTAATTTGTATTCAAGCCCTCTGCCCATCATGGTAGACATGCAGGAAATTTGAATAGCAGTCTTCCTTGAGGTTCATCCCTTCCCGCCCCCATAGCTCTCACCACCTCTTATCCAAGGCCTCCGTTTAAGCTACTTGGATTACAGAGAGTAGAAGGCAGCTGGATCCTGAGTCCTCTATCACCCATGCTATGACACGGTGGCCAGGCTCATAACCCACACTTTAGGTTCACATGACCTCTCCCTATTTATTATTTATTTGTTGTTTGCTGCATGTGACACTCCCCTGATTCTCTGCCAGAACCCTCTGCTCCTGGATCCTCTGACAGTGATAGGATTTCATCTTCACTATCATGGCATGTCCCTGACACACACATGCTTCTTCTCCCACTACTTCTCCTACTTGCCTCTGCACAGCTTGGGAGGCATTTCTTCTTTGTCCAGGAAAAGTTATTGTCTTCTCATGACCGAATGAAACACGTTATCCATTCCCCAAACTACACCACTCTAGGACTTCCCATTTTGAAATTAGATACAAAGCCAACTGCTTGAAAGTGGGGAATGGAAAAGGGTAGAAATAGCAGCTGGGGGAAAATAATAAATAAACATACACTAAGATTGCTAAAAATACTATGTGTCTAAACAGTTCATGAATTGCTTCATTTTTCTTATTTCCTAGAAGGGATTTTTATGTTAAATGCATATGCTGACATTCATTTTGGCCTTAAAATATGTGTTTGTCTTATTCTCACTCAAGGCTAATTTGCCCACTTACAGTCCAGTCAAATTAATTATTTTCTCATTCCATATAAATGGCCTCTGAAAATCACCTTTATCTTTGCTTGTTTTGCCCCTTCCCCATGCCAAATAAATCTATATTCTAAGTCCAACTCAAAGGTTGGACTTCTAAAGACCCAATGCTGCGCTATGCTTAATTGCTCAGTTATGGCCGACTCTTTGCAACCTCGTGGACTGTAGCCCACCGGGCTCCTCTGTCCATGGAAATTCTCCAGGCAAGAATACTGGGGTGGGTTGCCATGCCCTCCTCCAGGGTATCTTCCCAATCCAGGGATCGAACCCAGGTCTCCCGCATTGCAGGTGGATTCTTTACCATCTGAGCCACCAGGGAAGCCCAAGAATATTGAAATGGGTAGCCTATCCCTTCTCCAGGGGAACTTCCTAACCTAGGAATCAAACCGGGGTATCCTGCATTGCAGGCAGATTCTTTACCAGCCGACCTACGCAGGAAGCCCAAAGACCTGATATCCTGTGCTAATAGAAAGAGCCCCTCTGTTTAAACAAAGCACTTTGCCGTTTTGAGTGTGTGCCAGACTGAGCAACAATGAGCAAATTACTACCAACCCTCTCATTTGTAAAAGATGGATAATAAATATCTACTCTATGATATTATTGACAGGATTAAATAATCAGGGACTTAGATAGTCCCGGACTACAGTAGACATTCAATAAATGACAGTCATTAATATAACAATATTAGTCATATGAAATGATATGTTTTATGGCATATCTTTTAATTTCTCAACTTTTGAGCTTCTTCTTGGAGAATTTACTCTATCTAGAAATATATATTGCTACAACTCAATATAATAATTCATAAATGGTTATTTATTGAATAAATGAAAATCAGTGAATGACTAAATCAAGAGAATAGTTCAGTAGTGTGGTTTAGCTCTGTGCTATGGTGACTTCAAAACAACAGAACTTAGGTCTCTCTCCATTGTTCCCGTGAGGTAGCCCCTTTTCAAAAGCATGATTAGCTGCCAATATATTTACTGTTTCCAGTCACTGCATAATCCTACAGTTTTGCATGAAGCCAGCCACCACCCTGAGGTGTTCAGTCCCAATATCTTCTGCTTTATAGAACCGCTGACCATCAAGAATCCAAACCTCAGAGATCCCCTTCATCCTGTTCTGTGTGTGTGAGCATGTGTGTGTTTTCTCAGTCGCTCTTTGTGACTCCAGGTCTGTAGTCCACCAGACTCCTCTGTCCATGGGATTTTCCAGGCAAAAATACTGAAGTGAGTTGCCATTTCTGCCTCCAGGGGATTTTCCTGACTCAGGGATCGAACCCATGGCTCTCACATCTCCTGCATTGGTAGGCAGATTCTTTACCACCAAGCCACCCATCTGGTAAGTCCTCACCCTGTTCTGTGCATCCCTAATATGACCTCAGCAGCCATTTATTCCCCAGCTCCCAAGGCTCTGGGCTATGTTTTTGAAGCTTTCAAGTTATTATGAGTTAAGTGTGCCTATATTTTCAACCCATTCTCTAAGGAGTTTCTTTACCTTCTGGTTTGAACAGAAATGTAACTGTCCCATGAGGAAAGGGATCTTACACACCCTTTCGGTAAAGGTGGGTTTTCCCCCTTATTCATACATCATGTTCTTCAGGGAGATAAGAAGAATATCTTTTCATTGAGGTGGCCATTTAAAACAAGAGCGTATTTTAAAAATAAAGACAGGTACTAAAAATCATACTAAGACTTCAGTCATAAACTAGGACTGTCGGGTAGTTATCCACCATTGCCTCTTTCAAGCTGTTTCTCTCCTTCATCCTTCAATAATTTCATTTTCTCTGACCTATGTGTCATGTTTTCACAATTCTTTCCCCTTTCTAGTTTTTCTCTTTCTTGAAGCTACCAGTTTCTCTTGGTTGGAAAAAGCCCTGTAACATAATTCATGATTCATTAAGGAGCTCTCTCCCTACCTTCCTTTCTGCCACAACTCCTGACCTAATCACAACACCCTTGTCTTGACATCCTTATCTCCACTGATCTTTCGCTTCAGTTCAGCCTCACCCTCCCACTCATATGATCAGATACTAGGTGTGGTATTCACCAATAACACATATCAGCTACAAATATGATTTTCCAACATTCCAACATTACCCTCTTATCCTTTCAGATCACTTACACTAGTATTTCTGCTACAAAAATGATCTCCCTTTGTGAGAACTGGAATCCATTTCTGTACTCTCCAAAAACCTATTATTACTTGTGCTTGCACACTGAGTCACCTCAGTCATATCTGACTCTGTGACCTGGTTCTGTGGCTCAACATTCACTCTTTCACAAGCATGCTTAATCAATTCAACCCTTCTTTCCCTCCATTTTATATACCTGAACAATCGCCAACTCAGATTAAATATAAAAATCTATTCTACTTTGGTGCTTAAGAAACCTGAGGAAATTGGGGAAAAAAAATTCTTCTGATAAGTCTTTTCTTAAATTTATGAGCAAAAGTCTCAAATGTACCTCCAAACGTTCATTTTCCTACCATATATCCTCAGCACTACTCATTCTTTACCATGACTGTTTCATACACTTTTCCCTCAGATCTCACATAATTCTGTAACTCTCTCCTAGGCAATGAATGACCTTGCCACCAACCTCATACAGAAAATCTGTCAAATACTTCATTTGTTTTCTTTTCAATTCAGTTCAGCTCAGTTGCTCAGTCATGTCTGACTCTTTGCAAACCCATGGACTATAGCACGCCACGCTTCCCTGTCCATCACCAACTCCCAGAGCTTGCTCAAACTCATGTCCATCAAGTTGGTGATGCCATCCAACCATCTCATCCTCTGTCATCCCCTTCTCCTCCTACCTTCCATCTTTCCCAGCATCAGGATCTTTTCCAACGAGTCAGTTCTTCACATCAGGTGAACAAATTATTGGAGTTTCAGCTTTAGCATCAGTCCTTTCAATGAATATTCAGGACTGATTTCCTTGAGGATGGGCTGGTTTAATCTGCTTGCAGTGCAAGGGACTCTCAAGAGTCTTCTCCAACACCACAGCTCAAAAGCATCAATTCTTTGGTGCTCAGCTTTCTTTATAGTCCAACTCTCACATCCACACATGACAACTGGAAAAACCATAGCTTTGACTAGATGGACCTTTGTTAGCAAAGTAATGTCTCTGCTTTTTAATATGCTCTCTAGGTTGGTCATAGCTTTTCTTCCAAGGAGCAAGTGTCTTTTAATTTCATGGCTACAGTCACCATCTGCAGTGATTTTGGAGACCCCCCAAAATAAAGTTTCTCACTGTTTCCATTGTTTCCCCATCTATTTGCCATGAAGTGATGGGACCAAATGCCATGATCTTAGTTTTTTGAATGTTGAGTTCCAAGCCAACTTTTTTCACTCTCCTCTTTCACTTTCATCAAGAGGCTCTTAGTTCTTCTTTGTTTTCTGCCATAAGGGTGGTATCATTTGCCTATCTGAGTTTATTGATATTTCTCCCTGCAATCTTGATTCCAGCTTGTGCTTCATTCAACCCAGCATTTTGCATGATGTACTCTGCATATAAGTTAAATAAGCAGGGTGACAATATACAGCCTTGACGTACTCCTTTTCCTATTTGGAACCAGTCTGTTGTTCCATGTTCAGTTCTAACTGTTGCTTCCTGACCTGCATACAGATTTCTCAGGAGGCAGGTCAGGTGGTCTGGTATTCCCATCTCTTTCAGAATTTTCCACAGTTTGTTGTGATCCACACAGTCAATATACCCAATAATATCTGATAAATGGTTGAAAGGTGGGAAGAGTGAAAATTAGAGAAATTGGGTGGGTGGCTTATTCATGGATCTCTATGCCTATAAAATACATATGCCTTCTAGATATTATTTCTTTTCTTAATACTAAGCTTATACATTTGTCTCAGAATGAGGAACACTAATTTTCTGGCTCAGTCTTTCTCCATATGTTCAGTTGCCTGAATTTTGAGGGTTTTGTTTTTTTGTAGGTTTTTTTGGTATTTTTGTTACTTTGGGTATCACTATCTTACATTTCCATTAAAACCATCACTTCAAGCTGGTTAAGAAAATTCTAAGACCAAAACCAATTTCTGAATCTCTGTCTATATTACACACATTCTTTTATGTGAAGGAGATAGAAAAAGTGAACAATCAAAACAGAATCCTTGCCTCTGCTGGAGTGGAGGAAATAGGCAAAAAACAGGAAAATGAATAAGTATCAATAATAAGTGACACATTAACAGGTTCAATGAAGCAAACAAAACAGGGGAATGTGACAGTAGGCAAGAGGAAGCTGGTGGTCAGGGAGGACCTCTCTGAATGTTTGAGTTGTGATGAGACTTGGATCATTAAAAAGTCCAGCTATGAAAGAACATTATGGAGAATAGTACCAGGAGAAGAAAGAGTAAGGGGAGGGAAAGAGCTTGGTTTTTAAGCCAGTGGAAACATTGCCATGTTGGAAGGGGAACAGTTGGTATATGTAGGTAGATAGAATTAGCAAGGTAGATGAGAAAGCAGTTTGGATTTTATTTTAAGTGCAATCAGAAGGCTTAACATGGCTCTTTGCTGGTGAGTGAATAATCACTCTAGTTGCCACTAGGATGGACAGTGAGTGTAAAAATTGTCATTAGGATGACAACCAGTTAGAGGGTTTAGAAGGTTGTTCTAATCATTTCAGGCAAGAGTTAGTGGTGGAAATAATGAGAAACAGTCAGAAAGATGTTCTATTTTGAAGACACAATAGGCAGAATTATTGGTGGGCTGGATACAAACAGGGTGTGAAGAAAGAAATCAAAGATGACTCTAGGTTTGTGGCTGAGTAACAAGTGGGGAACTGATTCAGTCTGAAAAAGACTTGAGAGTGTATTTAATTGTGTTCAAGGTGGATGAAAAGAATCAAGAGTTTTGTTTGACTCAGGTTCGCAATGACATAAATGCCAAATGAAGATTTATATTACAAATTTATGTCACAAAGTTAGCAGTAAGCATTCAATTTATGGAGATGATATGAATCTGAAAGCAGAAGTGATTGCAGCAAGAAAAATGTCAAGGTCCTCAATGTAGAGACTGAATGAGGTCACTTAGAAGGAGGGTATCAATTATAGATAGGAGCGTGCTAAGTCACTTCAGTTGGGTACAACTCTGTGCAATCCTACGGACTGTAGCCTGCTAGGTTCCTCTGTCCATGGGGATTCTCCAGGAAAGAATACCAGAGTGGTTTGCCATGCCTTCCTCCAGGGGATCTTCCCAACCCAGGGATTGGACCCCTGTTTGTTATGTCTCCAGCACTGGCGGGTGGATTCTTTACCACTAGTGCCACCTGGAAAGCACTATAGACAGGATAGGAGAGGGAAGAAAAAAGAATCCATCAATGTTTCAATGTTTAAAATGGGCACAAAAGTCAAGGATCCAGAAACAGAAACAGGGAGTGTCCAGAAAAATAGAATGAGAACCTGACAAAAAAGTGATGAAAGCAAAGCATTGCATAAAATATATAAAAAGGCCGGGGGGGGGGGGCGTGGGCATTAGAAAATGTCAGTGGGATTTTTCAATTTTAACAGAAGGAAAAATACGTGGAACTGTCTTGTAGGTTATGATGAAAGTGGTCTTGATGTCTTGAAGAAAGTGAAAGAAGAGAGTGAAAAAGTTGGCTTAAAACTCAGCATTCAAAAAACTAAGATCATGGCATTTGGTCCCATCACTTCATGGCAAATAGATGGGGAAACAATGGAAACAGTGAGAAACTTTATTTTGGGGGACTCCAAAATCACTGCAGATGGTGACTGTAGCCATGAAATTAAAAGACACTTGCTCCTTGGAAGAAAAGCTATGACCAACCTAGAGAGCATATTAAAAAGCAGAGACATTACTTTGCCAACACAGGTCCATCTAGTCAAAGCTATGGTTTTTCCAGTAGTCATGTGTGGACGTGAGAGTTGGACTATAAAGAAAACTGAGCACCAAAGAATTGATGCTTTTGAGCTGTGGTGTTGGAGAAGACTCTTGAGAGTCCCCTGCACTGCAAGCAAATTAAACCAGTCAATCCTCAAGGAAATCAGTCCTGAATATTCATTGAAAGGACTGATGCTAAAGCTGAAACTCCAATAATTTGTTCACCTGATGTGAAGAACTGACTCGTTGGAAAAGATCCTGATGCTGGGAAAGATGGAAGGTAGGAGGAGAAGGGGATGACAGAGGATGAGATAGTTGGATGGCATCACCAACTTGATGGACATGAGTTTGAGCAAGCTCTGGGAGTTGGTGATGGACAGGGAAGCGTGGTGTGCTGTAGTCCTTGGGGTTGCAAAGAGTCTGACATGACTGAGCAACTGAACTGAACCGATTGGGTATATATTATGCATCAGGTACTGTTTTAGTTGATATAGCCTTGTGAAAGTTGCTCGGTCCTGTCTGACTCTTTGCGACCCCATGAACTATACAGTCCATGCAATTCTCCAGGCAAGAATACTAGAGTGGGTAGCCTTTCCCTTCTTCAGGGGATCTTCCCAACCCAGGGATTGAACCTAGGTCTCCTGAATTGCAGGAGGATTCTTTACCAGCTGAACCACCAAGGAAGCCCTGATGTAGCCTTAAAAGTAGATGAAACACACACACACACATATCCCTGCCTTCATAGAACTTACAATTTTGATTATCATCTCTCTAAGTTACTGGAATATAAACTTCAAGAAAGAAGGAACTGCATCTCTTTTGCCCCCAGCTGTACCCAGCAACTGACAGAAAGTAGGTGTTCAGTAAAATTTGTTAAAGGGTAAATACTATATTCAGGTCAGGAAGCAACAATTAGAACTGGACATGGAACAACACACTGGTTCCTAATAGGAAAAGGAGTACATCAAGGCTGTATATTGTCACCATGCTTATTTAACTTAGATGCAGAGTATATCATGAGAAACACTGGGCTGGATGAAGAACAAGCTGGAATCAAGATTGCTGGGATAAATGTCGTAACCTCAGATATGCAGATGACACCACCCTTATGGCAGAAAGTGAAGAACTAAAGATCCTCTTCAGGGAAGTGGAAGAGGAGAGTGAAAAAGTTGGCTTAAAGCTCAACATTCAGACAACTAAGATCATGGCATCTGGTCCCATCACTTCAAGACAAATAGATGGGGAAATAATGGAAACAGTGGATGACTTTATTTTGGGGGGCTCCAAAATCACTGCAGATGGTGATTGCAGCCATGAAATTAAAAGACGCTTACTCCTTGGAAGGAAAGTTATGACCAACCTAGATAGCATATTTAAAAGCAGAGACACTACTTTGCCAACAAAGGTCTGTCTAGTCAAGGCTCTGGTTTTTCCAGTAGTCATGTATGGATGTGAGAGTTGGCCTATAAAGCAAGCTGAGCATTGAAGAATTGATGCTTTTGAACTGTGGTGTTGGAGAAGACTCTTGAGAGTCCTTTGGACTGCAAGGAGATCCAAGCAGTCCATCCTAAAGGAAATCAGTCCTGGGTGTTCATTGAAAGGACTGATGTTGAAGCTGAAACTCCCAATACTTTGGCTACCTGATGCGAATAACTGACTCATTTGAAAAGACCCTGATGTTGGGAAAGATTGAAGGTGGGAGGAGAAGGGGATGGCAGAGGATGAGATGGTTAGATGGCATCACCTACTCAATGGACATGAGTTTGGGTGGACTCCGGGAGTTGGTGATGGACAGGGAGGCCTGGCGTGCTGCGGTTCATGGGGTCACAAAGAGTCAGACATGATTGAGTGACTGAACTGAACTGAAAATACACAATTGTGGTAGGGTAACAATAAAGTAAGGCAGGCAGACTGCCCAAACTGGGTGCCTGCATATTTTCGAAACTTATTATACATTTTGATTAGGCTGAATAATAGTAAAGCACTCACTACCTTCTCTTATCTCCTCGGCAACTGAATGCTGCTCAACTGTTTTAAGCAATGCTATTTCTTTTGCTCCCAAATTTTATCAGCGTCATGAAAATAAAATTTTACATCATAAACACATGAAAAAGTTTTAGGAAGATTTTTCACAGCTTATCTCCAGAACTAGCATCACCTCATTTCTACCCACACTGGCCCAAATGACACAGCATGCCCCTTGTAATGAATGCCCAGGGTGAAAAGCCACTTGCATAAACTCACTAACCTGTTATTTAGAACACTTGGTACCCTTGGAACAAATGAACGATTGCCTATAGCATCCAATAAGGAAGGCACTCTCCGCCTCCCCATGAGGGACAGCTAGCTTCTTTGCCTCTGTAAACTGAGCACTGAGTAACAAATCACAACAGATGACTTCAGAGCTGGCTAAATCACTGCCTTTATAGCAGCAAGCACCGCAGTGCACATAAAAGAAAGAACTTTGCCCAGACATTACCTACAGTAGAATTCTTTCCAAGTCCTTTTCCTGAAAACAAGAAAGAAACAACACAAAAGATTAGCCTAGTTGCAGAAAGAGCAGTAAAAGACTGTCAACAGAGTTCCCTCTCACAAGTTCCCATCCCCAGGAACCTGAGACTTGTGTTACCCATCCCTCAGGAGCCTCTAGCATCAGATCCACACGTGAGTCCCAGAACTGTTTCTCTGGCTATATTTGGCTGACTGGTTATTTCACTTTCTTTTTGCTCCACTCATCTTATTCTGTATACCCCTGTGAGGTGAAAACAATCCACATAGTACTAGACCATCTTACAGGACTCGCTATTTAATTTTCTCTTTCTGAATAATTCATAATGTATTTCCTGTGAGGTTGCCACACATCCAGGTTTCCCATATACAATATCTTCCTTCTGTGGAAGACAGGACAGAGAGCTCTGAATCCTCATCATCTCTTGACTCAGAAATGGATGCCAGGTTTGAGTGCTTGTTACCAAAAGCTTCTGCTTCATTCAGTCTGGTCTACGCATTGCCTGGCAATCATCCCACACTTATTTCTCCCTCTGCACCATTGCTCTTGTCTTAACTGGACTATTTATCTTCCTCTGTCCTCCCCGTCCAATTCCAGTCCTACCAACTGCTTGAGTCTACCCAGGCACTCCGCTCATTCTCCTAACTCTTCCAGTGATTTGTCTACCCACTTATTTGTCTTAATCTCATATCACCATGCTGTATTCTTATATCATTGTTACTAGTTTTTAACTAAGTATCCAAGTAGCTATGTGTCCCATATTTCTAATAACCTAGGATACTAGTCGGGGTTCTCCAGAGAAACACAACCAGTAGGATATATATATATATATATATATATATATAGGCTTCCCAGGTGGCACTAGTGGTAAAGAACTTGCCTGCCAATGCAGGAGACATAAGAGATGCGGGTTCAATCCCTGGGCAGGGAAGATTCCCTGGAGGAGGGCATGGTAACCCACTCCGATATTCTTGCCTGGAAAGTCCCATGGGCAGAGGAGCTTGATGGGCTACAGTTCATAGTGTTGCAAAGAGTTGGACACGACTGAAGAGACTTAGCATGCATGCCCAGAGAGAGAGATAAAGAGAGACACTGATTTTAAGGAATTGGCTCATGCAGTTGTGGAGGCTTGGCAAATTGAAAATTTACAGGTTAGACCACCAGGCTGGAGACCCAGGGAAGTGTTGCAGCTCAAGTTCAGAGGCACTGGCAGAATTCTTTTTTGCTTGAAGGAGGTAGGTCTTGGTTCTGTTAAAGCCTTTAGCTGATAGGATGAATGTCCTCCCCTCCCACTGTGGAAGATAATCTGCTTTACTCAGAATCTACTCATTGAATTATTAATCTCATCCAGAAAAAGACCTTCACAGAAACATCTGAATAACGGATTAATGTTTGGCCAGATATCTGGGCACTGGGACCCAGCCAAGTCCTTGTGTAAAATTTACCATCACACCCAGCAAAGCATTTATGTAAAATAAAAAGTCAGTGTGTTGAATGGATGTGTGAATGGCCATTTGGGATTAATAAACCAAATTCCTGCAGAGTTGGACACCTAGTCATCCTCTCAGCTTCAGCTTCCATCATCCTTTCCTCATTTTGTGCTTCCCGGTCATCGCATATGCCATGCTTCTTCCAGAGAGGGGGCTTTAGAATGTGCTGCACCTATGATTCACATGCTCTTTCCTTTTCATCTAATTCCACCTCATCCTTCATTGAATTGTAACTTTCCAAAGGAAATCTTTCCAAGTCTTCCAGACTGGTTTTCCCAACCTTGCATTCTCATAGTACAGAATACAAAGTTTGGTAGCACTTAGTAAAGTTTCATTCACAGTTATTTATTTTACATTATTTGATTAATATTTGTCATTGTAATGTCTGAAAAATACTTCACTGTAAATTTCCTGAGAACACAGACAATTTTTCCTCACATATCTACCCTTAGATTCTACTACAGTGTCTGGTACATAGAAAGTAATCAATACATTTTTGTTAATCTTATTAAAAGAATTAATTAACTTTTATTAAAATGAATTAATAACCAAGGAGATTAATATTGCTTCCCTTATAGAATGCTTCTTAAAAGGCAGATGGCAGTCACACAGTGCTGAAACAGCCAGATCAAAACAGGAGAAAAATCAAGCTATAATTAATTCTGTACATGCAAGGCTAAGTCATCAGTCTATCATCTGTCTGAACCTCCTGCTTATGTTGTTACAGACACAGTCAGCATCAGAAGAGTAACTTTAGGGCCTTCCAATATGAGATAAAGACAGGCTCTTCCATTAGTTAATGCACATGAAGAGTATGCTATTTGTAGTGAAAGAAAGAAAGAACAAAATCTTAAATTTAAAATCGTTGATCACGGATATAGTCTTCAGGCATTAGTTGCTCACTGATATATAATTAATTAGTAATGTATGAGCCAGTAAATATTTTGGAGTCAAATGTGTATCACTCTCAGAGTTGGATATCATAATTAGAGTTTCACTCCAAAAATAGTAATAATAATAATAATTAACTCTGAATACTTCAAACTGTTTGCATAAATCATCTCTGTGTGCTGGTGCGTAGTCGCTTGTCATGTCTGACTCTTTGCGACCCCATGGTCTGTAACCTGCCAGGTTCCTCTGTCTGTGGGATTCTCCAGGCAAGAACAGTGGAGTGGGTTGCTATGCCCTCCTCCAGGGAA
This sequence comes from Cervus canadensis, assembly GCF_019320065.1. Classification (NCBI taxonomy): domain Eukaryota; kingdom Metazoa; phylum Chordata; class Mammalia; order Artiodactyla; family Cervidae; genus Cervus; species Cervus canadensis. The sequence continues at coordinate 23,188,565 of NC_057399.1, forward strand.
TCTTTCCAACCCAGGGATGGAACCTGAGTCTCCTGCGTCTTCTGCATCTCAGTCAGATTCTTTACTGCTGAGCCACCAGGGAAGCCCTGAATCATCTCTAGAAATGTTTAACCTCAACAAAACCTCTATCCGTTTCAACCTGACTGTCAGTATAATTTTTGACCCTCATTGAGATTGCTGCCTTTCTCTATTTCTCACCTACTTAGAACTGAAAATACAAAGATTCACCTGCTTCATATGTACCCAATTTTGATAATTTTCATATACAAGGTAAAGTAGAATAAATAAAACATCTCAATGCCTTGCTGAAATATTTTGATAATCCCTCTCATCCCAATGTTTTGTTCCCTTATTCAGATTTTATGTTTAAGTAACTATTACATTGTTTATATTTAACCTCTGTGTGTCTTTATTTCTTTAATTTGTGAAGTGAGAACAATAAGAGTCTATAACCCACAAGGCTATTCTGAGAATCAAGTAAAACTCTGTACCTAAAAGTCACGTGTTAACTAAATAGTATTCTTAAAATTTGAGACATAATTTACATACAACATTGTATAGGTTTTAAGTGTACTACATGATTCAATATTTGTATATCTTGTGAAATGATCACTGCAATAGCATCCATCACCACATACAGTTACAATTTTTTTTTCTGTGATGAGAGACACAAGTAAACAGTACTTTTAAAGTAGCTGTGCAATTATTACAAATTGAACTATTTAAATAATCCATTTGATATGTAATTATCATATCAAATAACTACAGATGTGCCTCTATGGCAACAATATTAAAAAATGCTATGCCTAAAGGATCAGGCAATTTATACATATATGCAACCCCTATACTTCATGCCTGTCTTCATCCTGAATACAGTCTGCACTGCCCCAATGAGTATTTCTACAAAACAAGTTAATGTGTAGCTGATCAATAGTAGAGGACTAAAGTCAGCTTAACACACAAGTTTGACTTGATCCATATGCTACCTTCCTGAGCATATTAATATTTCGCTCCAGTGATAATACTGCAGCTAAAGGCAAAGAATACTAATACTTTGAAAACAGAAAGCTGAGCAAAGGCACATAATACAGTACAATATAAATGTCTTAAAACTAATCTAGCAAACATAGAATGAAAAACAAGTGTGTTTTTACTGTGCATAGATATTGCTAACTAGAGAATTCCTTCATATATTCCTCAAATCTAAACTCACATCTGTTTCACCTAAGCTCAGTAATACTTTTTAACTTCCTCAATGAATCCCTTCAGCAAATCCTGTTAGTAATTCTGCAACTTTGGCGATAACAGCCATGCAGTTTAGTACTTTGGAAGGAAATAGACTTGAGAGCAAATTGTGGTCCTACCCGTTGACCAGTCTAGAGTGAATCTCTAACCTCTAGAAGTGCCATTTGTTCATCTAGATCAGCAGTCCTCGGCCTTTTGGGCACCAAGGACAGGTTTCCTGGAAGACAATTTTTCCCCCTACAGGATGGTGGGAGGTGGGGTGGTTTCAGGATGATTCAAGCACATTGCATTTATTGTGAACTTTGTTTCTGTTATTATTACATCAGTGCCACCTCCGATCATCAGGCATTAGATCCCTAATCTAGATAATAGAGCTGATAATACTACCTGCCTTTGATTCACCCTGAGGATTAAATGACATAATTCTTGTAAAATATTGGATATCATAACTTCTGCGTTTAAACTCTTGTTGAGACAGAACAAATATTAACGGTGTGTGCAGTCTTTTGTCTGCCAGTGAGAGCCGATTTACAGTTTCCTGCTCTTCGACTTTTTCTATACGGCAGAAAGTATTTGTGTGTTTTTAGGCTGAGGAAATGATTGCCCCACCCCGTGTGAGCAAAATTCAGCATACTGATTTTCAGTCTGTTTTGCTATGTTAAATAAAAAGTTTGACCTCAATTATCTGCATATTACTTGCATTTTGAAAATGGAAGTATTGCCTGATAGGGGATGCTGTTCTAGGTAATTATCTCAGCTCTTTACTTCATATTTGTGCTTAACCTTAGCATCTCAACCTTTCTTGCCATACTATGTCTTTAATTGTGACTATATCCAACCATTTATTATTGATATTAAAAGCACCAAAGTGCAGATATCATTATCTTGAAGGAAATTCCAAAGCATGTCCCAAACCTGATGTTTAGATCTAAACCACTCAGCATGTTTGGCAAGATACTCACAACACAGCTATCTGTTTTTGGAATAAGTGCCCCTCTCCATTCTAGTTAATTGAAAACAACTCCAAATTGCCCTCCTGAGCATAAAGAACCAGGGATTAAGATATAGTAGCGGAAAAGTATCAGGGTTTTAAAGACTTATATAAACAACACAGTTGTTTGAGCGGGTGACAAATAAATTCAAGCTCCCCAGGACACACTTGTTTAGGATTTTCCCAATTAGGCATTTTATTTGATCTCCGGGTCTGGGTGAGCCACAATTCTCTAGAATTGAAGAGGAGATTAATGGACCAGAGACAATGGCTAATTCATCTCCAGGGCTTTGTTTATTGCTTGTCTTTGCTAATTTAATACTGTTATTTCCAAACTTAAATAAATCAAAATGAGAATTGGGCTAGGGCAGCATGTCTTGATAAGCTCCGCAATTGCAGGGGGATTCTTCACCACCCTCACCTTAACCTTAGGTGTCTTTTCTTGCAAATAATTCTCTCTTTTTGGAGAGGTGTAAATAGTAGGGGAATAACACTTTGCATATTATCTTGATTAAGTCTGCTCATTGGTGGCAGGGAGGATAGAGAATAACTTAGCATATTTACAAAGAGACTGAAGACACAGAAATTTCAAAGGGGTTTCAGTTGGGGGACCTGATTGCTCACAATTGCTTAGAGGAGAATGAATACCAATATGGGGCACAGATAAAAGAAAAAGCAGTTTTTTCTTAATGATGGCTCTAGAATCTAAAATGAAGCACAGCAGGTTGGGAAGTCCTACAGAGATTTTAATTTTTTTAAGGTATCTCATATCTGTGGAGTAACAAACTTTGCTTTCTATTCTTGCTTGCCTTCACCTTTGAATTTGGGAAGTTCACTTTGCAAATGCAGTTTCAATAGAAGAGAACTGATGCTTTTTCTACTTTGTTGAAAAAGAAATTAAAATACATTTTTTATAGTACCTCAGATAAAAAGACATTAGCTAATTCTTTGAACATCAGCAAACTAACTAAGCAACATTAAAAAAAAATGTTTAAAGAAAAGGAAGGGCACGCATAAAAGTTTAACTCCCAGTCCTTCACCTTTTTTGACCAGAGTGTGAATTCTGGGCTAAGATGTTGGCAGCTGAACAACTGAACATTGTGATCTCAAGGTATCACACTCTTAGGTCCATTTGCATTAATAAAAAAATTGTTTTTCAAGCTCATCAACTCCTTAAAAAACTTCTTAGCCACCAAGCCCTGTCTTCGATCGATATGGAAATTTATGGCAAAATCCTTAAAATCTGCTTCCTAAACATTGTCCCTTGTCACGCACAAATGGAATCTAAGCTGGGTTTTTTCTTTTAATCATCTAGCAAGTCCCTCTATTTGCTTTTCACTAAGTCTAATCGTTATGCAATAATTGAAAATAATTTAAAAGCAGTCCATCTCCAATGAAAGAAAGCGCAATGACAATAATTAAAGTTTATTAGGTTTGTAAAGAGCTTAACAGATTATCTTGTCTAAAAGCACTTTAAAAAAATGTTTGTTTCCCCTAACATATGGGGAAGGGAGAAGCAGCTCCCTCTATAGCCATATAGCAAGTCCATAGTGAGTCTAGTCTTTTTATTACTTTATGCAAAGGTTCTCATACAATCTTACTTGCAAAATTTGTCTCTTTTTTCTTTTTTCTCTCATTTTATCTAACCACAGGGAGAATTGTCTGGGAATTGAATGTTCCTTTGCCCTGCTCTATCCTTAGTGTTTGGTCTATATAAAGCAGGTAACATCCTGATGACACTTTAAAGAACAGTGGTTTTTATCTCTCAGTCCTGTTTCCTTTTTATAATCTTAACTTTCAGTTGAGTTCCTGTTTTTAAAATTTCCATTCTCAGGCAACATTCACACTTTATGAAAATAACCATGCTTTCCAAGGGCTAATTGAAACTCTACAGCTTGTATTACATCTTTCAGCAAAATGATAAAATTTCTTTATTTCAGAACCAAGCCATGGGGAATTTCCAAGTTATCAATTTTCCCAATTAGATAAAGCTTACAAACACTCATTTACAGTGCATCCCTTCTTCTGTGTACAGATATTTATTGCATACCTGATAAATTACAAATTATTATGGTGGTGGATACAAACTGTGTGAAAGATACAACTCAGATATGAAAACTTCCCTATTTGGGATTTAGTAAAGATGATGACCTATTCTTTACACAAACAATTAAAAGAGAAAGCAGAACTGTCCATGTATTTTGAAAGGCATAGAAACTATGATGGGACTTTAGAATAAAAGTATTTAACATATTTAGAATACTTACTAGATGCAGGCATTATTCTAAGGAAGGACTTTACTTGCATTAATTTTTTTAATCTGCACAACAACCATGTTGAGTAGGTATTATTATTTTTACCTTCTGTTTACTGACAAGGAAATAGAGAAACAGAAGTAAATAGTGGACCTTGGATTTCAACTGAGGCACAGTAAAACTATCTAAAGAACTAACATGATATATTGGCTTCCTTACAATAGTGAAATATTATAGCTGTTCCAGTCATAAAGAAAACCAAAGAAAGCTGTTTGTACTAAATCCACACTTCCGTACATATTCTGTTTTCAGATAAATTATAAAATCACAAGGAAGTCTTTTCCTCTCTTGGAGTACCTGGGAAATAAAATACAGTTACTAGCATTGTCTATACTCAACAGCAATTCTTTTCTAATCTAATGAACGATCTACAGCATTTGAATGCACACAAAAACACTTTAGAAGATGACAATATTAGCAAAGAAATTGAAAGGGAAAAATTCTGTTACAGTTTGTAGGAAATGCAAACAATGGCACATATCTGATGGGTCATGGCATCAAAAATACACACATATCTGGAGAAAAATCAGTGCCCGAGTGATGTTTAAATAAATAAACAGAATAGGATTTTAAAAATGCATTAAAATAGGAACACGTGAAGAAACAGAAAACTAAGAAGGGGCATTTGAAACTCTCTGCCAACATTTTGCTTTCTATGGGAAAGTCATTCTTTAGCTGCTAACCAAGGCCCATAGATGGGAAGAATTGAGAAGCACGTTCATTAGGACCAACATAATCAACTATCTCCACAAACAAAAGTATGATCAACTATCTCCACAAACAAAAGTATGAGTGTTCAAAATTGCCCCTTTGTTATCCCTTTCATTTCTTTGCATATTCTTTCCAAGTTATCTCTTAGCAATATTCAAGATGAAAATGTTGTCAACTGTTAATTATATTACTAGCAATGGATCAGACTTAAATAAATTAGTAAGTTCTACCTTTCAAATAATAATTGAAGAAACATTAGCTCAGAAAGAGTGTGTCTTTTCTTTCCAAGGTCACATAATCAGGATATGGTCTACTAACTAACTTTTTATTTTTATTTAGTGAAACAGATGCCTTGAGTAAGGACTTTGCTATTCTATCACTCTTCACAGAATCAATAGAAACTACTGCTTCAACATCTATTTTTGATTTCTGCTGTTTCTGAAACTTAGACAGTTAAGCAGGAATCATGGTTTGTATAGAATTTTGGATAAAAAACATTTGTTCATTCAAGAAAATACTTGTGGTAGGCAGAGAAAACAAATATGAAATCAGGAAACAGCACATTCAAACTGAGCAAATGAGAAGAAATTGATTAGGGACAAAGGATGATGTAGTGCCCCACAGTTAATAACTGTGGGGTGTTCTTTCCAGCCCTAGCCTGAAGGGCCAGAGTCTAGAGAGTCCTAAACACAACAGGCAATCTTTCAAGAGCCAGGGAATCAATACCAGTCTCACTGTCTCCACCACGTGACCTCCTGCTGGTACTTCTCACCAGTTGAACCCAAGCAGAAGACCCCTAGAGTACAGAGCAGAATGGAAAAGACAGAGATTGGACCTGAAGAACCTAGGGAAATATTTTCAGCACAAGCAGTCTATACCTTTCTTTAAGTAGCTTACTGGATAATGGGAAAAGACAGACATATAAAAAAAATCAAGACAGAAAAGTCTTATCGGTACCATAGTAGTTGAACAGTATACTTGAGGCTCTAGGAAGCACTCAGTTCTCACATCGCCTCCTCTCTATCAATCCATGTAGTATAAATTCAAGAACCAAAGATATTGACTGTATGGGGAGGATCCAGTGAAGAGTGACAAAAAAAAAAAGCAATAATAAAGAAGAAAGTTAAGAACACAGGAAAATGTAATGTTTGGTTTCTACATGGAAAAGTCCATCAAATTAACAAAAGCCTCCCCTAAACTTCAGAGCAAACAGCATTCTGTTACTCACACCACAGTCTAGGGCAGAATATTCAAGTTTACCCACAAAGAAATCATTGATTAACAGAATCATTAACATTCAGAATGTTGGAAGGGATTGTAAGAAAAAAATTTATTTTTTTCTTCCTCCTTTTCATTTTCTTTTTACTTCTCACTTGAATTTTGAACATTTACTATGTAATGTGCTCTTTATACTGAAGAAAGAAATGGCAACCCACTCCAATATTCTTGCCTGGAGAATCCAGTGGACAAGAGAAGCCTGGCAACAGTCTACAGGGTTGCACAGATTCAGACATGACTGAAGTGACTTAGCAGCATACACGCTGTTTGTAAGGTGCTGGGAACAATGTGCCAAGCAAAGAAGACACATTCTGTGATAACATAAAACTTAAATTCTACTGAGCATAGCTAACCTGCACCAAATAAACACAAATACAAAATACAATGTGGTTAATCCTATAATGGAAAATTAAGGAGCAGCCAGAAACTGCTTAAGAGAGAATAATCAACCTCAATGGGAGTAAGAAATAAGGATCAGGAAAAATCTCCCTGAGATAGCAGTGTTTGAGCTGAGAATTAATTAGGTGAAGTGGTGGGAGAAAAGAAATGAAAATCAAACCTACATTTAAACCAAAAGAAATGCAAAATCTGACCATTTCTATGAAATAATAGGGAATATTGATATTAGCATACATCTAAGATAACTAAATAAATCAATACGTGAATGACCTCTACATATACGTTTTTCTGTTGGGAAAATTGAAAACAGTAGTCAATTTATAGAAATAAAGAAGCTAGGAAAAAAGGGAAAGATGAACAGTGAAAGATACTTTAATGATGTTTGTAATATTTTCTAGAGATATCCAAGCCACAATACTAAAGCAAGTGGAAGATTTTCATTTCAGTCAGAAATTGAAGCAATTAGTCAAAGTGTGAAATCCATAATCATTTGTTGGGCTGCTTTTAAAAGTGTTTATCATCACATTTAGTAAATTTCAGTGTCATAATTGACCATCTTCTTCTCTCACACATGGCAGGAAGCAGCATACACGCTCCTTATTGATGCCACTAGAAGACACACGCGCTGAACCCCAGGAGCAAAATTTAACTTTAATGCATACACAGGAAAATCACTTTACTCATAACTATGCACAAGTATAATTACTGAACAACGATGAAATGGCATGCAATTAAGTGGAATACCCAGGGATCAGCCAGGGTATAGTTACAGAACAGAGGAGACCAAAGGAATAGCTGTTTTGGGGATAGCAAAATCATGCATGAACAGTGTTCCCTTCCCCTCCCCTTTTGACTTCTCAGAGGAGGCTGGGAATGTATCCTAATGGATTTAGTTGAAGAACTACTGTCCTCTCAAACAACCCTTTGTCTTCTCCTTCTGGTTACATCCAGATTCTCTCTAGTAGTAGATGTTTTAGGATAAGAAACAAACAAACAAAAAATCAAAGTAATAAAACTATAGGCTGGATTTCTTATAGATCCTGAAAGTTGTATCTTGGTCATCACCATAAAAAAAGATAAGGTCTAGAGTCACCAAGACCTTAAAAATTGACACAATGACATTATGTGTGATTAGATTAGATAGCTGTGCTATAAGGATGATGAGCATATGTCCCAGTTTTCCCAAGACAGTCTCATTTTGTGCCTATTGCCTCAGTAGAATTGTTAACAGTATCCACTTTCATTTCCAAAGGTGTACCTACTTAAGTGATCAATTAGACAGTCACCCTATCAATAAGGATAGTATAAATATAGCATATTGGGAAAATATGCTATTTGAGTAAACCATTGTATTCAAGGGAATAAAATTGAATTCTAGTTAATGAAACTGCATTTTCTTTCTGCAGTACTTAGTGGCAAATACGAATAATACAAGGAGAGATATTGCAGTAAACATTTGATACCACCTTTTAAAAATTGAATAAAACTTCACTCTTACATTGGGACAGTAACAAAGTTTTGTCCAGCAGTTTGAGAGATGAGTGCCATTTCTCAAAGTCTTACTCAAGATTTTAACTTGTATCAAATCAATTGGGATCATTGTGCAATTCAGCTCCATCATTATACTGATCTTTATATACATTGACTTATCTATCTCTCTGAAACCAAAGAAAGTCTCAAGTACGCTAATAGATGACAAAGAAGGTGTATGGCCTTCTTATCCCCATGATATTTGGTATAGCGTGACCTACTCTTCACTTCACAACTCCTGAATGGGCTTACTGCAATTCATGGGCATTTTAATCAAATAACCATGGAAGAAGAAAACATTATAGTCCACCACACCATTTGATTTTTTTTGTATAGACTACACTTGATTTTTGTCTTAACATACATTTTCAAACTTTTAATTTCTGCAGTGAAATTTTTGTGAAGATATTATGTTATTCACACAAGTTTTCCCTTGAGAGCTGAGGTCATATTGGTATAATTCTCAGCATAAAATAGAAGGGAAGCACCATTTGAACAAATATTACTGAATAAACTTTCAGATCTATCCATTCTTTGTCTTGGAAACCATCACAGCTATTCTTCTCTAACCAAAAAATTGACCAGGAGATTCAAGCTTGAGATTTGAAGTTTATTACAAAAACTTATAATTAAGGAGGATATCTGAAATGCTTTCTACCTGTAGCTTAAGAAATAGTAATTGAGTCCTATATAGCAGTCATGCATTAGGAGATGAATTCAACATGGTGACCTAAGAGGAAAATAAAAACATGATTATTAAAATCTGTTTATTTCACCTGAGAAATCAATGGATTGGATGTAAATGGAAAGAGTGAGCTAAGTTTCTGCTGAAAATAAACCAAGAACAGAGTAAGACAAACAAAAGTGTAGCTAAGAACTCCCACCATAGGGGGTAACATTTATTTCTAGATAAATACGCCATGCTCTATGGATTTGACTCCAATACCTATTTATGTAGATGGAAAACGAGAACCAACCAAATGTCCCCCTTCACCACTTCAAGGAGTAACTGCTGGGAAGAGGCAATTACAGTCAAATTGCTTACACCTTAAACCCCAGGTGCTCTAGACGGATGGACAACCCCTACAGTGTGAGTCTGAAGCTGTGAAACTCAGGGGAGTGGAGGAGGCAATGCCATGACGGATGTGTTTTGTGAAAGAGAAAGCAGAAAGACCTTCAAAGTTAGAAGACTAGAGGCCTGTGGCAGTGGGCGAGAGCCCTATTTCCAACAACAGAAGTACATTTAAAAACAAAAAACAACAACAACAAATGCATTTGTCAAGGTAAAATAAAAATACAAAGAAGGAAAAGATGTAGGAAAGGAAGAATAGGACATAAACTAAAAGGATGAGTCATTGGATGTACAGGTTTCCCGGCTGGACTGACCATTATATATTCAGGAAGTGTTTTTTGAGAAACTGTAATGCACACGACTCTAGGAGGAACCAAAGATGAATCAGGCACATAAAGACCTTGCCCTCAGGAGTGGACTTTAAAGAGGAAAAGGATAGCTAGCCTGTAAATAGACAACATGGGAAAATAAATACTTGGTTGGACAACTTACTAGAAATTGTCTTCAAGCAAATATGCAGCGTTTGAGGACTCTGGCATCACATTTACTGAGTTTGGATACATGGTTCTACCTCTAAGTAGTTATGTGACCATGGGCAGGAATTTAAAACTATAAAATGAAAATCATGAGCACTGTCTTCACATGAAAAGGGTAAGGGTTAAATTAGATAGTGCGTATAAAGTATCTAGTGCTTTGCTTAGCATGAACATGCAAATAGAAGTACTTATATTATTTCTGTTCTAAGGGAAGTTTGCTATCTCCTCAGGAGTGTTGATTTTATTATTATTTGGAAAGATGAAGCTAATAATACCAACACATCTTACAGGATCCCAGTGTTGGGGAGGAAAAACAGTTTTCCCTCTGCCCTTCTAGGTTTTTGGCTGAGACCTCCCTGTGATAAAACACAGCTTGACAGGAGAAAAACAAACAGAAGTTTAATAACGTGTATACTTCCTCTATACATTCAAGACACCAAGGAAAACTCACTAGTAACTCCCCCAACTGGTCCAGGTTATCAACTTAAATACCATCTCCAACTAAAGACAAAAGAAGATGTTGAAGGCTGGAGGAGCCAGTTATGAAAAGTTAGCAGGAAAAGCACAGTTAACCAGGGTAAGGTCCTTATGCAGATTTACATCCCGGCCTTCTCCATGAATAAGAGTTTCTAGAGACTGGATCATCCTCTTCTTCCTGGTAGAGAGAGGGAGACGACCTCACAAATGAAGATTTTCCTTTAAAATATCTCTTACAAAAGGGTAACTTCTACTCAGTTCTCTGCTTTTCCTGTGTCTGCAGTTTCTTGAAAATAACCAACTCAACATAATCCTTATGCCAAAAAGCATATTTTGGCAAATTCTGCTCCTTTTCACTAGGAAGGTAATAAGTGACATATTACAAATAATTGTCATGGTTTGCACATTTCAGATGAGTTGCGTTATCAATACGGAAAAACATATGCACATTGGATGAATTCTTTTGTGATAGAATTCTCCCAGTGTTAGTTTCTATTGGATATAGGCTTTTCTCCTCCAAGATGAACTCCATCTTGGGTTTTTATAATAGGGTTTACTTGTCTGCAAGGTTTCTATGCAAATCTCTAGTAAGGAAATCCCAAACCAGCCATGAGCTGGTGTACCTTGCCCTTAAATTGATTTCTGGATAGAGAGCACTGCCCAGGGAGTCATGGAACACACACTCCTGTAGAGTCATTCTCCTTTATCTAGATTACCCTTGATGTGTTATCAGGAAGCCCTGCAGTGCTCTCTCTCTTCAGGGGATCATTTTTTCCTTTGGGTGGAGATGCCAGGGTTTTACAGATAACACAGTTGGGGGTTTTCATGGCCATACCTCTTATAATCACAAACTGAGAAGCAAAACCTGTCTCTCGGCTAATGTAAGTCAGCCTCTTAAATTCTAGCAATAGCCTATTCAACACAATATATGCTTTTAAATAAAGCACTTTTTTTCTTTTTTTTTTTTTTCCGTTTTGTTTGTCAACACACTGTTTGATGCTCAGGATGATTTACTCAAGAGCAAACACTATCAGATACCTGCGGTTTCTCTGTACTACCTCAGGGGGGCTTCAAAACCTGCCACCTCAGATCTCAGCACTTCAAAGAGTTTCCCCTGAAGCTGTGTTTACAGCCTAAGTTAACAAACAAGGTCCTGCTTGCCTTCACACACCTTTGCACCACATTAAAATCCTAGCTACACCAAAATAACAACTCTCTCTGCATCAGTTGGTGGTGGATTTGGGGGTGCCTGCCATGCATTTTAACTTTTTAAAACCACAAACCACAAGCCAAGTGAAAAATTGTCTAAGTGGACTGCTGCCAGATCTTCTAGCCAATGCTTTTCTCTCTGTAGGATACAGCTCCACCTCATGGCAGGAAATTATTTAAAGTGAAGACAGGATATGGAAGGCAAGAAAGCGGCATGCATTCTTAATTTTTTTTTTTTTCTCTAGAAGCACACTTTTCCTTTCATTTCAACTACAACTGCAGTTCTACATGCAGAAGAGACTAGGAGGCAGCCCTTCAATTTGTCATCCTTGGGAGCCTGTAAACACCTGGCGTTGTGTGTGTGTATTAGTTGCTCAGTTGTGTTTGACTCTTTGTGATCCCACAGACTGTAGCCCACCAGGCTTCTCTGTCCATGAATACTGGAATGGATTGCCATCCCCTTATCCTAGAGGATCTTCTCCACCCAGGGATTGAACCCTAGTCTCCTGCATTGCAGGCAGATTCTTTACCGAATGACTGCTTTGAACACGAGAGTAGCTAAGGAGACAAAGGAAGGATGTGTTTATAAAACTGAAAAAAAAAAAAAACAGTCATGTACTGTCATATTCTGGTTAGTAGCAAAGAGTCAGGGAAAACTGAGGCAGCTTAGCACGCACGCAGCACCGTGTTGAGTTTCTCTGACACCTTATCACCTCATCTTTCCATTCATCTGTTTTGTATGTGTGTGTCTTTTCCATTTTTCAAGTTTGCTTGGTACAGTGTCTGCATGCTAGCTCCGGGAAACCAAGAACCACCTACTGCTAGCCAAGAAAGTGAGTAAAGTTTTCTTCTAGACTTTTCTAAACTTTACCATATATATGTGCTGTTCCTAGACCCATTCATTTACAGTAAGGTGACAGCTGGTTAATACTACTTTTTTTCAAACTTTGTCATTGAACACACTCAGTATGTTTTAGAAATATGTTAAAATCTCATAGAAAACTTCTGAAAGTTATTCACATTTATTCAAAAAGCTCTGTATTTGAAATTTTGGAAAAAGGGATTCACTCTTGTTACCGTCCTATCTGTGTGCCTATATGTTTGTTAGATAATCAAATGCATTTTATCTAAATCCACAGCTATCCTCTAAAATAGTCACATTCCCAATGTACCTATAACATCAAGTGGTTTTCCCAATGCAGGCAGCTAATAAATCTTACTATCACACTACACCACATTTTTCTACCACACCAATTGGCTGAGCCTTTGAGAAGAGTTTTATGACAGCTGAACACTTAGCATCTTTCAAATCCCACTGAAAAGATAGCTACTTCACCTGTAAGTTTTTCCCAAACAGTAAAGTTAGAAGGAATCTTAAACAGAACCTCATATATCTTACTCTATCCCAGTAGTAAGCATTTACTGAATATCTGCTACAAGTAAGAAACTATACTAGGCTCTGCTGCTAAGTCACTTCAGTTGTGTTTGACTCTTGGCGATGCTATCGACTATAGCCCACCAGGTTCCTCTGTCCATGGGATTCTCTAGGCAAGAATACTGGAGCTGGTTGTCATGCCTTCCTCTAGGAGATGTTCCCAACCTAAGGATGAAACTCTCATCTCTTAAATATTCTATAGTCTATTCTTATACTAGGCTCTACATGAATATAAACAGAAAAAAGATATAGTTCCTCTCTTCAGGGGTACTCGTGCGGTAACTCATTTAACAAGCATTGAATAACAACAGAAGTGTTCCTAGCAGAGGGAAAGAAGCTGAAGCTACCTCTGTAGCAGAAGATGCGTGTGTAAACAACTGCTATTAAACTCAATACCAACTATCACACTCACAGGAGAAAGATTCAATACTTTCTAGGTGAGAGAAGGGAAATGGAAGTTTTGAGAATGCTTCTTTGGGGAAGTTTCACTGGAGATGGATCTTTAGGGTGAATCCCTCAGATGTTTTGTTTCACCCCGCTTACTGTCAAATGAAACATGCTTCATTTCAACATGGTATTAAATGAGATTATATATTTAAAGTAGAGATAATATACATACGTGTGATCTTATTTCTTCTGTGATCACTGCCTCAAAATATCCAAACATATATTAGAATAGCACAAATTTTCAAAAGTTTGGAGAAGGTTCAATAGCTGCTCTACGATATCTGAAAATTCTGAGTGCTTACTAGCATCTCCTGGTCAGCTGTGAATCTAAGCGCCTGTCTCCACTTAAATTAGTCCATTTTGGGGACTGTCTCACTATGTTGTGTTTGCTGCTCCTCATAGAATCCAGTTTTTCCCCTGCTTCTATTGTATGTCACTTCCTTAAGGAATTGGAGAGTATACAATACACTTTGAGGAACAGAAGATAGGTTTGGGGAAATTAGATAGATGATGATGATGGTGATACATTGATGATAGATGATATAGACAGATCATCTCACAAAAATGCAAAAACTATGTAAATTGAACACTAGATGTGTTGTAATTAAAAATTTTCTGGGCCATTTCCAAAATATCTTCTAACTTTCTGCCAACCTACTCAGACCTTCTTTTTCTTCCTACAACTTCCCACATCACCTACCAGAATATCAAACTTTTCTTTGCCTTTTTGCAGGAAAATGTAGCAATTACTCCAGACCTGCACAGTCCATCTTTAGTAATTCATCATAGCAGATATTCTCAGGAGAGCAAGAGAGCATTTATTTTACACAAGCTATCAACTTTATAAGATGGACATGGTTTTAAATAATAATGTTTATTTTCCTCAACTACACTTAAAGAGGTTTGTTAAGACAACAGGCCCAAGATGGTGTTGCTTATGCTGAGCTGCACATCACCAAATGGAGACTTAAGTTAATTAAAGTTTCGGCTAACCCTGACATGAAATCTTAAATCAGCCAATGAGGAATTGCCTGATTAATGTGTGTTAGGCAATCTGCCTCATAAACCTCTGCCATGCCTTACAAGGAAAATGACTTTGCAATAACCAGTCTGCTTTTTTGCCTAGACAACTTCTTGTCCCTGTTCCCTTCTGCCCGTAAGTCTTTCATTTAGTACTGCTCCATGGATTTCCTTTCTGTCTGCTAAATCGGATGCTGCCCAATTCATGAATCACTGAATAAAGCCAAGATCTCTCAATTTACTCAATTGAATTCTGTTTTTAACAGGTCACAACAGTGCATAACATAGCAACCTATTAGTAAGTGATAGATATTAATAACTTGGTAATATAACACAGTTATGTAAGAATTACCATGATAGAGTTAAGACATATATAATCAAATGGACATGAAGAAATTTATGTTATACATATGTCATAGATAGGCCTACAATTTTAATTTTATTCACCAGAAGAACTAATTTGTCTGGCTTAAATTGTTCTTTTAATACTTAACATGATATTGAAAACAGCACTTTGAATTATGCAGCTGAATATCTTAGCTCCAAGAATGAAACATGAACTGAGAATGATTACTTGCTGGACACATTATGATAGTAGCCCTTCAAAACTGTCAGCAAGTTAAATATTTTCATCTTGACAAACTGATGCAGTTACCAAAATAATTATCTGCCTATCCATTAACTATATATAGATACTAAAAGTACTAAGTCATTTCAGTCTCATCCAACTCTTTGCAACCCCTCGAACTGCAGCCTGCCAGGCTCCTCTGTCCATAGGATTCTCCAGGCAAGAATACTGAAGTGGGTTGCCATGACCTCCTCCAGGGGATCTTCCCAACCCAGGGATCAAACCCAGGTCTCTTTTGTCTCCTGAGTGGGCAGGTGGGTTCTTTACCACCAGCACCCATTTGGGAAGCCCATATAGATACTATGGAGGAAGACTAAAAATAATATAGACTTTATCTTCTTTAAAAAAACAAAACAAACATTAGAAGGACACACTGTTTCTCCTCTCTTCTATCTTTTATTTTAAGCCTTTGTTGAATCTTTCCCCTTGCTTATCTCACATTTTACATCTTACACAACTTGCATCTCATTCATGGTTTAGCATTCAAGTTCAAGGTCAACTCTAGCTGTGAAGTCTTCTTTATTATTCCATAATACATCATATCTTCTGAACAACTATAGTCCTGGTTTATAATGAAATTTGGTACTGAAGCAAATGTTATCCTGTATCACTCAAAAATTGCCCCATATATTTAAATTTTTTGGTTGTTACCAGTATGTAAGTTCCAAGAGAATATTTTTACTTCTTTTATATATACCTCTATAATACTATTGGGCTGCACCCCACAGGTCAATAAGGCCTACACTTGCCCAGCTTTAAGACTGAAGAAACAGCCGAGAGTCAGCAACAGACACGTCAGTGATTTAGAGGACAGGGGAGCTTACATGTCTGAAGTAAGGTCTTGAATGACACCCCACCGTGTGCAGTCACTGATGGGCAGGCTTCACTCCCGAGGGGAGGGGAGATCGCCAGTTATAAGAGAGTTAATGACAGGTGGGCTCATTACTTACCAAGGAAACCAGCAAAGAGTCACGCCCCTCACTGCCCCTTTGATAAGAACAATCACTAGCCTAGGGTTTGAGGCAAATATGCAGGAAGGTCAGTCATGTGCATAAGACATGAGTGAAGCAAACAGTGGTTGGGCAGGGGGATGAACAGAGAGCCGAGAACAGCCATCCCGAGTGGCCTGACCATAGTCTACCCCTACATACCTCCCACTACCCTTACGATCTTGGTCCGCCCTTCTTCTGGGATATCCCTGGGGTCAGGTATGTAGAGGGGTGCCACAACTAGATACCACAGATACAATACAGACAGGCCACCCCTGGTTTGCCCAAGCCCAGGGCCCCTCCATGGGAAGGGAAGGGCCTGGCTCTAAAAAAACATTCTGGCGGCCTAGCCAGAAGTCAGCCATCACGGTACAGGTCTGCCACTCCATGTTATGTTGGGTATCAACAGGGGGGAACCCATTTACATTTGCAAACAAAAACTAGTCCCACTAGTCCCACAAAAACTAGAGCCCACATAGTTGGGCTCTTATGTCCAGAAGCCAGCCTAATCCATTCTACACAGCAGATCCCAGGAGTGCTCGTGGGTAGTCAGTTATAGAATAATGCTTACTTCAGAAGAGGGCCCTTCTGATGTACTGGCATATAGGTTCAGAAGATGGTGAGTCTTTTCCCCCATTGTCAGAAGTCCCTACATAGTCATATTAGCCAGGTTGATTTTCATGGAAGTCCAGAGGAGGTTGACATTGGCATCTCACTGTCGACCTAGCAATCAGACCACTTCTCAGTGAGGCCAGTGTTGCTACTCCATCCTCGAACAGTTTCCTTTTACTTGGGCTGGGGATGAAACAGAAGACATCTAGCAGGCATAACATGGGGTGCTATGTGTGCTAAGACACTTCAGTCAAGTCCGATTCTTTGCAACTCTATGGGCTGTAGCCCGCCAGGCTCCTGTGTCCATGGAATTTTCCAGGCAAGAATACTGGAGTGGGTTGCCATGCCCTCCTCCAGGGGATCTTCCTGACCCAGGGATGGAAACTGTGTCTCTTCTGTCTCCTGGGAGACAGGTTGGCAGGTGGGTTCTTTACCACTAGTGCCACCTGGGAAGCCCTTTAACAAGGGGAGATAGGGAAAAGTAAGGAAAATGCAAGAATTAACCACATCTGAGATAATGCCACACCCACCTTTAGACTGTAGATCATTCAATAGACATCACTGATGATCAAAGTATCTGTTCCTCAGTGCTACAGTGCTGTCTCCTACCCCAGGTTCAAATCATGCCCCTTGGCACTAGGCCTTCTTTATATTCATCTAGACATTCACATTAGGGGAAAACTAACCAGATCTCATGAGGCCCTCATGCCCAGCTGTCACACAACACTGTACATGTGCTTTTAGAAACAGACTTAAAGAAAGCCATGTCACAGTTTGCGACTTGTTATATTCTGTGGTGACTTCGCTATAGAATTTTCTTTCCTTCCTGAACATCAGTTATGGCTAACACAGTAACTGTCATAAATTCAGACCTTAACTAACAGTACTTAACATCCACTGAAACATAATATTGATCTCTCTAAAATTATCCTTATCTCCACCAAACACAAGCAAATCAAAGAGTAATCTGTTTGCAAAACAAGTCTGGTCAATTAACCAGATAGGTTCCTCCAAACTGGCAGTGGTGGGACTCCTGAGGAGGAGTGTCAAACTAAATTCCCAATAGATATCTCAAGGTCAGGAAAACCATGCCAACGGCCTGCCATCAGACTCTGCCTTGGTGAATTTCTCTCTTCTTTCCATGGGATTTCCCAAGCAAGAACACTGGAGTGGGTTGCCATTTCCTTTTGCATGGGATATTCCCAATGCAGGGATCAACCTGCATTTCCTGCATTGGCAGGTAGATTCTTTACAGCTGAGCCACTTGGGAAGCCCTCTCAGTTCTAGAAGTCCAAAATATCGAAATTTCTGTACACTCTAGGACAGTCTTTCTCATTCATCTGATAAGACTGCTCTAAACCAGAGTCTTGAATTTCTGGAAGGAAATGGCAGAGAAAAAAAAAAAATGTCACAGGGGTGTAACTTACCAAATTGCTGTAAGTCATAAGTAACTTGAGGGGAAAGGCTTCCCTATATTTGGAAAACACAGGTTAAAACCAGTAATGCTCCAAACAAAAAAAAAATAAATGCTATAACCATATTCACGAGTTCATACAGTAAGCAATCATCTTGTTAACATTTTATGAAGTCATCAGATTTTCCCTTTAGGATTCTTTAATTTCTTAGCCAGTTCTCCAGTATAATCGGAGATTTGTCAGGGTACAACAGAGTGCAACTGTCTATAAATGACAGAAAGACTTAAAAAGTCACTGCTAAACATTTGATCGCAATGCAATTGACAAAAGAAACTTAATTTCTACTATGACATGCAACACCTTAAGATAACTAGAATTATGACTGATCCCTGGTGGCTCAGATTGTAAAGAATCTGCCTGCAATGTGGGAGATGTGGGTTCAATCCCTGGGTTAGGAAGATCCCCTGGAGAAGGGAAGGGCTACCCATTCTGGTATTCTTGCCTGGAGAATCCCCACCTACAGAGGAGCCTGGCAGGTGACAGTCCATGGGGTTGCAAAGAGTAGGACATGACTGAATGACTATGCACAAAATCTTAACCCTTTAAAACCTTAATGTCTGGCAAAAACCAAGATGCAAGTAATTGTGCATTTCCTGATTGGAAATGTATGCCTTAGTCTTCTTCTAAGAATGCAAGAGTAGGTCAAATTAGACCTGCCCAGCAAGTAATGTTCCAGTGGTGGTGGTATGGTTTAGTAGCTAAGTTGTGTCCAACTTTTTGCAACCTCCATGGACTGTAACCCACGATGCTCCTCTGTCCATGGATTCTCCAGGCAAGAGCATTGGAGTGGGTAGCCATTCCCTTCTCCAGGAAATTTTCCCAACCCAGGGATCAAACCCCTGTCTCCTGCATTACAGGCAGATTCTTTACCAACTGAGCCATCAGGGAGCCCAATATTTTACCATATTTGAAATGACCCAGATAGTCAATGAATTCTCTCCGTTTCACTTAGTAAAGAATCTGTTGGCAATACAGGAGACCCTGATCTCTGATGGCCTCAGCCTGCAATGGCTTGAAATGGGGCTTGGGTTCCCAGACAGAGATTGGACTGGGTCCTGGAGGTGGAAGGACCAGATCCTAGCCATTAGACCAGTGGTCAGGGACAAGGGCTCTGGCCCTTCAGCTTTGAAGAAAAGAATTTCCACAAAGATGGAAAGTAGTGAAGCAAGTGAAGAATTTTTTAGGAGGAAAAAGAGTACCCCTACATGTGGATACACATACAGGCAGACTCAGAGGGAGAGTCCCTGAGTTGCTGAGTCATCCCTCATGGCAGTTTGAATTATTTTTATGGGGCATTTCTTCTGGTTTTCCTTTGGTCAATCATTTTGGTTTGCCATATTTGGCATATCTCAGAATCCTCCCTGTGTAGGCACATATCACTTAGACAAGACAGATTTTCCCAAAAGAGTGTCTGTGTAAAACATCCCTTGACATAACTCTCTTTTGACCTGCAAGGAGTGTTTTCGGCAGATGTGTGGTCAGGGAAGTCTCCTGACTTGGTGTCATCCAGTGGCTCAGTCATGTCCAACTCTTTGAACCCCAGGGACTGTAGCACGCCAGGTTTCCCTGCCCTTCAGCATCGCCCAGAGTTCGCTCAAACTCATGTCCATTCAGTTGGTGATGCTCAAACTCATGTCCATTCAGTTCAATCATCTCTTCTTTTGTTGTCCCCCTCTGCTCCCTTCAATCTTTCCCAACATCAGGGTCTTTTCCCATGAGTCAGTTCTTTGCATCAGGCGGCCAAAGTTTGGAGCTTTAGCATCAGTCCTTCCAATGAATATTCAGGACTGATTTCCTTTACAATGGAGTGGTTGGATCCCCTAACTGTCCAAGGGACTCTTAAGAGTCTTCTCCAACACCACAGTTCAAAAGCACCAATTCTTCGGTGCTTGGCTTTCTTTATAGTCCAAATCTCACATTCACACATGACTACTGGAAAAACCATAGCCTTGACTAGATGGACCTTTGTTGACAAAGTAATGTCTCTGCTTTTTAATATGTTATCTAGGTTGGTCATAACTTTCCTTCCAAGGAGTAAGCATCTTTTAATTTCATGGCTGCAGTCACCATCTGCAGTGATTTTGGAGCCCCAGAAAATAAAGTCTGCCACTGTTTCCATGATTTCGTCATCTATTTGCCTTGAAGTGATAGGAGCAGATGCTCCTATCTGCTCCATGATCTTAGTTTTCTGAATGTTGAGCTTTAAGCCAACTTTTTCACTCTCCTCTCTTACTTTCATCAAGAGGCTATTTAGTTCTTCTTCACTTTCTGCCATAAGGGTGGTGTCATCTGCGTATCTGAGGTTATTGATATTTCTTCTGGCAATCTTGGTTCCAGCTTGTGCTTCATCCAGCCTGGCATTTCTCATGATGTACCCTGCATAAGTTGAATAAGCAGAGTGGCAATATACAACCTTGACGTACTCCTTTTCCTATTTGGAGCCCGTCTGTTTTTCCCTGTCCAGTTTTAACTGTTGCTTCCTGACCTGCATACAGATTTCTCAATAGGCGGGTCAGGTGTTCTGGTATTCTCATCTCTTTTCAGAATTTTCCACAGTTTATTGTGATCTACACAGTCAAAGTCTTTGGCATAGTCAATAAAGCAGAAATAGATGTTTTTCTGGAACTCTCTTGCTTTTTTGATGATCCAAAGCATGTTGGCAATTTGATCTCTGGTTTCTCTGCCTTTTCTAAAACCAGCTTGAACATCTGGAAGTTCATGGTTCACATATTGATGAAGCCTGGCTTGGAGAATTTTGAGCATTATTTTACTAGCGTGTGAGATGAGTGCAATTGTGCCATAGTTTGAGCATTCTTTGGCATTGCCTTTCTTAGGGATTGGAATGAAAACTGACCTTTTTCCATCTGTGGTCACTGCTGAGTTTTCCAAATTTGCTGGCATATTGAGTGCAGCACTTTCACAGCATCATTTTTTAGGAATTGAAATAGCTCAACTGGAATTCCATCACCTCCACTAGCTTTGTTTGTAGTGATGCTTCCTAATGCCCACTTGACTTCACATTCCAGGATGTCTGGCTCTATGTGAGTGATCACACCATCATGGTTATCTGGGTTGTGAAGATCTTTTTTGTACAGTTCTTCTGTATATTCTTGCCACCTCTTCTTAATATCTTCTGCTGATGTTAGGTCCATAGCATTTCTGTCCTTTATTGAGCCCATCTTTGCATGGAATGTTTCCTTGTTATCTCTAATTTTCTTGAAGAGACCTCTAGTCTTTCCCATTCTATTGTTTTCCTCTATTTCTTTGCATTGATCGCTGAGGAAGGCTTTCTTATCTCTCCTTGCTACTCCTTGGAACTCTGCATTCAGACGGGTATGTCTTTCCTTTTCTCCTTTGCTTTTATCTTCTCTCTTTTCACAGCTATTTGTAAGGCCTCCTCAGATAGCCATTTTGCTTTGTTGCATTTCTTTTTCTTGGGGATGGTCTTGATCCCTGTCTCCTATGCAATGCCACGATCTTCAGTCCATAGCTCATCAGGCACTCTGTCTATCAAATCTAGTCCTTTAAATCTATTTTTCACTTCCACTGTATAATGGTAAGTGATTTGATTTAGGTCATGCCTGAATGGTCTAGTGGTTTTCCCTACTTTCTTCAATTTAAGTCTGAATTTGGCAATAAGGTGTTCATAATCTGAGCCACAGTCAGCTCCCAGTCTTGTTTTTCCTGACTGCATAGAGCTTCTCCATCTTTGGCTGCAAAGAATATAATCAATCTTATTTTGGTGTTGACCATATGGTGATGTCCATGTGTAGAGTCTTCTCTTGTGTTGGAAGAGGGTGTTTGCTATGACCAGTGCATTCTCTTGGCAGAACTCTATTAGCCTTTGCCCTGCTTCATTCTGTACTCCAAGACCAAATTTGCCTGTTACTCCTGGTATTCACTTAAAGATTAGAGAAGATTAAAATTTCATTGAGCCCAGGTAGATTATTTACATCTCAAAGGCACAAGGGAAGTACCAATTCCTTCTAGGAAGCTAGTTTAACCAACTACAAAAGGCTCACCTTTAGAGCCATTAGAAGCCATTGTTCTGCAAATCTCTTGGCAGACCCATTTATCAAGGACAGCCACCACAAACCCCACATGCTAGTGGATGGCCATTCTAGGATTTTCCCTGCAACTTTCTGGACTATGCCTGCATCTCTTGGGCTTCACCTGTTAGTGAACAGTCACCCTGGATTACACCCTCAGCTTTCAGGCCTCACATGCTAGTGGACATCCCCCACAATGTTCTATTCATCTGTCCTATACTTCTTGACTCTTCAGCTCTCACAGGAGCTTCCTCCACCCCTGGGGGCACAGGTTCAAAGGTTCAATCCTGGTTGGGAAACTAAGATCCCACATGCCAGGTGATAAGGCCAAAAAACAAAACAAAACAGGGACAGCAAAAATGATAAGGAAAAGTCCCTATAATTGAATAAGTTAGACAATTCATCTCTATATTAC
Organism: Cervus canadensis; assembly: GCF_019320065.1. Taxonomy (NCBI): domain Eukaryota; kingdom Metazoa; phylum Chordata; class Mammalia; order Artiodactyla; family Cervidae; genus Cervus; species Cervus canadensis. The sequence continues at coordinate 23,211,398 of NC_057399.1, forward strand.
AGTATTTTCTTAATTTACGGAAGCATTTATTTTGCAGTGTTTTCATCAATTTTGTGCTTAATAGAGACTAAAACAAAATTTGTAAGCTTTAGATTGTAATTTAAATCCAAGAAAATCCTTAGTTACAATCTATTTAGGTAATAGATTAATCAATAATCTATTAGGTACTGCATACTATAGGCAATGTGATAAATAATTATGTTAATGGTTTAAGGGAGCAAATGTCTCCCAAAATGTCTCTTTGGCATGTGGATTACTAAAAAAAGCAATCAAAGTTCAAAAGACTCAGGGAGAAAGGGGCTTCCCAGGTGGCACTACTAGTAAAGAACCCATCTGCCAATGCAGGGGACACTAGAGGCATGGGTTCCATCACTGGGAACAGAAGATACCCTGGAGGAGGTCATGGCAACCGACTCCAGTGTTCTTGCCTGGAGAACACCATGAACAGAGGAGCCTGGTGGGCTATAGTCCATAGGGGTCGCAGCGCTTTCACCAGACATATCTACAAAGAATATGGGTTAAAGTCCTGGGGGAAACTCTAGGCAGGGCATAAAAATCAGCATCTGCTTTGTATGCCCTTGTCTCTGCATGTCCAGCAAACACTTATTTACCAAACATTTGCTTTTCCACCTCCATGTGAATTTGCCTTCCTCTTTTTTGAAGTCCCAAACCACCACCTGCAACATCCTCTTTTGTCCTTAGCTGAAGATGGTATTTAAGGTGATAGCCTCAGCTATTTTGGTGAGTTTCTCAGTTTTCCTGGGTCTCTCTCACATATATATGTTATTAAACATTTGTTTTGTTAATCTGTCTTCTAGCCAGCTGGAAGAACCTAGAAGGGCAGAGGAAACTTTCTTCCTCCCCTACAAAGGAAAGAAATAAAGGAAGACCTTTATTTAATCGGGCTTCCCTGGTGGCTCAGATGGTAAAGAGTCTGCCTGCAGTGCGGGAGACCTGGGTTTGACCCCTGGGTTGGGAAGATCCCCTGGAGAAGGAAATGGCAACCCACTCCAGTACTCTTGCCTGGAAAATTCCATGGATGGAGGAGCCTGGTAGGCTATCGTCCATGGGGTCGCAAAGAGTCGGACATGACTGAGCGACTTCACTTTCACTTTACTTTTATTTAATCAGTTTACTTTAGTTTTTAATCTATTTCAATTCACATGAAACTGCAGAAATGCATCTCTGCATTTCTGGGCTCTTAGGAGTTCCAGTTCTTTATGATTCAGCACAGAGAGAATTCAGTGAGAGACAAAGTAATAGCTAAGTAGTGACATATTAGAATAGGATGCTCGTGAGGCTTATAAGTGGGTGGACAAGAGGGTGCCACCCTAAGAATGTAATGGGTTACAGTTCTGTCATCAAAGGAAAAGTGGGGAAGTGGGACAAGACCACCGTCTTCCTTGTCCTTGAGTAGATGTCAAGTTTCGCTCATCAGTTCTTCTTCTACATCGGGTAGGGGGAGTTCTCTTGTCCCTACATGGTCAAATTGGGACTGTCAAGGTGCCATGGAAATGAGCAAAAAGGCAGTAATGTGTACTAAAATATGGTAAATCATCTCAGGTTTCTGTGTAATATCACCTCCTCCTTATAGTTCTCAGTGTGCATAAAAAAGCATGTCCTAGAAATCACTACCTTACTGAGCTCAGAGGACAGGATGTAGGTCTCAGGCCACCGTTGTTTTATTGTTTGGGAGCATGGTTCATGCTTCTGTTGCATGGTTTTGTTGCTAAGCAAGCATGCTTGGTTTAGTGGTTAAACAAACCTGCTTTCTTGCCTAATCTTTAACTTGGGTTTCCAATACTTTTTTCTTTACTTGTGATCCCCTAGTGGGATTAACTGTTGAATCACTTACTTTGTCCCTTTACTCTGTTCCTATCACATGTATGTCAGAGTTTCTCAACCTCACCACTATTGATCTTTTGGAATGAAAAATTCTTTTGTTATGGGGGCTGTCTTGTGTATCATAGGAAGTTTACTAGCAGCTCTGACCTATACCTAGTAGATGCAGTACAAACCCCACAGTTATCTAAAAATATGTCTCCAAACTTTGCTGAATATTCCTTGGAAGGGTGGGGAGCAAATCAGCTATGGTTAAGAATCACAGATACATAGAAATTTGTTTTGTTTCATAAACAAAAGATTCACATTTCCCTTTAAATGACAACATCATTCTGAAGAACCAGCACAACTTAACTGATGTTCATACCTTACCAATGTAACAAATAAAACTGAACTGCTTCTACACCAGGTTTCAATGGTGAGCTGTAGATATTAATAGATAAATACACACACAGATAGGTTCTGTTTCCCACAAACCTTGCTATGAAATGTAAATATTTGTTGACATTTGCTTAAAGGACACTGTGCTGCTATGCTGAGCTCAGCCACTTCAGTCGTGTTCGACTCTTTGCAACCTATGGACTGTGGCTGCCCAGGCCCCTCTGGCCGCGGGAATCTCCAGGCAAGAATACTGGAGTCGGTTGCTGTGCCCTCCCCTCCAGGGGATCTTCCTGACCCAAGAATCGAACCCATATCTCTAGAGTCTCTTGCATCACAGGCAGGTTCTTTACCCACTGAGCCAGTTGGGGAGCCCATAAAGGACACTACCTAAAGTTTACTTGAAGATTTTTACAAATAAAGGCAGGTGGAAGATTCCAATATATATGTCTGCTACTTAGCAGAGTTCTATTTAATACTTTAAAAAAAATTGCTGGAATATAGTTGATTTGCAATGTTGTGTTAGTTTCAAGTGGACAGAAAGTGAATGTGATACATATACAGAGATCCACTCTTTTTAAGATTATTTTCTCATATAGGCCATTGCAGAGTATTGAGTAGAGTTCCCTGTGCTATACTATAGGTTTTTATTATTTATTTTATAAATAGTTGTGTATATAAAGATTTTTGAGGAATCATGTTACTCTCATTACATATGGAAATTTATTTTCTCCCAGATTTAAGGTCCTAATACATAATGTAAGAAACAGTTCTAACGTGGTTACAGGTCCTAACTATGCAGAGGGCTAAAATGGTTAGCCAATGCAAGCTCAATAAATGTATTCAAAAGTTGCTCTTAAGAGAAGATCCTGTTCTGCCTCAAGATCCTTATTTACTTCCATAAGTTCATCAATTACAGCTCTGTCTGAAAGTATTCAATATGCAGTTTTCCACATGTTAGAAGTTTTCCACTCTTGTAAAAAACGAAGAGCTAGTTGTTGATTTAATATGCTTTCAAACTTTGATATCTTTCTGCTTGAGCAACTGAAAGTTTGTGTTCTCATTGTAATTCTTTATGTGAGGAGCAAGGAAATTTTAGACTTAACTCTTGAAATATTGATTATTATCAAACTTTAAAAAATCTCATTGAAGAGACGCTGCTAAAAATAGCATGACTCCTCAGACTTTTGATTATCTTTACATCTGCCTCTGAGTCTATGGGATATGTTTTTTTAAGCTCTGTGAGTTTAAGATAAGTCGCCAGTTATTAACATGCTTGGAAAATCGACATCTATGTTATCATTGCCAGAATCAAGCAAGACAGCAATTTAAATGTATAAAAGAAAAATGAGTCTTGGACTTTCTTTTTACTTTCAAGCTAGATATTTTAATATTCTTTGCAAAAAGAATTGGATCTTTGCCCATTTGCAAGAGCGAAGAGGAAAATAATTACCCTTCTTTATAATAAGGTCATGATTTTACTATCATGAATCATGACAGATCTTAGAAGAATTATGAACTTGATAGTTATCTATCAAGAAGAGGAGATTAACATTAATTATGATGACACAAGTACTTATTATTTGAGCAGGGCTAAACAATTCTCCAATATCTAAGTGGTTAATATTAATTAATTTCAGGCAGCAGAGTACTTCATTCTGTTTTTGCCAATAATAATTTGAAGTTTGTCAATGACATAAATATATTCAAAAGGCCACTATCTTAATAACTACATGACCTGTGAAAATATTGTACAGGGTTTTTTAATTTTTTTAATTTATTTTTTCTTTTCTGTTTTGTAGAGGGTGTTTTAGCGACTATTTTGCAAAATTGATATCATTTTCTCTAGTGCTTTTCAGTAGTAGAATAATCTTCCATGCATGCATGCCTAGTCATGTTCAACTCTTTGAGACCCCATGGGCTGTAGCCCACCAGGCTCCTTTGTCTATGGAATTTTCCAGGCAAGAATACTGGAATGAGTTGCCATTTCCATCCCCATTGGATCCTCCCAACCCAAGGATCAAACCTGCGTCTCTTGTGTCTCATGCACTAGGAGGCAGATATTTTACCACTGTGCCACCTGGAAGCCACCAGCATAATCTTACCATTTGTTTACTTTGTTTCCAAAAGCAGTAGTTTTGCTCTTCTTAATCAGTAGTGCAGAATACTATCAATATTAACAATAATAAGTTAATATTTACCAAACAATTACTATGTGCCAGACATCTTTCAATGTATTATTTATTTTCAAGGCGAGCTATTTAGATAGATATTAAGAGACAAAGATTATTATCCTCACAGATGAGCAAATTTAGACAACAGAGAGTTTAAGTAAATCGCCCAATATCATATAGTTGATAGGCGGCAAAGTTACAATGTAAATCAAGGTTAGGGAAAAAGAGGAATAAGCATAAGTGGTACCTATCCACTCTCTTCTGCCTAGTCTGTGCTGTATATTTAAATTAAATCAGAACACCAAAAGGCCTCATTTTAGCATTATTAAGTTTTTTAGGCAGAGCATGTTTCAAGAACACAAAATTGGATTCATCATAATCCTTGTTCATCATGAATTCTAATCGTTAGTCTAAGCATGGCTCACTTTTTGTAGTTAGCATGATTATTTTAAACACCCAACACCAACCACCCATGAGGACCTTGGTAAAAACCTACATATAAATTTAAAAATATAAAGTAAATAGAACTGTAATAAGATCTTAAGTGTTATTAATGGTTTCTCCCACTCATTTAAAAAATATTTTTAAATTGTATAAATTGCTTAGAGCAAAATGTGCATATCTAATTCATAAGTTTTTGAGCTTGATAAGTTTGGAAATAGGCCTTGCTTGCTTGTACCCATACACAGTAATGTCCAACTCTTTGAGACCCCGTGGACTGTAGCCCACAAGGCTCCCCTGTCCATGGGATTCTTCAGGCAAGAATACTGAAGTGGGTTGCCATGACCTCCTCCAGGGGATCTTTCCGACCCAGGGATTTTAGGTCTCTTATGTCTTCTGCATTGGCAAGCAGGTTCTTTACCACTAGCACCAACTGGGAAGCCCATCACAACCACTTAGCTTTGGTTATATCTAAAGCTTTATGAAGTACATACTCTGTGTATCTAGCAGTTTCTTTCAGTCACCTTAATGCTTTTAATATTTGCTCATATTGTTTTGTATATCAATTGTCCCTTCCCTCGTATTGCAGAGCAGTCTCATCAGTTCAGTTGCTCAGTCGTGTCTGACTCTTTATGACCCCCTGGACTGCAGAACGCCAGGCTTCCCTGTCCATCACCAACTCTTGGAGCTGACTCAAACTCATATCCATCAAGTCAGTGATGCCATCCAACCATATCATCCCCTTCTCCTGCTTTCAATCTTTCCCAGCATCAGGGTCTTTTCCAATGAGTTGTTTCTTCGCATCAGATGGCCAAAGTACTGGAGTTTCAACTTTAGCATCAGTCTTTCCAGTGAATATTCAGGACTGATTTCCTTTAAGATCAACTGATTGGATCGCCTTGCAGTCCAAGGGACTCTCAAGAGTCTTCTCCAACACCACAGTTCAAAAGCATCAATTCTTCGGCACTCAGCTTTCTTTATAGTCCGACTCTTACATCCATACATGACCACTAGAAAAACCATAGCCTTGACTAGACGGACCTTTGTTGGTAAAGTAATGTTTCTGCTTTTTAATGTGCTGTCTAGGTAGGTCATAACTTTTCTTCCAAGGGCAAGCATCTTTTAATTTCATGGCTGCAATCACCATCTGCAGTGATTTTGGAGCCAAAAAAATAAAGTCTTGTACTGTTTCCATTGTTTCCCCATCTACTTGCCATGAAATGAGGGAACCGGATACCATGATCTTAGTTTTCTGAATGTTGAGTTTTAAGCCAGCTTTTTCACTCTCCTCTCACTTTCAAGAGGCTCTTTAGTTCTTCACTTTCTGCCATAGGTGTGGTGTCATCTGCATATCTGAGGTTATTGATATTTATCCCAGCAATCTTATAGAGTAGTCTATAAGTATATCCATTATATGAATATACCACATTATGTATATTCTTAAAAACAGACTTTGAGTTTTTCTAACTTTTAACTATTATTTATAAAGCAGAAATAAATACTCTTGTTTAAGACTTTTGTGGTCAACTCTTTTTCTTGAATAATTGTCTAGATATGTAACTGCTAACTCATAGAATAGATAATTTTTTAAAAATTCAATATAATTGACACATAACATTGTATAGTTTTAAGTATACAGCATAATGATTTGATTATGTATATTTGTGAAATAATTACTGTAATAAGTTAGTCAATATCCATCACCACATGTAACTACAAAATATTTTTTCTTGTGATGAAAAAAAAAATTTTTAAAGTTTACTCTCTTAGCAGCTTTCAAATATAGAATGAGTACTGTTAATTATAGTCACCATGTAACTACATACACCCCTCAGACTCATTTATCTTGTAACTGTGATCATCTTCACCATTTTGTCCAGCCCCCAGCCCCAACTCACTAATATGTTATCTGTATCTATGAGTTAGTTTTCTTTATGTCTTTGCCTTTATTTTTAAGATTCCACATGTAAGTGAAACCATAAGACTTCCCTGGTGGCCCAGTGGTTGAGACCCCATGCTTCCAGTGCAGGGGGTACTGGTTTGATCCCTGGAGGCAGGAAGTTTCTCATGACTAACTGCACAACCAAAAAAAAAAGTAAGACAATACAGCATTTGCAGTACTTGTCTCTCTCTGTCTGACATTTCACTTTGCATAATACCCTCAAGGTCCATCCATGTTGTTTCATATGGTAGCATTTACATCTTTTTCTGGCTACATAATATTCCATTGTATAGATCACCACATTTTCTTTATCCAGTCGTCTGTCAATGGACAATTAGGTTGTTTCTTTATCTTAGTTACTTTAAAAAAAAATAAAATAAAGTACTGCAATGACTATGGGAGTGCAGATTTATTTTTGAGATAATAATTTTGTTTCCTTTGGATAAATACCCAGAAGTAGAATTGCCAGATTATATGGTAATTCTGTTTTCAACTTTTTAAAGAAATCTCTATACTATTTTCCAGGGTAGCTGCACCAATTTACATTCTCGCTAATAGTACACAAGGGTTGCCTTTTCCCCACATCCTTGCCAACATTTATTATTTCTCCTCTTTTTGAGAATAGCAATTCTACAGATATGAGATATATCACTGTGGTTCTGATTTGCATTTCCCTAATGAGTAGTGCCGGGAGGGGTTGAGGGCAGGAGGAGAAGGGGATGACAGAAGATGAGATGGCTGGATGGCATCACCGACTCGATGGACATGAGTCTGAGTAAACTCCGGGAGTTGGTGATGGACAGGGAGGCCTGGCGTGCTGCAATTCATGGGGTCACAAAGAGTTGGGCATGACTGAGCGACTGAACTGAACTGAATGATTAGTGATGTGTGCTTTTCATGTACCTGTTGGTCATTTGTATGTCTTCTTTGAGAAAAATAACTCTTGAGATCCTCTGCCCATTTTTAATCAGATTTTTTCTATTAAGACATATGAGTTCTTTACATAAAGTTTCCCATGTTAACCACTTTTAATTATACAGTTCAGTAGTCTCAACTGTATTCATATTGTTGTGAAACAGATATCCAGAATGTCTTCATCTTGAAAAATGGAAACTCTATATCATTTAATCAACAGCTTTCCTTTTCCCCTTCCCTCCAGCTTCCAGTAACCACCATTCTACTTTTTGTTTCTGTGAGTTGATTACTTTAGATGCTTCATATAATCATACAGTATCTGTCTTTACGTGACTGATTGATTTTACTTAGCATAATGTCCTCAGGATTCATCCATGTAGTGACATATGACAGGGTTCCTTCCATTTTAAAGCAGAATAATATTCTGTTGCATGGATGTATTATGTTTTGTTAATCCACTCATCTGTCAATGGATATTTTTGTTACTATCACCTCTTGGCCTATTGTGAATAGTGCTGCTAACAAGAATGGGTATGTGAATATCTCTTAAAGATCTTGATTTCAGTTCTTTTGGATATGCACCCAGAAGTGGAATTGCTGGATCATATGACAGACCTATTTTTAATTTTTTTCTGGAAATTTTAAACTATTTTCCATAGTGGTTATCTCACTTTACAATACAATCCCACCAACTGTGCACATGTTCCAATTCATCCACGTCCTCACCAACACTTGTCATTTTGGTGTTTTTTTTGTGATTTTGTTTGTTTGTTTTGTAGTAGTAGTCACCCTAATGGATGTGAGGTTAGAAGTTTGTCAGTTGTATTGATCTTTTCAAAGAACCAGTTTTCTTTTTCTTTTTCAATTTCACTGATTTCTGCTCTTATCTCTATTATTTTCATCATCTCCCTTGTTTTGGGATCATTTTACTCTTCTTTTTTAAGTTCTTGAGATAGTATCAAACATTACTGATTTGAAATTTTTCATCTTGCACAATATAAACATTTAGTTCTATAAATGTGCCATTCAATACTACTTTACCTGTGTCCCAGAAACTTTGATGTGTTGTATTTTCGTTTTCATTCAGTTCAATGCATTTTTTCCCCTTCAGACTTTCCATTTGACTCATCTATTGCTTAGAAGTATGTGGAATTGTTTTGTTTCTGTTTGGAGATTTCCTTGTTATTTTTCTATTATTTATTGATTTCTACTTTGATTTCTCTTTGATTAGAGAATATACTCGGTATGAATTCAATTCTTTTAAATTATTGAAGTTTGTTTTATGGGATATTGTCTATCTTGGTATGGTTAGAATCACTTGGAAAGAATGTGTAGTCTTTGTTCTTCAGTGGAATGCCGTATAGCATAAATTACATTTTTCTTTTTCAGTGTGTTGTATGAATTACATCAGTTGATTTCCATATATTGAACCAACTTTGCATTGCTGAGATAAAACCCATTTGGCCATAATAGTTTAATGTGTTTTTGTATTGTTGGATTTAGTTTGATATTACTTGTTCTACACTCCATGCCTATGCTCACGGTGGATATTTGTCTGCAATTTTCTTTGTATATGATGCTCTTATCTAGATCTGGCTTCAGAGTAAGTTGGTCTTGTGAAATAATTTAGGAAGTATCTCCACCCTACTACTATATGAAAGAGTTTATAGAATATCAGCCTTATTCTTAATTAAATATTTTATAAATTCTCCATAAGGAGCTTTGATGAAAGGAATGTAGGAATTGCCTCAACCACAAATTCAATTTAATAAATGGGTATAGGGCTTTTTTTTAGGGCTTCCCATGTGGTGCAGTGGAAAAGAACCCACCTGCCAATTTAGAAGATGCAAGAGATGTGGGTTCAATCCCTGGGTCAGGAAGATCCCCTGGAGTAGGAAATGGCAAGCCACTCCAGTATTCTTGCCTGAAGAATCCCAGGGACAGAGGAGGCTGATGGGCTACAGCCCATGGGGTCAGAAAGAATTGGACATGAAGTATACATGCACTATAGGGCTTTTTAGGTTTTCTACTTCTTTTATCAAAGCACATACTCTATATGATTTCGTCCCATTTATTTCATTAAAACATAATTTGCATTCAGTGAAATTTATAATTTTAAGCATACAATTGTAGGTATTTTGACAAAGATATATAGTTATATAAGTACCACCAAATGAAGATATAGAGCAGAAAGCATCCAATCATGGGCCAAATGTGGCCCATGGACTGCTTATGTTTGGCCCTTTAATTTTCTAACCTGCACAAGAAATGTTATTTTCAGCTGCTAAGGAATTTTTTGAGGATTTATTAGTTTTCTCTAGAAAAATAGAGCTTTTGGACACCAGCAGAAAGGAAAAATGAAGTTCTGTATGGTTATCTATTTGTCAAGGTCTTACAGAGGAGAGAGAAGTTTTGGGAATTAACTTCAACTGTCCTTTCCATTTCCCAGAGTCTTAAATCTGGATTTCCCAAACAAACATAAGCCCAGCATATTTTTGTTTTAAAAACAAAACAAGTGAAAATCTTGAATTATACAGAACCTGTGCCCATAGCCAACACGGACCCTTTTGGAAGCTACAGTATGTTTTGACTTACTGTTACAGAACATCCTGAAACAAAAAATGTTTAATCCAGAATGTAATGCCTTTTAGAAAAATGTCCTTTGGAGGCTGCAAGTCCTACTTGGCATCAGTGTGACTGTCATTGTCATTGTCAAGATCTTCTGACTTAATGGGTGGAGGTGACAGGTACACAATGTGCCTTTCCTCAGGAATGCCATTTAATAACACCCTAATACCTTACATCTGATGATGACAACCATGAGAATTGTCTCCTATTCTGCCAGAACCCCCTGCTTTAGTCGGAAGGGAGATACTTCAAAATGAATGTGAGAATAGGGAAGTTAAAGTCTTGGTTAAAATATTTTAATCATCAGACTGTATGATAGAAATGAATGTGTTCACTCCAGCAAAGGTATAGCATTAGCACGAAAGACTGAAGAGAAAAGAAACGAATATGCTTGAGAGAAAATCTGCAAAGCCATAGCAGTGTCGTGTGTGTGGCAGGGGGTGCGGGGTGGTGTTGGCAGAGGCAAAATGCAAAATTATCACACTTATATTAAACTAAACCCAGAGGTGAAATTACATTCACTTTGAGATGCTATTTTGTTGCTTTCAGGGTCCTTACCGCAAGATCATGCTAATGGATTATCAAGAGGCAGCAGAGGGAAGATTTGAAAATTCAGGAGACCTGAGATCTTGTTTGGGAACTTAGGTGTACCTAGCTACGTTACTCGGAGAAGGCAATGGAGTACCTACTCCAGTACTCTTGCCTGGAAAACCCCATGGACGGAGGAGCCTGGTGGGCTATAGTCCATGGGGTTGCTAAGAGTCAGATATGACTGAGCAATGTCACTTTCACTTTTCACTTTCATGCATTGGAGAAGGAAATGGCAGCCCACTCCAGTGTTCTTGCCTGGAGAATCCCAGGGACAGGGGAGCCTGGTGGGCTGCCGTCTATGGGGTCGCACAGAGTCGGGCACAACTGAAGCGACTTAGCAGCAGCAGCAGCAGCTAAGTTACTTAATTCTTTTCTGACTCTTAGATCTCACTCACTGAAAATGGGTATTTAAGGATAATTGTATCTCACACGGATTTTATGAAGAAGCCATAAAATGAAATATGATCATGGTTATACAATGATAATGTAACCTTTTTAGCAGTGCAAATATTAGTAACTTGTTTATATGTATGCAATTCTCAACTTTAGAGAGTAGCCCTGTTAGATTCGGCACACAGTGAATTCCACAACAAAGCAAATAATTTTAATTTCCAGTTCATAGATAATTTTTAAATAAATTATTTTAGTTTCTTAGTATTATGATTTTTCACAATAATGAATCTGCTTTGCATAATTTATTGACTAAAGTTCCACCCTTAATCTACCATTCAACATAATCTTCTACCCCTTTCCCTCTAACTCCTAGAGTTGGCTCTGTCTTACAGGATTACTTTAATTTGTCTCATAAGAATGCTCTGGAAGACCTATATAACAGAAGGCTTTTAAAATTCTAATTTGAAGCTTAATGAATAAAGTTTTAAGATGATGATGTTCATAAATTTTTTTCTGGGCTTCAAGGTACAAATTAATAGTAACCCTGATCACTGGAACAGTATTTCTTTCTCTCACACATACCCTTCTCTGATGTCCCTACATCCACCAAAGGCCTTACTTTCAAGTTTTTTTTCCTGTTGACTCTAGCAAAATGAACACGGAGGTCAGCAATTCATTATGTGAAGTTGCAGAAAAAGTCTTTTGATCTTCTTGTAGCCATGCGTTCCGGGAAACAAACTCACTCAGAAGGACAATGCAAATAGTGGAGTGCAGTTTATTACACGGACGTGCCCAAGGCAGAGTCTCCTCTTAGCCAAGGATTCTGACCAGTTTTTGTGAAAACCTTACATACCCTAAGTGTACGTGCGCAAACCCACCTCCCCAAATTCTCTAAAACTAATCTGAACAAAGGAAAAGAAAGATACAATCAAAGTTAACCTGTGATTCATATACCTTAAACCCGTGATTCATATGCCTTAAGCCTAGGTAGTTAACAGTGGACAATTATCAATAGGCCTGTGGTCATACCCCAATAAACATAATAGATTATTTAATTTATTTTAATTAATTAACTAATTAAATCATAATTTATTATTCTATTTGGTTACACAGATAATTAGGGTATTCTTTTTAGGTGATGGAGAGTCTAGGTACGAGCACTGGGGCTCTTCCATCTAGGGGGTCTGGTTTTCCAATTGGTATGTCGTTTCCATAGATACTGGGCATATAGCTCAAAGTCCACAGTCCAGCCCAAGATGGAGCCTGTTCTGTCTGTTTCATCCTTTATTGCCCCCTCTTGATACTCTTAACTCACAGTATGAGCGTCACTCATAGGGATATATTGCACCCTGGCTCTCCGACCGCCAATTTGGGAAGGCAACACCAACCTTTGGGTTACAAAGTTCATAATACATTGTAAAATGCAGGTCCACAAAGCAGAACTATCAAGGCAACTATAACAATGGTAAATATAGTTTCCCACCAATTACCCTTCACCCAAGATAGGACCAAAGTCCAAAAAGGAAGATTATCATCAGACATAGCTTTTACCTGACCTTTCATGTCATCTAGGGTGGCTGATACATTGCCCAATAAATCAGCAATGTATACACAACATTCAACTTTAATTATAGCACAGGTCCCTCCTTGTGCTGAAACTATGGTTAGTCTCAAGATGATACAGGCAAGTCCTTGTAGCAGCAGTGGATTGTAGAGCTTCACCTCTTTTTCTTCTGTAAGATGATCTTCTTTTCCCGGAGATCAGTGGGGTCCTTTGTGTGGTCCACTCGGCGCCCTCCGGGTCTGCGTGGTATGCGCACTTCACCCTCATGTGTGGATCCAGGGAGTGACACCTGCAAATTTAACTGCCGTAGGGGTGGTTAGAATAACAGTATATGGGCCCTTCCAGTGTGGGGCCACGGAGTCGTGTTCCCAGTCCTTGACCCACACCTGACCCCTGGGCACAAATTCGTGAATCTGGTCCCCAAAGTGGAACGGCACCCTTTCTTGTACAAACTTAGTTACCTGATTTATTACCTTACCCAGTTGTTCCATCTGCTGTGAAATCTCATCTCCCCTCACCTGAGGCAAATTTGTTGACACCTGTTTTATTATGGGAGGGCGCCTCCATACACAATTTCAAACAGAGAATAGCCATGGGATCGTGGGGTCATCCTGAGTCTGAGCAGGGCCATTGGAAGCAAGTCCACGCGGGAGCAGTTAGTCTCCAAGACCCACTTGGAGAGTGTCTCTTTTAAGTGTCTGGTTGGTTCATTCCACCATCCCAGAACTCTGGGGCCTATACGCCGTATGTAATTTCCACTTGATATTTAGAGCTTTACATACTTGTTGAATTAAGTCGGCTACAAAGTCAGGGCCGTTGTCTGATCCTATCCTTGTTGGGAACCCTAATCTGGGGATTATTTCTCAAAGCAGACCGTGAGCCACTTCATTTACTTTTTCAGTTCGGGTGGGGAAGGCCTCCACCCATCCTGAGAAGGTACATACCATGAGTGTCGGCAGGGTTTAAAGTCCATTTAAAGTGCCTTTTTAGCTGTATTCCTGGAGGTTTTTCTTTATGTCCAGGGGCAGCATTGACCTTTTTCATTTTTGGTGGCCCTTTCTGCTTCAGTCAGCTGGTCTTAGGCCGGGGTATACTGTGGAAGAGTCAAAGTTAATTCAGGCATTTTTGAGAGTACAAAGGTTCGATAAATCCCCCCCCCACCCCCAGCAGCCCCAAATTTCTCAACCTGTTTTGCGGCTTTATCTGCTAGTCGATTTCCCCATGTTTGTGGGGTGTCTTCCTTTTGGTGACCCCAACAATGCATCACTGTGACCTTTTCAGGTTCCCATACAGCATCTAATAGAGTCAAGATTTCTTCTTTGTTTTTAATGTCCCTTCTGTTGGCTGTCAGAAGACCTCTCTCTTTATATAAAGCCCCATGTACGTGTAAAGTATCAAAAGCATAGCTGGAGTCTGTGTAAATGCTTGTCTTCTTACCTTTTGACAGCTGGAGGGCCCAGATTAGAACAGATAGTTTGACCCGTTGAGCAGACCAGTGTGGTGGCAGAGAGCTAGCCTCAACGATGAGTTCTTCTGTGACTGCTGCGTATCCCGACAGTCGTTGTCCTTGTTTCATCAGGCTGGTGCCATTGGTGTACAGGACCAAATCTGCGTCTGTGATTGGCTATTCTCTCAAGTCAGGTCTGCTGGCATAAACTTCTTCTAGAATTTCCTTGCAATCATATGAGGGCCCACCTTCTCCCACAGGAAGGAGAGTGACTGGACTCAGGGCCTGACAAGGCTCAGTAGTAACATGGGGGTTCTCACATAACAGTCCCTGGTATTGAGTAACCCGGGATGTTAACAGCCATTTATGGGGGTCCCCTCGCAGGAGAGTGTTGACCTCAGGCAGGACTTTTATGATCAAATCTTGGCCCAAAGTCAGCTTGGTGGCCTCCCAGACCAGTAAGGCAACCACAGCAACTGCCCATAAGCATCCCAGCCATCCAGTGGCAACATTGTCCAGCCACTTCAAGAGATAAGCCTCGGGTCTGTCCCATGTCCCCATAGTCTGGGACAACACTCCCATAGCCACCTTGTCCTCTTCAGTCACATAAAAAGTAAACGGCTTAGCAAGGTCTGGCAGGCCCAGGGCGGGTGCTGACTTAATTGTACCCAGCTTGAGTTCTATTACCACTGGGACTTGTTTTGCAAGCCTGTAGGGGTTGTCTTCCCTTCTAGGAGATCGTGCAACCTCCATTCATTTTGAGGGGTTACCAAGAAGAGTAAATGAGTGGTTCAGCTCACTTGACAAGTGGGTCTTTCATGGGGGGAAAGATCACTGGTGTCCCCTATTTAGACAGCAAGCCTCTTCCCAACAAAGGTACTGGGCATTCAGGTATGTATAAAAATTCATGAGTCACTTGGTGTCCCCTCACCTGACATTTTCAGGGTAGGCTTGAGACACAAAGGCTGCATTTATCACCATCTGAGACCCACCAGCCTCTGGATCTATTGGCGTATAAAGTCTATAGGCAAAGTCTTTCGTAGAACTCAGAGGGTGATTCGTTTTCCCTTTGACTCTCTTTGGAGGGTTTTGCCATACTTATCGGTTTTGGGGCCCCCCTCTTGAGGCGTTTGTAAAACAGCCACCCGATATCTCGCCAGGTGGCCCCTCCCTTCCTCTGCGTTACAGTCCCAATTGGGCCTCTCATCGGGGGTGGCTAGGCCCGCCCACCACTGCAGGTTTTCAGTACCCTAGGTGCCTTTCTCTGAACCATTTTCTGGCCTCAGTTAGGATCCTATGTCTTTCCTCAGTGCCGAAAAGGGAGACTAGTAGTTGGATTATATCATCCCATGTAGGGCGGTGGGTTTGAAAAATAGTCTCCATTAGCCTAATCTTGGCTTGTGGCTCCTTCAAGTATGGTGGAGTGTGTCTCTGCCAGTTTAATATATCTGTGGAGGAAAATGGCTGGTAATAATAAGCTACATGGGGCGGATGGTAGTGCCCACATGCGTCCTGAACCAGAGGCTGTTGTAGCTCTTTGAGGGGCATCTGTAGTGGGGTTCTTTCCCCCTGCTCCTTGACGGAGCATGGCCTCTGTCTAATTCCTGTGTTTTCTTCCCCCTTCCCATCAGTACTCCCCTCTCCCATCCCAGGAGAGATGGATACAATCTAGGAGATCCAGCTGAGGTGGAATCCTGGGGGCGTTGACCAGAGGTCTCCATCGCTGGGATCGGAGCCTACCAAAACGGCGGCTCTACGATCTCTCGGAGAGCTGGTGGAGGAACAGCGGCTGCTGCAGGAACTTCACCTGGCCCTGGATCAAGCATTAAGGCGGCCTCTGGTCCTGGTGGAGCACTCACTGGGTGCCGGCATGTCATCATCCAGTATGGGGGAAGGGGCAGGTCATCCCCATCCAAATCCTGTAGAATTTCTTTTTATCATCAGTCGATTTTTGTGCCATTAATATTTTTCCCTTTCCCTTTTGGATACAGAACCTCATCCAAGGAGGAGGATCTTGAGCTAACCCTAGCTATGAGTCAATATATGGATATTGATCTGGGTATCCCAGCTCTCCTGTGACTACTATATAGACTTCTTCCACTATTTTTAAGTTCATGGTGGCCATCCTACTCCCATAGGGGGCCATTTGACCTCACAGAGTATGTGGAGGCGGTTAGGCGTCATCTTCACCCCATAGTCTCCTCCAAATCCCTTCTTTAAAATTTTAATCATGCACTCCAATACAGTTGCCTTAGATTCATTTCCTCCCACCTTGCTTCCCTTCTCAGACCGTCTTCTACTCTTCCTTTTCATTCCGTCTACAAAGTTCTCGGTACCTTATGTACTTCTGATATTTCCACTCAATGAAACACTTATATTGCCGTTCTGCCTCCTTCCTAACTGGGGTGAGAAGAGCCTTACCTGCCAGATCCCAGGGGGCGAAGGGGGATTGGCTTGTCTTCACCTGCCTGTCAGCACGACTGAACCAGAACACCACGTGGTCCAAGACTGTTTCTCCCTTAACTTTTAAAGTCCATTCTGCCTTGGTGGGCTTGATCAGGTGCAGAGGAAAACACAGATGGGTTAAATATCCCACATCCCAGGCCGTCTCTGGAAAAGCCAATTCATACTCACTTATGTATCCCCCTCCTTCTAGCCTGACAATTCCGAGGGAGTCAAGAATTTCACAGCAGATGGGACACCTCTTGGGGAGGGCAGAATACAAGCATACAAAGACCAAGTTTCTTCTCCTAACAATCCCCTAGCAGCTGCTTGGTAATAATTTTCCCCAAGACGGCGTGGACACCACCTCCTAAATGACATTCACAAATTTCCTTTCTAAGCCCTAACACGCTCGTCAACCTGTGTACCAAGCAATCACTCCCACCTGCCTATTCCAGGCTCCTGTGGGTCCATGCCCCTTCTAGTCCCTCCCAGGGGGGTGATCAGGCCCCCTCTTCCACTCTGCCGGGTGGGTTCCTCCTCACCTGAGCGCTCAGTTCCCCTGCTGCCGTCCACTACCTGCTAAAGTGAAAGGTCCATGCATTGAGAAGCAGAATCCTTCCAGAAGGGCGAGGCGCCATCCTCTTCTATGAGATTCAAGCCGCAAGGCCTCGGAGTAATCCCAAATGGGACTTGTCTCCTCAAAGTGAGGAGTTTCCTGGCTCATGCACCAAATGTTGTAGTCACGCATTCTGGGAAACAAACTCACTCAGGACAATGCAGATAGCAGAATGCAGTTTATGACACCAGCAGGCCCAAGGAAGAGTCTCCTTTTAGCCAAGGACCCCAACCAGTTTTTGTGAAAACTTTATATGCCCTAAGTGTATGTGCTCAAACCCACCTCCCCAAATTCTCTGAAAGTAGTCTGAACAAAGGAAAAGAAAAATACAATCAAAGTTAACCCGTGATTCATATGCCTTAAACCCATGATTTGTATGCCTTAAGCCTAGGTAGTTAACAGTGGACAATTATCAATAGGCCTGTGGTCATACCCCAATAAGCATAATAGAATTTATTAATCTATTGGGTTACACAGATAATTAGGGTATTCTTTTAGGTGACAGAGAGTCTAGGTATGAGCCCTGGGGCTCTTCCATTTGGGGGGTCTGGTTTTCCAGTTGGTATGTCGTTTCCATAGATACTGGGCATATAGCTCAAAGTCCGCAGTCCGGCCCGAGATGGAGTCCTGCTTTCAAGATGGAGCCTGTTCTGTCTGTTTCCTCCTTCAAATCTAACATATCGAAGAGAAGAATCTGGAACCCCAAAAGCCACCCAGCAGAAGGCAGCATTATCTTGACAAACTATAGCTGTGCTTAGGTGCGTTAGATAAATTTGTTTGGTTTTCATTTTTACAAAATAGAGAACCTGAACAGTTTTTCTAGGATTTTCAAATGAGAGTAAACCTCAACCCATATTGCTTCTACACCGTGCAGCTAATCTTTGATGGCACAGAGTGACATCTTACCAATCTCAATAACACCTGGTAAGTGCCTCCTGTTGATAGTAGTGTTGCGTTTTAATGAACAAATAAATGGCTTATCTACCCTTCTTGGCAAGAAACCCCAGCTATCGAGGCGAAGCACCAGCTCTCCCTATGTTACTTGGGCTAATTGACTCTTTGGATGAAGTTAAATCACACTTATCCCCAGTGGGATGTATGTTTGCCAGTAATCAATAGCTCAACAAGATCCACATGGCAGGTAATTAAGTGGAAAGTAATTAATACCCATCAAAGGTTTTATTAACTGTTTGCCATTCCTTCACTCAAAAGTTCCACTGTACTGTAAATAAGAGAGGAAGAAGCAAGAAGGGAAGGCAGGGAGAAAACTAGCTTTGTTTTCTAGGAAGTCAAAGAATTCTAGTTTTCTTCCTAGGTTAATTCCATTTTGAGGCTGAGAACTTCTCTTCAAGTTATCATTTTATTGGTTTGTTCTCTTTGTTCTATTTTTGCAAAGACTCAAATTAAACCAGGATTGCAGGTAAATCCACTGTTGTAGAAAAATGTTCTGACATTATGAAGAAAAGGCAGAAAAACAAAATGCCACAGTATTAGGTGCCTTTGTGTTGAAGAAACAGAGTACCAGAAGACTAAATTTTGGGAGAGAAATTCTACTTGAAAGAAAAGAGAAAGCTGCTATTTTGGTGAATGGCATGCTCTAAACATCATAAATAATTTTTTTGTTACTATCTTAGATTCTCTATATTTCTTAGTTTAAAACTTTAATTTTTGTTGAAAATAAATTCTGCCTCCCAAATCTCAACTACATCAAGAGGGATTTTACATTGTGGACTATCCTTTTAAAAATCTGTCTTTTGTGCCAATACCTTTTGGAAGATACATTCACAGGACTTTTTCTTATTTTTTTTTGCTTCTTGTTCCTCTTCTGATCTAAGAAAGGAATTGAGTCAGTTCCCAAAGAAGCCCTGTCTGTAGGCGAGACTCTTGAATAAGGTAGGACACTTAAATAAGGTAGGAAAATGGTGTGGAGATGATGAATAAATTAAGAAGACACAAAACAAATTAATCCACTTGAGGAGGCAGTACTTCATTTACTTGAAAATTTCTCATTTACTGACCTGGTAAGGTTTAGGACTTTAAAGCTTGGATCACTATATTTTCAACCTCATTTAGTTATGGTTTAAAAAAAATGTAGCAGCATATGTTAATGATACAGGTCTGGAGAGGAGGTTGCTCCCAGCTTAGATCTTTATTATCACACCTCTATATCATACAAGCATGCCTTTATTGTAATTATTGAGATCTCAAAACAGTCTTTTGAAAGTAATAAAGGCACACATGTTCAGGAAGACAAAGGCTACTTAACGTGTAAATACTTGACAAAGTGTTACATGCATATTTTACCCTATTAATTCTATGCTTATGGAACTTTTATAATGCCAAACTAAAAGAAAAGAAAAAGTTTTTCCTTTAAATAGAACACATTTTATTCATGAAAATTAGTATTTTAATTGTAAGTCTAGAGTCACAATTGAAAAATAAGCATGTCTATCCTTGTAAAGGTAGGAGGAGAAGGGGATGACAGAGGGTGAGATGGTTGGATGGCATCACTGACTCGATGGACATGAGTTTGAGCAAACTCCAAGAGTTGATGATGGACAGGGAGGCCTGGCAAACTGTGAGTCCATGGTGTTGCAGAGTCAGACACGACTAGGCAACTGAACTGAACTGATCCTTGTAAAACTGATCTAGAAAGAGAGCTAAATCTATAGACGCTTTGAGAACTAATTTTTGTGTATTACTTTATGCTCAAAAAAATACACATTATTTAACCTAATTTAATGTTATCTGTGGGCTTCCCAGGTAGCTCAGTGGTGAAAAAAAAAAAAAAAATCTGCCTGCCAATGCAGGAGAGAGAGTTGGGAGATTTGGATTTGATCCTTCGGTCAAGAAGATCCCCTGGAGGAGGAAGTGGCAACCCACTCCAGTACTCTTGCCTAAAACATGCCTTAGACAGAGGAGCTTGGCAGGCTATGGCCCATGGGGTCACAAAGAGTTGACATAACTGAGCACAGCAGAGCAACAGTATTTGTATTAATATTATTCATATTTTTGCAGATATTCATACATATATTATATCTATGTACTATATACAAGTGAATAATATGATCCTAGGGCTTCCCAGGGGGGCTAGTAGTAAAGAACTCTCATGCCAATACAGGAGACATAAGAGATGTGGGTTTGACCCCTGGCTTGGGAAGATTCCCTGGAAGAGGGCATAGCAACCCACTCCAGTATTCTTGGCTAAAGAATCGAATGGACAAAGGAACCTGGCAAGCTACAGTTCATAGGGTCACAAAGAGTTGGACACAACTGAAGCAACTTAGCACACATGCAATGTGATCCTATCAAAAATGTTTTAAACAGCAAATAAAGTTTTCCCTTTTTTGCTTGATTTCTCTGCTTGAACTCCTAGAGTTCAGTTCAGTTCAGCTGCTCAGTCATGTCTGACTGTTTGCAATCCCATGGACTGCAACACACCCTGCTTCCCTGTCTGTCACCAACTCCTGGAGCCTGCTCAAGTTCATGTCCATTGAATTGGTGATGCCATCGAACTCCTAGAGTACTCACTTTTAATCTTATTGTATAAACTTGTGTGTATATATCCAATTACTTATATAAACGTACATATATATAAGCATAAATTCACATAACATACTAACAGTGTTGAACTTTATCTGAGTCCTATGCTCCCAAGATGCAGCAGTGTTTGGGAAGTGACTCTTCTACTTTCCGTATTTCCATAGAGGAAGGCTCTGAGCAGGTCAGGTCAGATGTTGACCAGTCAAGATTCTCATTCTGTACTGGCTCTGTTTTTGCTTTCAGCAAATTACCCGAATTTGTTTTCAACAGCCTGAAATTCCAGCAACTTGACAAATGACTAGGCAATGACTAAAAATGACTACGAAACTTATCACAGAGAAAGGAAATTCAACTGCTTGGACAGGGTTTCAAGAATAGGCAAGAGGTTGAACTCAGACAAGAGAACTGTTAAACGTCTTTAAGAAAAGGAAACATTAACGTACTTGCTGATTTCCATTAATATTGAAGAAAATATATTAGTAGAAGATTAAGTCAGCAGTTAGAAGGTAACATATTAAAATGAAAAATAATTTGGATTCTGGATGATTGATTCATGAATCATAATCATGACGACATCATTTCAGCTACTATTTTTCACATACTTATTACTCTGCATCTAGAGTTCATTCTTTTGATAAATCTTCAGGGGGTTGCTATTACTAACCCCACTTTTCAGCTAAAAATACTGAGGCTTGGAGAGACAAAGAAATTTTCCTGAGTTCAAAGAGCCAGTAAGTGGCAGAAAATGGATTCAAAGTTAGGCCTTTAACCATTAGTCAAAGTCTAAAAAGAAGCAAGTTCTTACATATGGATTTCTACAATTAAATAATTTCAAGGATTGCAAGTAAATCCAATGCCCAACATTCCAACATCTGACCTCTGATGGGTAGAAAGGAAAAGATCCCACTACCTTGGTCTAATTGTGAGCAATTACCAGTACAGAGAGAGTATTCTGCTGAGCTACTGATACTGAATGCTCCATAGTTTTAAAGAGGAGCGTGGCTCCTAATACACCCGGCAAGGGCGCCACTCTGAGTTACATTGCTAGCCGCTCTGTAATGAGGACTTAATTTTCCCTTCAATCAATATAAATGCCTATCAATGTAAAATAGCCACGCAGCTTCCCTCAGGCTGGAGAGTAAAAAGCAATCCCAGGCTGACATAGTATATCTATAATATATCTAAGCATATTGCTTTTTTCAATATGCATTACGGGTATTATTTAACATGCATTGAGGGTGGCCAGCATGCAGGAATAATTAGAACAATGGACACCTCAAAGGGAACACATAGATGCCCTGCTGTACTGATAATGAAAGGTGCTATCAGAGGCAGATCACACCCAATTAAGACATAAAAAGGAGACATTATTAATGCTTAATTCTGACTGTGTCAAGAATCTCTGTTTGCTTTCCTTTACTGCTGATAACAGCACTGCCTTGACCTTACTGCAGAATTAATGGTAGGCGTTTCATTGTGTGATATTCCCTGAAACCTACTGGAAATTTGTGTGTGTGTGTATTTATTCATGTGCTTGTGATTTGTGTCTTTATAGTGGCATATCACTTAGCCTTAACTTTTTCATAATTCTTTTAAAAATGCAAAGCCTCAGAGCAGAATCAGAAAAAAAAACTCTGTTCACAACATTCTGAACTATTAAAGACCAGCTTAATTTAAATTTGCATGAGCTATATAGACCCCCGAGCTAGGACTCCATTTGTTTTCTTGTTTTCTTTGTAAATTCTATATACTTTATATATCTAAAGCCTATACTTTAGAAGTTGTGTTTTGAGTGTAATCATTGTACACCTCCTCTGGAGGAATTGATGGTAATCCTTAAGTAGAATGGTTAGATGACCTTTGCCTTTTTTAAATTTTTTGAAGTATAGTTGAGGTACTATATAAGTCACAGGTATATAAATAGTGATTCACAATTTTTAAAAATTATACTCTATTTATGGTTATTATGGCTTCCCTGTTGGCTCAGGTGGTGAAAAATATTAGCTATATATATGGTATAATATATTCTTGTAGCTTATTTTATATGGAATAGTTTGTACCTCTTAATCCCCTCCCCCTAAGTTACCCCTCCCCCTTCCCTCTCCCCACTAGTAATCATTCATTTGTCTTCTATAACTGCTAGTCTCTTTTTTTTTTAAATATTCATGTTTGTTGTATTTTTTTAGATTTCACATATAAGTGTTATTGTACAATATTTGTCTTTCTCTTATTTCACCTGGTATAATACCCTCCAAGTCCATCCACACTGTTGGAAATGGCAAAATTTCATTCTCTTTTACGGCTGAGAAGTATTCCATTTTATATATATATATATATATATGTCACAGCTGCTTTATTCATTCATCTATTGATGAATATTTAGGTTGCTTGTGTATCTTGGCAATTGTAAATAATGCTGCTATGAACATTGGGGTGCATATATCTTTTCAAATTTAGTGTTTTTGCTTCTTTTGGATATATATCCAGGAGTGAAATTGCTGGGTCATATGGTAGTTCTATTTTTACTTTTTAGAAGAACCCCCATACTGTTTTCTACAGTGGCGGCACCAGTTCCCACCAACCGTGTACAAGGATTCTCTTTTCTGCACATCCTCACCAACATTCATTATATGTATTCTTTTTGATGCTAACCATTCTGACAGGTGCAAGATGATATCTCATTGTAGTTTTAATTTACATTTCCCTGATACTTAGTGATATTGAGTACCTTTTCAGGTGCTTGTTAGCCATCTGCATTTCCTACTTGGGAAAATGTCTATTCAGTTCTCCTCCTCATTTTTAAATCGGGTTGTTTGCTTGTGTTATGTTGAGTTGTATGGGCTGTTTACATATTTTGGATATTAACCCTAATCAGTTATATAATTTGCAAATACTTTCCTCCATTCTGTGTGGGGTCTCTTTGTTTTGTTGATGGTTTCCTTCACTGTGTAAAAGGCTTTTAAGTTTAGTTAAGTTCCATTTGTTTGTTTTTGCTTTCATTTCCTTAACTTTAGAGATAGACCCAAAAAATACTGCTACAATTTGTCAAACAGGGTTCAGCCTATGTTTTCCTCTAGGAATTTTATGGTTTCTGGCCTGACATAGGTGATCTTTGTCTCCATCGTCCCTAACAGCTATTCTGGGATCCTCTCTTTGTGCCTGTATGTATGGTTCCTGTTGCAGGACTCTTGCTCAGTCCTAGTTTTCACTTAAAAACTTTCTGAAAGGACAACCTTTAATTTTGAGCCAATTTTTGTTAACATTAGGGATGTCTATGTAGGGATGCAAAACCTATATTCTCTGAAGTGACTTGTGCTATTTCAGTTTTACTTTGTGTATGAGAGGGGTCATGATGATCTTTGGAGGTAACAAAACTCTTACCGTTTGAAATCTGAAGTAGGGAATTGGCTGGTGGTCCAGTGGTTAGGGCTCCGAGCTTCCACCACCTCATGGAGCACAGATTCTATCCCTGGTGGGGACACCAAGATCTCACAAGCCACATGGCATGGCCAAAACAACCACCACCACCACCACCACAACAACAACCAAAAAAACCAAAAAACAGATCTTCCATTATAGCTGTGTCAGGACATTTTCTGTGTAACAGCAGTCACATTCTATAAGGCAATGCTGCTGCTGCTGCTAAGTCGCTTCAGTCGTGTCCGACTGCATGCAACCCCAGAGACGGCAGCCCACCAGGCTCCCCCATCCCTGGGATTCTCCAGTCAAGAACACTTGAGTGGGTTGCCATTTCCTTCTCCAATTTTATAGGCAATAAGAGCTTGGTATTTGTAACACACGTTTGAAAGTATAAAAGATAAATTCAGGTCAATTCAGCAAATATACGTGGAGTATTTAGTACAAGCCAAGCCCTTGTCAGCTGGTTTCTCAACAGCAAAAAGTTAATAACTGATCCAAAAACTCATATCCGTGATGAGTCATACTACAGAACAATTCTGAAGAAGGTATTGATGCCACATGAGAGTCCAAAAGGATCCTCCCACACATGTTCTAGAAGAGAGAGAGAGGCACATTTCTCTTCCAGTAATAATTTTACCTCTTCAAGCATTACACTTTTCACAGCCAGCATAGAAGAACAAACAAAATCTAATCGAGCTTTATTACCTCTACTGAGTTATCTTTACTGTTGAGTAGAATGACACTTTACTGCACTCTACCAAAAGGTGCTTCTTAAGTACTGTCAGCTGATGCTAAAAAGAGGAGGGTTATGTGTACATGGTCAGTAAAGGGCCTTTCAAGGCCTGAATCTTCTATGAGGGCTGAACAAAGTTAAGAAGCTGAGTGCCTTTTGCTTTGCCTCATTGTTCCTTCAACCTCCTAAATAAAATATTCATTAATAGCATGAAAAAGATATGAGTATAAATGGGAACAAAGGGACCATATCAAAGACTCACTACATCTGTTGGGCCAGTGACATACCATGCAAGCTAGAATCTTACCAGTACCTGGTTTCCTTTATCACCCAAAGGAAGAGTTTAGTGCCCATTCTAAACACTCATGAAGATAGGAAGGTAATATGGTTGAGATTGTCCAACTCGACACATCAATTTGTAAATTCATAGAGACAATGAGATTGTTACAGTTTAATATACCTTCCATTTTGAACATTGACTGTGATATTCTTTTCTGGTCCTATTATTTCCAGGTGGTGCTAGTGGTAAAGAGCCCGCCTGCAAATGCAGGAGACAGGAAATTTGGGTTCAATCCCTGGGTCAGGAAGATACCCTGGAGAAGGAACTGGCAACCCACTCCAGTATTCTTACCTGGAGAATCCCATTGACAGAACAGCCTGGCGGGCTATGGTCTATGGGGTCACAAAGAGTTGGACACGATTAAAGCAACTTAGCACACATGCATTATACATAAGAGTTTCCACAAAAGTAGTCTTTTTTTATGTGCAGTATTATGCACATGTATGCCAACTATTTTTTAAAAGAAGTTGTGCTTCTAGCCTGGAACTTCTTCTATCCTACATATTTCCCCAAATCAGGACTGACAGATACTTGGTATGTATGCTGGTCAATTACTGCTTGCATTCCTATTAAGTCTCAGAATCCTTCTCAGCACAGCTCCTCTCCAGTACCACAGTCAATCAGAGTTACCTGGGAAATCAAAAACGCTTTTGCTATCCCTGGCATAGATAATTACAGAAATAATATTTTGGGATTCATCCTTTACATTCTTCTCTGCCTGGTGCACTTATTGGCTTGTGGCTGTGTCAGTATGAAATCACTTTTCTTTAATTATGTTTTTTTCACTTTGACCTGATGTCTTTTGTTACCACTTTATATTTTATTTTGTTCTGACTTTAACCAGAGTATGAATCAAATGTACCTCAGTATTAATAACTGCCCATTGATTTTTCCCTCACTCATTTCAGGAAATGTCTTTACTTCTGCCATTATGATGCTGTGGAGTTCACCACAGGCCTCCCCAAGATGGGTTATTTTGAGCTAAAGACAATGGAGACCCTGTGAACTCAAGAAATTAGCTATTGCCTTTTCCTTAACTGTCTAGAAAAATTTAGATTGAGAATTTTTCCCAGAAAAAGAGTTATTTCGAGAGAGAAATTTTATCTAAGTGGCTCCATCTGTATGACAGGGCAAATATCTAATATATCTGTTCTTCTTATTGTCCTATGAATGACCTTCCTGTCCTTAGAAGCCCCAGGTCCCTATTCTAGTCCTTAGCTCACGATGACATGTAAACCTCATTTTACCTTTGTCTTTGGACCTCTCGTGTGTGGGGGGTCTCTGACAGACTCATGTATGTGAGATTCCCATATACATGAAATTATATTTGATTTTCTCCTGTGAATCTTTCTCATGTCAATTTAATTCTTAGATCAGCCAGAGGACCCTAGAAAGGTAAAATAATTAATCATTTCAGTTTTCATTGTGACCAAGAGTATGGGCCTTGGTGCCAATCTGTATTATGTGGCCTTACTTTGGTTTCCTTGTCTGAAAACCTCCTACAACTGCTATGAGGATGAAATGAGTTAATACATACAAAGCACTCAGAACAGTGTCCACCACATAGTGTGTGTCTAGTACATGTTAGTGCTAGCAGTGATTTCAATATCAGCCACTCTTGTTGACCCAGGCTAGGTGAATTTACTCCTTTTTATCTGTACATTCTCAATATATAAGATCTGATCTCTTATTTAATCAACTTTTGCCCATGGAACCCAAGGTTCACAATTATATAAGTGGGGCACATTAATAACAACAATAACTGTAGCATAAATTTCACTGTCTCATTCGCCTGCTTCCATGGAGCCCTATCTCTTTGAAAGTGCTATTGAATGACACCTCAGTGTCCTCGTAATAATTTCTTCTCTTCTACATTCTCTTTTTCAAATCAGTTCACACACATCGACTTGCCAGAGAACACACACTTCACTTTCGAACTTACGCATGAATTAATTCAGATATTGTACACATGCCATAAAACAATTTAGTATTTACTGTGCTCAAAACTGTTAGCATCACAAAGTAGAGAAACAGAAACGTGTCCATTTCTTCTCCCTTTTTCTTTAACCTCATCTCTGTGTCTACCAACCTCCAGGACTAAACTGCAAGGAGTTGACCCACCACACATGTCTTTTGTCTTTATACTTCCAATCATCCTCAGTGTCTGAAATACTTGAAAAATACAAATATATAACCCTGGAACACCCTAGCTGCACAATTCCTAGATGTTAACAAAACTTATTTACATTCCTCCTTTCTACATCTAGATGTGACTATATCCACCTCCTGCATGTTTTGGATTGAATCCACCTACAAGACCTCAAACCCAGAAACCCTTTCCTGAGCAGCTGTCATCCTTCCAACCCTCTCATTTTGTTTTCTGACACACTAACTTGGGTTATAATTACTTGTACTTTTTAATTATCTCCTATAATATATTGCAGATTGAGAGGAAAAAAGGAACATTGGTTTTCTATTTATCAGCAATGCCTTGTGCATAGGAAGGGGCATTTTAATGTATGTGGAATAAATCACTCTGTTGGATAATTATATAAAGATGTATCCCTCTGCATTCCTTGAATGCTGTCCTGGGGCTCATTTGTATGATCTGTTCCCAACAAAACATCCTACACCTAGTTCTCATAAAATAAATCTGTGCCATTTGATCACAGGCTTACACTTTACCAGTGGCGTGTTTTGTAGGAATTTGTTTAATCTCTTAAAGCCTCACTTTTCCTTTATATAGAGGACAGAATTTCTGGTATTGTTATGAAGTGATAATAATGACAAGCACCTAGTACACAGGGGCAACTGTTCTTCTAAATACTTATCTGTCTTTAGTATGTGATGGCCCATCTAAAAAATTTGAATACACTGAATACATTTTAATACACAAGAGATTATTTATCCTCGCATAGTGGAGAAAAATAAACATTTTTTGATAATGCCCAGTTTTTATGAGAATATAAGGAAACAGGTATATTCTTATAAATGCTGGTGTGAATATAAATTAGCATAAGCTTTGGGAACAGCCATTTGGCAATGAGAAAAAGGAAGACAAGATAAACAAGTCAAGAGAGAGGTGAAGGAAAATCATAGATGGAAAAGGAAGAGAGAGATCAAAGAGGCTGGGGAGTGAGAGGAGATAGGAAAGAGGTGTTGGACAGGTAAAGAGAATGGAAAGAGAAAAAAAGGGAAGAGCAAAATAGGCTTGATGCCCTGGAGGAGAAAAATGCTTCTAGGTAGAGACTCTGATGAGCCCAGGAGTAACAACACAGCACCAGGGCTCAGAGTTTGCTCCTCCCTTCCCCTTCCTCTTCTGTGCCTCTGCTGTGCACTTTTACCTGCGGTCACCTCCGGCATTGATCCCAGAAAGGATAAAACATGCAGTCGTTGTCTAATAAAGCCTTCTGTCCTAGGCTTTGTTCTCTCTGGTCACATTAACATTTTTCATATTCTTTTGACAGTTACATGTGAAATGTAGGATCAGTAGGAATTTGATCACAGACTACATGAACGGCAGAAAGCAGAACAGAAATTACATATGCTATTTTCTCTTCATTCCGCATAGCAATTCTGACATGATTTCTGATAAGAAATATATATATATATATTTGGTTTCATCCCCATTCCTGGCAGAACTCCTTGGAATTTCCTACATGATGGGGAGAGGGTTTGTTATGTCAATGAGGTAACTTTTGGACACCTCCTAAAGATAGGGGCTGGCTGCCAGTCAAGCCAACCATGTGATTAGAGGACTAGAACTTTTAGTCTCACCCCGGACCTCCAGGGAGGGGAAAGGGGCTACAGATTGGATGAATTGCCAGTGGCCAATGATCTAATCAATTATGTCTATATAATGAAGAGCCTATAAAAAGACTGGGTTCAGAGAGCTTCCAGGTGGGTGAACAGGGAGATTGAGGGAAAGTAGTATGAGGGAACTCTGTGCCCTTTCGTCATACCTCAGCTTATCCTTCTCTTCTATCTGGATGTTACTAAATTATATCCTTTTATAATAAACCTATAATCTTTAAGTAAAATAGCTCTCTGAGTTCTGTGAGCCATTCTAGTGAATTAATTGAACCTAAAGAGGAGGTGATGGGAACCTCTGATGTATAACCAGTAAATCAGAGGCACAGCTAACAACTAGACTTCTGACTGGTGTATGAAGAGTGTATGCGAAGGAGAGAGGAGAGCCTTGCAGGACTAATTCCTTAACCTGTGGAATCCCATGCTGTCTCTGGGTAGAGAGTGTCTGAATTTACTTAAATTCTTGGGGTTTTGTGCTGGGGTCCAGGAAGTGCTTTTTCGTGGTATAGGAAATCCTCTTCTCCCCTCACAATTGGAATCAGTACCAGAAACTACTTAATGGGTAAATATTGCATGGCCCATTTCTGTGACTACCTATATGTGTAGTCTTGGCTTATGTTGCCCCCATGAGTCCCAAGTTTCTTTCTTTCAGCTGAAGGAATCCGCAGTTTTAGTTTGAAGTCTGAGTTTCCCAGAACTTGGAGAGTTCTGTGACTCTTTAGCTGGAGACTAAAGTCAGTGATTCCTGTAGAAGGTGAGGAAACATCTGGTAGACAAGGCTCAACAAAGTGGCTCTGCTTTTTCTTGCTCCATGTACGATTTCTACTGGGGAAGAGTTTGCATTCTCTAAACCTCATATTCGGAGTGGTTACCAGACTGTGTACAACTGGCCAGAGGACACATTCATAATTGTTCCTGTCTCCTCTCAGCAGCCAATTACTCATGACCCGTCTTTAACTTTTGTCCAAAGTTTGCCCAGCTCTCCACAGTTTGTAGATCCTAATGGGTTCATATTGACTAAAAAAATTATAGGCCTTCTTGGCAGATGCACTTACCCCCATAAGGATAGACCTCCAGCCCATCTAAGTTCACTTTCCCAAATTTCTTTTTGCATCCTCACTAATTATGCAGTGGAGTTTTTCTGCCCTGGCTGCTCCCCTCCTTCATATCAACTGTTTCTGAAGCCATCTGGAGTCAGCCATCAGCCCTACTTGTGAGAATGTGGGACTTTCTCAGAAGTTAACCATTGAGGAGTTACCTCAATGGGATAGCATCCCATCCCCCACAACCCTGAGTGTGTGGAGTCACAGGTATTTCATGCAGAAAAGAAGTTACTACTCTGACCCTTCCCGCAATGCATTTTGTCCTCTCTGACTAAACATATACTCCTTATACTTTCAAGGTCTTCCCTTTCTGGGATTAGCTTATTGCTCCTATTTCCGCCTGAATCCTCTTCTCTCCAGAGAGGAAAAAAAAGGTGAAAGTCTTAGTCACTCAGTCGTGTCCCACTCTTTGCAACCCCATGAACTGTAGCCTGCCAGGTTTCTCTGTCCATGGGATTCTCCAGGCAAGAATGCTGGAGTGAGGGTGGGATATTTCAAAAGAACAGCATGTATATTATCTATGGTGAAACAGATCACCAGCCCAGGTGGGATGCATGAGACAAGTGCTTGGGCCTGGTGCACTGGGAAGACCCAGAGGAATCGGGTGGAGAGGGAGGTGGGAGGGGGGATCAGGATGGGGAATACGTGTAAATCTATGGCTGATTCATATCAATGTATGACAAAACCCACTGAAATGTTGTGAAGTAATTAGCCTCCAACTAATAAAAAAAAAAAAAGAATGCTGGAGTGAGTAGCCATTCGTTTCTCCAACAGATCTCCCCTTGGACACAAATTAAGTGATGGTGATGGCATAGCACCATCTCCTTACCTAGAACCACACTGATTTTCTTATCCATCCATGTCTTTCACTAAGAAAGCAGAGCAAAACTTTTCCTCCCACCTCCCCAGTCCCTTTATTACCTCCAGGGGACTTATCACATGAAAATAGTTATGATCCATCAAAGGAATAAAGGTAGAGCACTAATATAAGAAAGTATAAGAAAGCAAGAGCTTACTATAACAGAAAAGTAAACCTCAACCATGAGCCCTAAAGATTTATAAGAAAAACAAGCAAGTTAGCCATGTCTCTAACTTTCCATTGGCTGTAAAAGGGCTTTAGATCCACTTTTGTTGCTTCCCTGAAGCAAGTACACAGATGTACGTCATACACGTTGTGCACCTTAAACTGTTTCCTGGGTTTATTTTCTCTCTTAGGATGATCTCATTTTTAATATTGCATGTGTTTTTAAAAACTAAGTTATTTTGTTAATTTTATCAAATTATTTGTTAAATAAAATTTGCTAAATTTTATTGTGAAATGTATAAAAATACAAATATACACATATACAAACACAAACACAATCTATGTGTGTGTGTATGTGTACATCGATAAAAAATTTTTAAATATTTTAGAAGAATGCAGCAAATAGAGCATGCTAACTTAGCAAAGGCTTATATAACAAAACCAAAATAGCTTTGGCTAAATGTTTATCAGTATTATCAACAATCTTTAGGAGCTTAAAATTGTACTATGTAACACAACTAAAATGATTTCACATCATGTGAAAAAAAAAGTTTTTAATCATTTTTAGGAATTAAGTGTATATGAGAAGATGTGAGAATGAAGAAAAATATAAGATATAAGGCGCAGTCCTAGAAACAGTGATATTTATCAAATCCAGAAGTAAATGTATTATAATATTTTAAAATATGCAAGTACAAGGAGAATTCATGGAACTCCAACTCCAATCCAAATGTGTTGGTCAAGCACGTTAAGTTTATGGCGGGGTCTAGAAGGCAGTGAGAGGGCTTGCCCTATGGCCCACCAGGAAAAGAATCTGCCTGCAATGCAGGAGACACAGGAGATGCAGGTTCGATCCCTGGGTTGGGAAGATCCCTTGGAGAAGGAAATGGCAACTCACTCCAGTATTCTTGCCTGAAAAATCCCATGGACAGAGGAGCCTGGTGGGCTATAATCCAAAGGGTCACAAAGAGTCAGACATGACTGAGGATAAGCACACAAAACACGCAGACAGAGGGAGTTAGGTATGCATGTCTACATCAGTGCTTCAGAAAGTATGAGTTAAGGTGCTCACTGAGTCATGAAATCAATAATGTATTAGAAAAGAACCCTGCATATTCATTGGAAGGACTGACGCTGAAGCTGAAGCTCCAATACTTTGGCCACCTGATGCAAAGAGCCAACTCATTGGGAAAAACCCTGATACTGGAAAAGATTGAGGGCAAGAGGAGAAGGGGGCAGCAGAAGTTGAGATGGTTAGATTGCATCACTGACTCAATGGACATGAGTTTGAGCAAACTCCGGGAGACAGAGAAGGACAGGGAATCGTGGCATGCTGCAGTCCATGGGGTCGCAAAGAGTCAGATATGACTGAGAGACTGATCAACAACAGACAAAATAGAAAAGAATAGAAACATGAGATAGAAAAGATAACGTCTGTGTATTATCCAAGGCAAGGGTGCTATTTCAAGATACTTTATTTCAGGGAGACAGATATACGGTGCTTTTGGTTTAGGTATTGTTTTTATTGTGACTACCTATTGTATGTTTTGACAGCTCCTACCTTTTACAGAATTAGTGAAAAATAATTTGCATGACACCAATAAGGCAATGTTCTACTTTGAAAGTATTGTAAGTGGTGACCTTTCTGTTCAAATGACAAAGCGCTTCACAAATAAAACCCTACAGTTGAAATAATCAACATGAAATGATGAAGTGTGGAAAGAAAAGGAGTGGGGAGTGGAGCGGTGGGGAGTGGTTGACAGTGATAAAGAGCCACTTCAATCTATCAGAGGAAAAAAAATCAGCTATTAGATTAGCTACTGTCCACAACTAGTGGTTTCTTCTCCACTTCTACATCCCGTACACTGTGTGTGTGTGTGTGTGTGTGTGTGTGTGTGTGTTTTCTCAAATGTGTGAGTTCTTGGACAATACAGATTTTGACATTTCCCATAATATAGAATGGCTCAAAAATCATTACAATCAACAATCATTACAATCAACTGGGTGAAATGGCTGGAAGATGCTTAAATGCCTTTAGTGCCAGCTTCTCACTCACTGAAGCAGACCTCAGACCATCTCTCACTGTTGATTAGGCCACGGCTTAATGCATTGTAGCTGGGACTCTGATTTGCTGGGAAAAGGGAAGAAAGGGAAAAAGAGGCGAAGAGTTGAATGTTTTAATATGAACTGAAAGGTCTCCCTCCTTTCTATATTCTGTAACTTCTTACTGCTCATATTTTCCTTCTGGTTACATTGAGAAGATATTTCGGGGATTCTGCATTAGGGCAAGGTTCTGTGTGCTTCCCGTGTGACTTCTCAATCATAAGAGAACTAAGTTTGAGAAGGTTTTCCCTATATGCATGTGATTTAAACATTTATTATGAAAATGAGCTCTGTGCTCATCTCAAAGATCCGGACAGACATCTCCACATGATGGAGAGAATCTTAGTCTGTAAGTCAGTTCACCCAGGATTCTCGCCCAGTCACTGGCAGATGTTCATGTAAAATGGACACATTCCTGCATCTCTCTGTATTTAGTCATCTGTAAAAGAGGTTAGAAACTTGGCTAAACGTTACTAGAATTTCCTTTTATTCTAAAACCCCTCTAATTTCTCCCTAACACCATGGGATAAATACAAAAATCCTCACCAAATAATCCATGTGTTTGTTTGTTTAAGCATCAAGCCATGATAATACCAACTAAATAAATTATACCTATAGACTGCCCATTACTTGCAACCTCTTGTTAGTTATTAGTTCTTAAAAACTAGAACAATTCTAAGGAAACTATGTGAATTAAAAGAGGGAAAAAGTAAAAAAATAAAACCCATGTGAGATACTATCAAGGAAAGGATCAGTATGGATGTATCTTTATGGAGAAATAATAATAGTAGAAAATTCTATTCTGCTGTCCTCTGACTGGAGATAACCAATAATGCAATAGTTGAACAGAACCTGCCCACCATAATTCTACTTGAAAGAATGATTGAAGAAGTTTGTAGAGAAAAAGTGATCCTAATGGAAGAAAAAGTTATTCAGGCTTGACCCATAACATCTCTGTATAAATACCAACAGGAGTGAGGGTGGGTGGACTGACTCACAGCCTAGGACCTGAGTTCTGTAATAACTCTTATTTTAACTTGTTTTCTAACTGAGGTTGTGACGTAGGGTGAGGGACTAGGTAGGAGGAGGAAATTAGCAATTATTTTGTTGGTAGATTTAAGCCTCCACACTTCCTGGTGAGTACAAATGACATGAAGTGGTTCAGAGTTGAATACTGTTCTATTTTAATATAAATATATTTAACAACCCATAACTCATATATAAAAACCTGTGAATTTTAAAGATACTGCTGTTTAGGATGTCAAAGGGAAATAAGTAATTAATCTGAAGAAAATGGGCAATAAATAATAATCCTTGTGGTATACAGATATAGCAAACATCTTAAAGGTGACCCATGAATGGGTAAAGTGTGGGGTAACACTGACTTTCTAATTTCCTGTCTGTGCATATGTCTGGATTTCATGCAAGCTTTCATTTATACTTTTGTTTTTTTTGAGGGCATTTGAGAAGACATATTTTTAAATAATCAATTTAAAATGCTAACAGCAGCCTCCCATCTTCCTATTTGTTTAAAGGGGGATTTCCTCCCTCTCAGAACAAGGAAAGGTAGGGCTAAGCACAGTTCATCAAGACCAGGAGTCTTAGCAGAAACGGTCTGTTGTAGGCCCTGTTGAAACAGATTGGTTATAACACCATGTCTAATAATATCACGGAAAGCAAAACTATGATGGGTGTCCAACTTGGCAGTCCTTCCTCCAGAAAGACCATTTAGTTTTTGGCAACCAAAAAATAAAGCTTCATCAGATATACATGAGAGATGATTCACAGCATCTAGTCTCCAGACCTTACTTTCCTTCCTCTCATGGAGACAAAAAAGCCACAGCTCTTACCTCTAAAAACTGCATCACAGGAAGATGTTTTCAAAGCACTCTTTCTGGTCACTAACTGTTATAGACTAGAGAATTGTCCTATTTCTTTAATCGTAATGAATAACAATGATAATAGAGATGTTTTCCTATGTTGGGGAAAAAAATAATCAAGCCTTTAACCCTTAGGTGACTTTAGGTGGGAAAATGTAAATTCTTAAATACATCATTTTATAGTGACTAATCAGTTTGGTAGGGTTATGGGAATTATAACAGATACTAATTTTTTTTTTCATTGAAAAATGGTAAATCTTGAAAGGGACATTCTGTTGCTTCAGAACTATAGTATAGGGCACTAGTTTGGGGGTCACATTTAACAGCCAGTTAATTAGCTGTTTGGCTCTAGGAATGATATTAAACTTCTGTAAGGCTTCTGTAAGGTTACCTATACAAAATAAAATGATAAGAATATGAAATTTAAGAAGTATATGTAATATTAAGTGATATATTAAGTGCATAGGAAATTAACTGGCATATTTAAAATTAAAAGCATTATTTTTTCATTGATTTTATACATACAAGTTTCAAGGCCAACTTGATACTGTAGTTAAAATCTGGAAATGTCAGATTTTTGTGTATAGCTACACTTTTATTAATGTTGTTCATTAAGTTTCTACATTTCCCTCCCTGCTTTGCTCTATTTCATTCTCTATTGTCTTCTTTTAAGAACTTGTAGTTGCTTGCATCATTTCCCTGCACAGTGGAGGATATTGGCAACCCAGGTTTTTGTTGTATTTCATTTTTAGAGATGTGTTCTCAGCCCCTTAAATGTGGCGCTGCATCTCTTTTTTGTATTGTCAACTTTTTAAAAAGCTTGATTCATTTAGCTGTGCCCAGGCATGCTGTTAGAGCGAGACTCTCACAATCCACTTGGGAGAACAAATAAAATCTTCCAGCCTCTGCTGATGCATAATCAATAAGGACCTGCCTGTTTGAGATTTTACTTATCTTATAGCTACCTCTGGAGCATAAAGGGAGATTAGAACACTTAAGAATTCTGGGGGTATTCATAAACTTTGCTGAGAGATTTTGGTTTCTGACTTAATGGACCCACGGTGAATATTTTTTATTGTTTTTCATCTACTGAAAATAGATTATCCATCTCTTTCCCTTAAGACATCCGATGTTAGCACCCGATTTACTCTTCAGTTAGCAGGTTCAAATCCTTATCTCACTGCTGTTTCTAGCAGTGCTTTTGGGAGACTATAGAAACATAGTGTTTCCTGATTTGACAGTTGGTGAAGGGGACTGCAAACTTTTTACTATATTATTTTGTCTTTTTCATTTAGCAAATAGGCAACTCAGATACTAACTGTTATTAGTTTCCTAGAGCCACAACTAAGTACCACAAAGTAAGTGGTAAAAACAACAACAAAGTATTGTAATTCTGGAGACAGAAGTCCAAGATCCCCAGGTTCACAGAGCCATGCTCCCGCGGAAAGCTCTAGGCAGAAATCTGCTCCAGGTCTCTCTGCTAAGTTCTGACAGTTCCCTGTCTTGTGGCAGTATGACTCCTGTCTTATCTGACTTTCTCTCCATTTGAGTGTTGTCTGTGTGTGTGTGTGTGTCTCTGTGTGTGTGTGTGTCTGTGTGTGTGTGTCTGTGTGTGTGTGTGCTCAGTGGTATCCAACTCTTTGCAATCTCATGGACTGTGGGCCACCAGGCTCCTCTGTCCAGGGGATTTCTCAGGCAAGAATTCTGGATTGGGTTGCCATGTCCTTCTCCATGGGATCTTCCCGACCCAGGGATCGAACCCACATCTCTTGCATCTCTTACACTGGCAGGTGGATTCTTTACCAACTGCATGACCTAGGAAGCCCTCCCTATGTCCAGATTTCCCCTTTAAATAAGGATAAGAGTCGTATTGCATTAAAGGCCTCCACCCCTACCCTGGTATGACCTCCTCTTAACTACATCCACAAGGCTCATGTCCAAACAAAGTCACAAGTCAACCCATAACAAAAACTGAACACATAAAGTCATTTATGAATTAATTACTGCATTCTAAGACCTAGTCTATAATAAGAGCTTATTTTTCAGATTGATCTCTGGTAGATGAATTTACAGCATAGGGCTCCCAGGGATTTCACTCAAGATGCCGAGTGACAGAGACACCTGGAAGAACACAGGGACGATACTTGTTGACTGTGAGCTGACTGTGTGAGGAGAAATAGCAGCTATCTTTTCAGGGCTGTGCCCCAGGTCCCTAGCAATCCCAGCACACACACAGCAAAGCATGGAGGATTCTCACATACGACACGGATTC
The DNA here is from genome assembly GCF_019320065.1 of Cervus canadensis. Lineage (NCBI taxonomy): Eukaryota > Metazoa > Chordata > Mammalia > Artiodactyla > Cervidae > Cervus > Cervus canadensis. Next base: position 23,249,002 of record NC_057399.1, read on the forward strand.
ACAACAGGACAGCACATCTGTACACTATAAAAAGTCTAGATAGACCACTTCATGAATGTAATTCACACCTACACTGAGGTGTAAAATTGTGAATATGTTAGCTCCAATTCAGATAAATTAAGCAATTGTTAAATCATCTGATTCTTATTTCATAAAAGAGTGAACCTGATATAGAGGTCCATCTTTACATCTAGCCACTCTAAATTATTTGAGTTTACAGGGATGGGTCCTCACCATTCACATTGACCTAGGGAATTTAGTGAAAGCATGATGATAGATTTCAGGTGTACATTTACCCATAGAAACAGAGCTTTATTTGGGAGATAGTCACTTAAACAGTTCCTTGAAAAGACTATGGTTTACTGAAAATTATGTCTATGCCTAACAATGCTTAGCACACAGCTGGTGCTGAACAAAGTATTTGTTGAATGAATAAAAATGACTTACCAAGAAATCAGTACTTATCCTACTTTAAATTTTTTCCATAACCATTCATTCACCATGGACAATATTTGAACTGGAGACTAAGACAAATGGGAATAAAGGAGAGAAAAGGCTGAAGACGGAATGGTGAAGGAAAATGCAAAGAAAAGGAGACAGAGAGAAAGGGCATCAGAGAGATTAAAAGATCATAATTCCTGTTCTGGGCGCTACATTACACGGCCCTTTCAGAGGTCATTCTTACTAAAGTACACTGGTACTTTCAAACAGAACTTGAAATTTGAAATGGCCTTTGAAAACATAACATTCATTTACTATAAGATAAATTATTTGTTTCAGTGAAGTGAAAGTTGCTCAGTCGTGTCTGACTCTTTCCATCCTCTTGGACTATACAGTCCATGGAATTCTCCAGTTCAGAATACTGGATTGGATAGCCTTTCTCTTCTCCAGGGGATCGTCCCAATCCAGGGATTGAACTCAGGCCTCCCTCATTGCAGGCGGATTCTTTACCAACTGAGCTATCAAGGAAGCCCAATTATTTGTTAAAAGATTTTTTTTTTCCTAATGTTCAAGAGGCTGAGTCATAGCAAGAAGTCTTAAATCCTATTGGCTTCTTTTGATTACATTTGCAAGTACCTCATGAAAATGTGCAAATCAGCCCATCTCAGCGTTTCAAGCTTCCTGTTGATTGCGTGGCAGAGTTATCAGGCACATAACACATTTGTTTTACAGCACCACATGATGAACTCACAGTGTTTTACCTCCAGGACTGAAAGTCCTCAATTTGTTCTTTGAGGAACAGCCTGTCTTCATCAGCAGACACGCTTTCGTTGATCAAGCAATTCTACAGAAAGTGAAATTCAAGAAAAAGGATCTGGAGGTATGGGTTAATGAGGAAGTACATGCCCAGTGCCTGCGAAAACATAGCAGTTCTTATTATCCAATTAAACACATTTATTACTTTTTAAATGAAGTTTCCAGAATAGGCCTACATCCAGCATAACAGCAATCTCCAGGGCAAAGAAAAAAAAAAATGAAACAAAAGCAAAGAAAACATTGATTAGTGATTCTGTACTGAGTGCTCTGTTTAAGAGAAGTCATATAAGTGTCAAAGAGTATATAGCACATTTAAAATATGACTTTGATAAAACGTTACTCTCTGCTTAAGAATCTGCTATCATTTTTTAAAATCCAGCTTAAATGTGTTGTAGAGTGAGGGAAAATATATGTACAATAGATACTGTTTTTCTGGTTGGTATTAGAATTCCTCTTAGGGAGTACAACAATGCATTCTTTGTATATATATATGTATTTATTATTTATCGTCTCCATGTCAGCCACTCATCCCCCAACTACCCTCCTCAGACACTGAGGAGGTGGGTGTGAAATGACAGACACCTACTCCCCATGTTCAGTCTACACTCCAGTCTGCATGCATGGGTGCTCAGTCATATCTGACTCTTTGCGACCCCATGGACAGAGGAGCCTAGCAGCACTACAGGACAGTCATGGGATTTCCCAAGCAAGAATTTTTGAGTGGGTTGCCATTTCCTTCTCCAGGGGATCTTCCCAACCTGGGGCTTGAACTCAAGTCTCCTGAATCTCCTGCATTGGCAGGCAGATTCTCTAGTCTGAACGCATCTGAGAAAAATCACGGGGGTTTAAGGTGAGGTTTGGGGAGCTGGGGTGAAGAAAAATAAGAAAGCCTTGTAATGTACGCAGGATAGGAAAGGAGCAGTAACTTAGGGACAGGGCAAGCACAAAATCAAGTAGAAGGTAAGGATTTAGAGAAAAGAGAGGGATAAGAATAAGGCTAAAGCTTAAACCTGAGGTAGTGAAAATGCCTGAGAAACACTGAAAAATCAAATTGTCTAATATCCAGCTTTAAAATATCTGTTGAGCAAGTATTTTGTCATTACCTGTGAACAACCAGAAGAATCCTCTACACTCCTGGAACTATCACCATACAAAGAGAACTGGCATTCAGAAGAAGCTAGAAACTGGAGCAGAGATGTCTAGTAAACATTACACACAGGTTAAGTTAGGGGACTCGGATAGGTCTAAATGCGAGATGAAAATCTGAGCTCATCTTAAGGTGCTGTGAGGCCCCAAACGAAATCCATTAAAGAAATCTCTTCCATTCTGTGTGTGTGTGTGTGTGTGTGTGTGTGTGTGTGTACATACCTGTGTGTATTTATTTATTATATACAAATAATTTCAGGTTAAGAAGCAACAGTTAGAACTGGACATGGAACAGACGGGTCACAAATTGGGAAAGGAGTAGGTCAAGTCTGTATACTGTCCCCTGCTTATTTAACTTCTATGCAGAGTACATCATGAGAAATGCCAGGCTGGATGAAGCACAAGCTGGAATCAAGATTGCCAGAAGAAATATCAATAACCTCAGATATGGGGAAGACACCACCCTTCTGGCAGAAAGTGAAGAAGAACTAAAGAACCTCTTGATGAAAGTGAAAGAGGGGAGTGAAAGAGGGGAGTGAAACAGTTGGCTTAAAACTCAACATTCAGAAAACCAAGATCATGGCATCTGGTCCCATCACTTCATGGCAAATAGATGGGGAAACAATGGAAACAGTGACAGACTTTATTTTGAGGGCTCCAAAAACACTGCAGAAGGTGACTGCAGCCATGAAATTAAAAGACGCTTGCTCCTTGAAAGAAAAACTATGACCAACCTAGACAGCATATTAAAAAGCAGAGACATTACTTTGCCAGCAAATGTCTGCCTAGTCAAAGCTATGGTTTTTCCAATTGTCATGTATGGATGTGAAAGTTGGACTATAAAGAAAGCTGAGCATTGAAGAATTGATGCTTTTGAACTGTAGTGTTGGAGAAGACTCTTGAGAGTCCCTTAGACAGCAAGGAGATCCACCCAGTCCATCCTCAAGGAGATCAGTCCTGAATATTCATTGGAAGGACTGATGCTGAAGCTGAAACTCCAATACTTTGGCCATCTGATGCAAAGGACTGACTCATTTGAGAAGACCCTGATGCTAGGAAAGATTGAAAGCAGGAAGAGAAGAGGATGAGATGGTTGGATGGCATCAGCGACTCTATGGACATGAGTTTGAGTCAACTCCGGGAGTTGGTGACAGACAGGGAAGCCTGGCGTGCTGCAGTCCACGGGGTCGCAAAGAGGCGGACACCACTGAGTGACTGAATTGAACTGAACAAATAATTAACCTTGAGAATTTAAACTTGAATCCCAAATTCAACAGCCAGCCATTTCTGTTTCTTCAGTTGTAAAATTGATCGTGCCTGGTGCTACCTGCCTTCACAGAGCCTCAGTATTCACAGCTGTGTGATAGGGGTTATTTCTTTCTGTTCCACAGAACAATTCTGAAAGCCAAATTCAACAATATGCATTGCAGCAATGTGTAGTATGCCACCTGCTAAACAACTAATAAAAACAATAATTTTTATTCGGACACCTCTGAACATTCTAAAGCTCTTTATTGTACATTATCTTTGTTTTTGTTTACAACTACTCTGCAAGATAAACCTTACTAATACTATTGAAAGGCAATAAGAGAAAGCTCTGAGAGGCTAATTGAATATCTCGAAGTTACATAGCAAATGTGAGAGGTCACTTCCTATTTCAAGAATGGCATCTTTTTACAACATGCATTTTTTCTAACTGCTTGAAGAGATGTATCAGATAACCTGCAGTGGTATCAGTTTCATCTAACCCATCTTGCCTCTGACAGTGAACCAACTCTGTACAAATGACCCACTGTCAGAGACTCTGAACTGTCTTTATATTCAGTAAAAAACGAATATCCAGAGGTATGGAGCCATTCCCTTCTCCAAAGAATCTTCCAACCCAGGGATCAAACCCAGGTCTCTTGCATCACAGGAAGAGCCACCTTTACCATCTGATCCACCAGGGAAGCCCAACACATGGAAAGGGTAGACTAAAAGGGGAGAAAGTGAGGAAGATTTTGAAGCTGAAAACAGAGTTTTTATTGTGCTGGGTAATTGCTTTCCATAGAGTCTTTTTTTTTTTTAAGCAGAAATTATAGATCCGTAATATGCTAATGAACATTCACACTCACAGCGGGTGCTGTAATGACTCCAAGTGGAGAAGCACGCAGCTTCCATTCGCTGTGAACAGGCTGCCAGATGAAATCCTACCTGGTTTCAAGCAATCGCAGACTAAATAATATCAGTAGCTTACTTTAAAATACACACACACACACACACCACCGTCACCACCAACACTACCACCACAATAAAATAAGATTCTGAATTACAATAAAATAGAAATATAATCAGAGAGGAAAGGGAATCTTTAGAAGAAATTGTGAAATGACCCCCAAAATAAGCATTTTTAAAGGTTAAACAAAGCAGAATATATTAGGGAATCTGATGGAAACCTCCTTCTCATCCTGCTTTACTGTCAATTACGATTCTTAGAAATGCCAGAACCTGAGAGACACAGCATCAATAAAAAATGCTGTAGTGATAGTAAGTACAGGACAATCCTCTTAACACTGTTTCTAGACCAATACAACTTCTCACCTCTCCATCCGGCTCAGCTGGAGTATGGGTGTATTTTACACGAATGTGAATAGAGTACTCAGTCAAGCCCCTGCCACCCATTCCTCCAGAATAACACAGTTGTCAGCGTTTCAGATCTGAGCACATTGAATTTAAATCATTTACTCATGTTCTCCCCACATCATTTTGCCAAATGATAGGGAAAAACCCAGTCAGTAAGTGCTGAAAAATTTTATTATTCCTATTTGTTCTGTATGACTGCAGTATGGTACAGACATGATTCTGTACGATGCTCTCACCTCTTTTCCTCCTGTTTTCTCTACTTGGACTAAAATCGATTTGGCTATTTGTCCTAACTGCTTCTTGAAGGTGAAATTATTCTACTCTTACCCTTCCTTCCAAAGAATTCCAGGCATGGCTAAGACAATACTTCCTCAGTCCCAGAAATATACGCCTTATCTAGTTCCCCAATTTAAGACAGTTCTATATTTCTGTGTGCATGGATATACAAGTGAATATGCAGACATGGTTTTAGGTTGGGTTCCTCCAGAGCCTTGAAATCAGGACTGAGTAAAAATAGTTGGTTTGGAACTTTATCCCAGGAAATATTGGTGAAGGAGGGTAGTCATAGGTTGTGTTAATTTTTCTTCCACTTTGCAAGAGGGCAGACCTGACTCCAACTGTTAAAAAAAAAAAGCCACTGGTCAAAGACAAACAGAGTGTGGCATTTAGAAGTCAGAACTGGATGCATTACTGGTTAATGTCCTAAGGAATATCACCAAACACCAGCAGCATTTGCTTCAGGATAGATATAACCCAAACAGGATAATAACGGAACACACATGTCAGGGTGCTGTTAGGATAAAGTGGATACATGTGTATAAGCCACTAGGGCCTGTGTGTGATAAGTATTCAATAGGCATGTTATGCCTATGATAATTATGATTATGATGATAGATTATTTTATCAATTTGTTGTTCCTTCATTTTCATTTCCTCAGTTATCATTCATCTCTTCCTTTTTTGTATTCCTTGCCTGTTACAGAAGTTATTTTATTGACTTGTGATTATAGTAAATTATCAAAATGTAGAAAATAGATACAATTGGAAATATAGAAAGGAGCAATGAATGGGACTGAAAACACATATCACAGTGACCTACACATTTGTCATGACGAATATATTATGCATCAACATATAGGTATTTCTCTAAAGTTGTTTAAAAGGCAAGATTAGCAAGATGGCAAGCCAGAACTAGCTTCTTGTTAAATCTGAGCAAAGATGCCAAGAAAGGATTGAGAATCTCTTCTGAAGTCAAGAGGCCTGGGTGTTTCAAGATCCAAAGACAACAGAAGGAAAAAATCAGCCACATTTTCCCTAACAATTGTGTTCTATTATCGACAGAACACATAAGCATATGATATGTTTGCCCTTTATACAGAAATGTAGTGTGTGGATAGGTAGTATTTTTATGGCACTGAGACCAGAATTAATACTCCACAGTTCCATTTATTAAGTAGCTAGCTCCAATCAATTGAAAAAGTATTTATGGTTCTAACAATGTAGTAATCATTAAAAAAAAAACACACATTTAAGTAAAAAATAATATTTCTGTTTATCTCTTAAGTAAATCTTATAATGCAATCTGCTTTCTGCTGGACACTGCATAATAACACTATCTGTAAATTCTAACTTTTGCTTTCCTTCAACTAAGAATAATCTTTGGCTTTGAAGCCCGTGTTTCTTACCTGTGATGGCAAGTGAGAAGTGCCGGGGAATCAAAGTCCCCCAAGAGCATTTCCTAACCAACTAGTGATAAGAGTTGATGTATAAATACTCCAGCGCCCTTAGCCACGAAAGGGTGGAACTGAGGTGTTTGCTCTAATCTGTCTCCCTGAGTTTCCTTGTGGCATTAAGCTTCAGTTACCTACAGTAGAATTCTGCATGACAATGCACCACTTTATTGGCTGTTTTTCCTTCTGTTTAATTTTCTTACTCCCCTTCTAGCATTTCCTGCAATTACCATCCAATCAATAACCTTTGTACTCGAACCCTTGTCTGAGGATCTTGTTCTGAAGGAAATCAAATTAAGAGGAATTAATGATTCATCAGCCTTGTGCCACATGCTAACAATTCTTTCCTTGTAAAATTTCTCACTTCTTTCTTTTTCCTTTTATCTTAGATGCTAATGCAAAGTGTTATGTATATGACAGGCACAGTTAATCATTATATTCTCACAGTGCCTAACCACACTACTATTCACTCAACTGCAATACATCAAGCACCCATATTTTATACACTGTGCTCAGTGCTGGAAATACCAATATAAATAAATATAAATAGAACATACAATTTCTGCCTTCAAAATTTTATAGTCCCCGAGAAGAAATACTTACGAATTGATGACTATTAATATTAAGTAAATGCTTGAAAACTCTCAATAAATAGTTCCTGAGTACTTGAAGAAAGATAGACATCCTTCTCATCCTTATAATTTTCTTTCTTTCTTTTTATTTTTGTTGTCTTCTCCTTTGTCACTTCATACAGCATTGTCAGAAAAGAACAAAAGCAGTAAATACAGATCATAAATCACATGTTAGGAAAACCTCTCTTTGTTGTTTCCGCAGTGAATGTAGGGTCTATTTGACCCATTTGTTTAGAATAATGCATTGTGAGCCAGAAATTATAAATCTCACCTTGGACAGAGATACGGAAAAGAGGGCATGAAAGAATTAACACCAATCCATCACCACTGCTAAAGAAATAGTTTAAAATTACCACTCATGGTGGGATTAGTAAAGGAGGTTGATTAATAAAAAGAGTCACTTGCCCCCTTTCACAACTTATCTTGTTAATAGTAAAGGTCCCTTGGGAAAGTCATCTTCACTGATCAGGGATCAGGAAAGTGCTACCTAGTCCAAAAACATTAAGTTGAGCAGCGCTTTGCCAGATTACCCATGACTCCTCAAGTAAGATTAAATTAAACAGCTAGCTAGCTAGCTAGCTAAACATAAAGATATGTATTGAAGGATGCAATAATTAATTGTATTAATTATCCTTAATTCCTTGCCCACCATCTAAAACAAAGATAAAATGACTTTTAAATAGGAGTTATTTTCAATTTAGCTATATTTTCACCAAAGGCCTAGGTCTCCCTGGTGGCTCTGCTGGTAAAGAACTGTCTTCAGTGGAGGAGACCCAGGTTTGATCCCTGGGTTGGGAAGATATCCTGAAGCAGGAAATGGCAACCTACTCTAGTATTCTTGCCTGGAGATTTCTATGGACAGAGGAGTCTGGCAGGCTACAGTCCATGGGGTCACAAAGATTTGGACATGACCAAGCAACACTTTCAATCAAAGGTCTAGAGAGGTCTTGTTAGGGGAGTAGAAGGAAATATATATATACTATTGCATACAATATCATAAGGCAAGTTATAAAGTTACCATGATCTCAACTAGTGGTCACAATATGAAGACGTCAAATATTAGGAGTTGGTAAAAGACAACAAAGCGACTGCCACAATGAGGGCTTGAAAGGAAGGTCATATTTCCCTTGAACAATTTGATATTCTATTGGTCTGATATAGCCTACAATTTGTGTCCTTGGAATTAAGCATTGAAGGAAAGGAAACTTGAAACTAAACTAGAGCATTCCTCGAATGAATTGTTAATAAGCAGATATTGTGTTTATATGGTTATGGATGCTATGTTGCTATGGCTGTCATGTCTAAACAAGATACAAGGAAAACAAGAAGCTTTTCATGGCCCTACCATCTCCTTCAGTTTCGGACAGCAAGAAAATTTATTTTTTCTGCATCCATGCATTCTTTTATATAGACACAGACACACACGCACAAAGACAAGAACATTTTAAGCCCCTATACAAAGTCACACATAGTACCTATGTCCCTGACAATTTTCAAAGCCAGTCACTGGTTAAATACCAGGAATAAACTAGTGGAGATGAAATGTGTATTGCATCATATTCAACAATTATGCATCACTTCCGAGAACAAAGGGACAGAAATCATTTAGAAAAATACACTTTTTTTCCGTAATTATTTGTAGTGACCTTTTAGAAAATAGTAGTAAAGTAGCTTTCACCTTTCTGCTAGAATCAATATCACAAACTCAGTAACACTACACATCTTACATTTTGCAGCATCTTCTGGTAGTACTTCTAAAAGGAAAGAAACTTCAGGTTTTATGTGTTTGTATAATTAATTTGGGGGATTTTAAGTGGGTGTGCTGAAGCAGGGAGAATAAATAATACATTTAGCAAAACTCCCCTATTTTAGACTAACTAAAAGGGAACGTCCTGAATTAATGACTATGTTGAAGTCAGTGGTATCTCTTTCCCTCCCGAGTATGTTCAGTGCCTCACACTAGGCTAATAAAATGTTGCCTAGAAGCAGTCATTACCGAAACTACTTTACTAAATAAGAATGTAAATAAGAGTAAGTCACAATTTGTAGTGTATTGATTGTTTTAAGGGAATATTCTGAAGTACTATTTACATTAATGAATTGAAGACGACCCTAACAAACTAGTTAATGTGATAAAATCAAGCCATGGACTCTTATAACTAGAGAACTAATAGTCCAAAAGTTGTTAGACATTTACACAGCAAGCCCAATAAAAATGTATCATTTCAAAATAAACACTACACATCTATAGTCTTGCTACTACATCCCTTTTACTTATACTGGACAAAAAAGGAGCACTGGCAATTGGCCATATACAGATACCCACACAAACAACCTTAGTTGATATTTAGCACAGAAGATATAAAAACCTCATATATATTTTTTTCTCTTGCTATCTAGGGCCTAAAAGAATATCATAAAGGGTGAAAAGTACAACATCTAGAAAAAAATTAATATACTAATAACCAATAAATGGCCCCTCTGGAAACAAAGCAAAGATAAATAATGAAAATAATATTTTTATCTCCTAGGGAATAATAATTTAAAATACACTTTTTAAAGATGTAAAAATCATGATATCAGAGACCAAAGAAACAAATAAAAAACCATTGCAATGATAGTTATGGGCAAATGTTGATGAAGAGATGTATTAGAAGACAATTAAAAGAGCATCTTTAAAAACATGATACTACTGATCGAACTAGGAGCCCAGACAGCAGGCAAATGCCAAGAAATAAGGGTCTGATATTTGCCCTTTCCCCGACATTTGTATTCAAGTGTAGTGTGATTTTTTTTTAAATGTTGGAGACAGCGGTGTCTATAGTCAAAACAAAACAAAACAATGCATTTTAGATGTGTAATGAAAAGTTTTCCTTGGCAGGCACACTGTTCCTGGACTGATTTGGGATAACTTTCCACCAATGCTATAAAGAAAGATAATTTTCAAAGTCACACAAAAATATATGGTTCTTTGTTTCAATTTGAGCCAATCTCTGTCAGTTATCAATAAAGAAAATGTGAATTATTTTTATCATTAAAAAAAAACTGAAATTTTCTCCATTGATTCTTTTCTGCGTTCTGTGAAATTTCAGAGGATTTTATGCAGCCTCCAAATAAACACCAAAGATGCAAGAGTTCATGAAATGATTTGCTCCATCTCATAGATACTTAGAAACCCAGTTTCAGCTCAAATAAGCAGTCCTGATTGTATCTCTTAAAGAACTTAGCAGAGTGGATGTTTCTTCGGTTCAGAGATAGAACAATAGCGGACAGACAAGAGCAGTTCATGTTTCCCTGTTTTTATTTTTTTTCATCAATGTCACAGAATCATCAACAATTAAGTGTCCTGGCACAAACCGCATTACAGTAATCAGCCACCCAACAAGACGGGTCTTTTACTAAAATGGAGAGAATCTGAAGAGACTATATTTTGAGTGTAGTTAGTCCTTGGCGTCTCTGCTAGGATGGTAAAGGAGAGTCAGGCTTCATTAATGTCAATGCTGATAAAATTGCTGGGGACATGGGGACTTCAATTGTGGCGAAGTGGACTAAGTCTACCAGTTCTTTTAAAACCAACATCTAACAAAGCTTTCTGAAAATATTACATATGGCATGTATCAACCTATGACATGTGACCAATAACAACAGATATAAATTCAACATGGGAAATTAGATATGAAAGGCATACAAACTCATTAATAACGTGTATTATTCAACTCTGGAGACAATGCACAAGTAATTAAGTGTGACACAGTCAGAGGGTCAGAGGACAGTTTTGACCACGGAGCTGTCAGGGGTGCAATGCAGGAATTTCCAGTGAGGGGCGATGGAGGTGTACCTTTTGAGTTGTTGGGGATGTCTTGGGGGAAGTTTTCCAAGAGATTTGATAGTGAAAGGAGCCGTCTTGCATATTGTCAAGATTACATAGGAATGAGAAGGCTGGTGGCAGGGAAGAGACAGAGCTTTATTACTGTTGAGAGATATATTTGCATTAGGAAGAGAAGTCAACAGTGGGTGAATAATATTGTTTAAAGAGTAGTAATGTTGTCAGGTTCCAAACCAGTCATTATCTGTGGGCAATGCCCAGCACTGGGTAACATAGAGGGTATGATAGAAGTAACAATTATAGTCCTTCCATCAAGAAACTTGTATTCAAATTGAGATACTCACAAACTAAGGGAGACTAAAAGAGTGCATGCAATAAGTGTGCGCTAAGTCTCTTCAGTCATGTCCAACTCTTTTGTGACCCCATGAACTATAGACTGGCAGGCTCCTCTGTTATTGGGATTCTCCAGGCAAGAATACTGGAGTGGGTTGTCATGCCCTCCTCCAGGGGATCTTCCCAACCCAAGGATTGAATCTGTGTCTCTTATGTCTCCCGCATTGGCAGGCAGGTTCTTTACCACTAGTGCCACCTAGGAAGCCCAAAAGAATGCATAGCAGTATGCATAAAATATAGTTACCAAAAAAATATCCTGGAGAAAAGTAAAATTATTGTTCAGAAAAGAAGTTTAGCATTAATAAGAGAAGAGTTAAGGCTCATAGAGGAATTACAACAAAAGTGGGCCAATTGAATTTTTTTTTAATTCTATTTTATTGATATTTTAATTTTTATTTTTTAAAATTTTAAAATGTCATGTTAGTTTCTACTATACGGCAAAATGAATCAGCCACACATATACTTATACCCCTTCCCTTTTGGACTTCCTATTCAGGTCACCACAGTGCCCGAAGTAGAGTTTCCTCTGCTATATAATGTGTTCTCATTAGTTACATATTTTACACACAGAGTCAATAGTGTATATGTGTCAATGCCAGTCTCCCAGTTCCTCCTACCTACCCCCTGTTTTCCTCTCGGTATCCATCCATTTGTATGAATTTTAAAGTAGGAAAGGGGAGATGCACACACAAGATGTGAAGTAAAAGCAGGTGTAGGTAGGAACGATCACTTTCTTTCAGGGGGATTTTGAGTAAACAGATTGGACCGAAGCATTGGGTTCTAGACTGTGGACTTCTTGATTGTCATGCTGAGAATGACATTATGTTCATGTCCAATAGAACTTTCTGTGATGAGGGAAATGCTTTATACTGTTGCTGTCCAATGTTGTAGGCTTATGTGGCTATGGAGCCCTTTAAATGTGGCTAGTATAACTGAGAAATAGAATCTTAATTTTATTTAATTTTAATTAATTAAAATTTAAATTTAGGTGGCCACATGAGGCTAGTGGTGTCAGTGTTAAGCAGCACAGCTCTAGAGAGTAGGGAATCACTGTAGGTTTTAAGCAGGGAAAGACAAGATGAAAAATATATCTTAGGCAGATTAATTTAGCAGCAGTGTTTAGGAAAGTCAGGGGGAAAATGAGTAGTTCTTTTGAGATTGTACTAAATTTATAAATTGATCTTGGAGAATTCACATTTTTAAAAGGTATTCCAATCATGAACATGATGTACTCTTCCATTTATTTAGTTTTTAAATTTCCAAATGTCTCTCAACAGGTTTCAGAAACTTATAGCAACATAGTTCATAATAACAAAAATGTGAAAATGACTAAAATGTTCATATATAATGTGTGAGTAAAATACAGTGTAATTGTCTATTGCATAAAAGTGAAAGAGCTATAGCTATATGCAAATTTATGAGTAATATTGGATAAATGAAGTCACAAAATGGTATATATAGTATTACTCCACTCAAAAAGGACAAAATAACAAGCAAGCAAAATTTTATTATTTATATGCATAATAAAATCATAAAGAAAAACAAATAAATGATTTACTATAAAAGTCAGAATAATAATTTTTTCAACATGGAAGGGATGCTGTTGCAACACAGAAAATTTCTAGGGTTATTTTAAATTAGTTTTATTTCTCATTTAAGGTAGTTTGTGCAATAGACCAGTTATATTGAATATATTATGGCTCAGATGGTAAAGACTGCCTGCAACCTAGGAGACTCAGGTTCGATCCCTGGGTCAGGAAGATGCCCTGGAGAAGGGAATGCCTACCCACTCCAGTATTCTTGCCTGGAGAATCCCATGGACAGAGGCACCTGGCGGGCTACAATCCTTGGGGTTGCAAAGAGTTGGACATGACTGAGTAACATTTTCACTTTTTTCAAAAACATAGTAGCCATACAAATAAAACTATTATTTGCAACAAATACAAGTTTTGCTCAAATGCTTTGCTGTTACTGTCCATAAAATTTCTAAGCTATATAAACTCATCAGTTTTCTTTAATACAATTACTTACAAAGGCATCAAAGGCTATAGATACCTTGTTTATGCATTAAAAATCATAGGGTTTAAAAATTTTGCTACTTAATGATTGTAATTTGTCCCACTTGACAGTCTTTCTTTATCTTGTCTCACAATTGTGTAATTTCATATTGATGAATCTGCTCCTATTGAGTTGTATCAAAACTTCCAATATTGGTAAGATTCTGAAATTTGGTAAGCTGGCTAAGACAAAAGTGATGATAATCTCAGAGTACCTGGCTATTAATTTAAAGAAATCTCATTTCTCCCATTCAAAACAAAATAAAAGCAAAAAACAAAAAAACCAAGCCTTCAAAACAAGTATACACATTAAAAAATAAAAAGAGTGTTGATTTGAATGTGTCCAGAGTTCCCTGTATTTTGTAAACCTCTAAAGAATATTATCCAAGTGAAACTAACATTGGCATATGTCACCTGGATGTTTTAGGAAATAGTAAAGCAAATAAAAGAGAGGTGAAGATTTTTAAGGGTTCTAGAATTTGAATACAATAATTTCAAGGGCATATTGAGGATTTAGAAGAGAAATCTTGCCTGCACTGGATGAAATTTTCCTCTGTTTGTGATTTAGTCACTCCCTGGTTCCTTTAATAGCTTTTCAGTGACAGAATTAAAAGAGAAGAGCAGAAGATTGTTTGGGGAGTGACCAGGATGAGAGGATAGGGGAGCTGCGGCCTCTTGAGAATGGGGAAAGGATTCTGAAGAGATGGGAAGAGAGTTATTAGACCCAACTGTGAAAATAATATAAAAACATTCTGAATCCCAGAGGCCCAAGCAAAGGAAACCTTGGGGAGCTTTTCTGGACCTGAAAAAGGAATAGAGGCTGAGAAGCAAAGGCTGAATATAATTTCCTGACGTGGAGAAAAACTGCAATAAGAGCCCATAAAACAATTAATCCTGAATGCTGCAAAACAGGTATGCCAGAGGACTTGCCTTTGCTTTAGTCAATGAGCATCTTTCTCATCAGCCAGTAATAGCACACAGCTAACATACTTAACTCTTTTCTGTTTATATAGCTATAAATGGGTTACACATCTTTGCATAGTTTCAAAAACAAAACAAAAACCCTTACCTTTATATCAAATGATGTTTTCACAAGAATCCACACTGTTTCCTGATAAACTCCTCCACTATCATTAAGGAAAAAAAGTTATAAAGACTTCGTGGTGTAAAATTTGAGTGATGTAAAAAGAGAGTGGTGTAGATTGGCCCCTTTTGAAAGCTTCTGTGTGGTTTTTGTGTGTGTGTGTGCCTTCATTAATGGATTTAGAATCATTGAATTGCAAAATGAAGGCAGAAAGGTGATGTTTTGACAAAATGAGCCCGGTTGTTTGGAAGCGGCCCCTGAGGCAGTAGCTCTGAACTGGGGGCCTTGTGGATTTCTCCATAATGCAGATAAAACTTCATGATATATTTAAATCCTTTTCCGCAAACATTTTCCTGATTTGTTGCCAAGCTGTCACTGAATTTAGTAATCCAGACAGATTACCATAGGGGTTCTATTTTTAGGGTCCTTCTGTTACCGCGGCAGTTGCAGCTGATCGGATTACAGCTATATCCTACCCATGTAAAATGCACTGATGCTTCAAGAGAAACCTGCACTCCACTCCCGTAATTACAATGTCAGACTCATTCCTAGATATTTCTACCTAAGTTGATTTTGTAGCTGCATTGTGGCCACTCCATTATTAACTCTCTAGATGGTGTGTTTTCTTTTAGTTTTGTTCTGTGCCTTTCAATACTAGCTTACTATTGTGTGTTTTTAGTGGTGGTGGAGGGGGTGGGACGTGGGTGATGGAAAATGCATGGTGTGGGTCGCAGAGGACATAAAATTTCTCTAATTTTGAAGGCAGAAAAATGTGTAACCCAGCCTTTACTTTCTCCTATAAATGACAATATCTCCATCTAGTGGTGAAAATGAACTTAACCATGGTATTATCTTGGCTGTCAGATGAGGAAAGAGGCAAATTTGCCTCGGAGCATAAATTATATTTTACCTTTAGAATGCAAAGGGATTCCCTGGTGGCTGAGATAGTAAAGAATCTGCCTGTAATGCAGGAGACCTAGGTTTGACCGCTGCATTGGGAAGATCCCCTGGAGAAGGGAATGGCAACCCACTCCAGTATTCTTGCCTGGAAAATTCCAAGGACAGAAGAGACTGGTGGGTCCATGGGGTTGCAAAGAGTCGGACAAAATTGACGACTAACACTTTCACTTTAGAATATAAAATTTTTCTTAAGAATACATAGTCACTGAGCCAAACTAAGCTTCTTCCTGCAGTCTTTGCAAGGGAAAACTAATTCCATTTACTTCAGGGGAAGTTTGGCCTCCAGAAATGACTTTCAATAGCCGGTATACAAGTTGTCAATAATCTTTTTCGTGATTTTTTACAAGGCTTTGTAAGGGAGGCAAAGTGTAAAGAAATACTAATAACAAGTTGATTTACTGTCACATGGATTTTTGTGCTTGGTCTAATAAGTTATCCAACAAATTTATCATCTCCCTATAAAACTCATATTAATTTCATAGTATATAGACTCCAGTGAATTAGTATATATTATACACACTTAAGCAAGTAAATTACATTATTTTCTTGAAAGTATAGATGCCAAAGTAGAATGTTAAGATTGTCCCATTCTGTAAGTTATTGCAACCTTAATTAAAAAGTTTTTGTAATATAAAGTCAATAATTTAAGGCTGTCTTTTACAAATGTTCTCGATTATTGCTATTTGTATTTGCAAACTCAGGATTGTTTTTAATTAATCTTCCAACTCCTATTAAGTTGTACAACTTTAGCAACAAATTTGTTTACATAAGTATAGGTAGTCATCAAAGAACCAAGATAGTGAAGACAGCCACTGAGCTTGCAGCAGATTTCCACCAGGTGGCAGCACTTTTGTGAACACATTCCAGATCCTGGTCCTTGGACCCAAATTCCCAATTTTGGCGTGCCCATGCATAGCATTTTGGGTTTCTCTCGTGGCTCAGTTGATAAAGAATCTGTCTGCAATGCAGGAGACCTGGGTTCAATCCCTGGGTCAGGAAGATGCCTTGGAGAAGGGAATGGCAACCCACTCCAGTATCCTTGCCTGGAGAATTCCATGGACAGAGGAACCTGGTAGGCTGCAGTCCATAGGATGGCAAAAAGTCACACAACTGAGCGACTAACACTTTCACTTTCGCAGGAATTTGGTCTCTCTAAAAGGACTGAGCAGGGTAACCCAGTGCAGAAGTCAGATATTTCAAGTCAGAATGCCAAATGATTTGTGTAAAATTGAGGATATTCTTTCCTGAAGCTATAATGTCAGAATACATAGAGATCAGAGACAGACAGTTATGAAAATAAATACGAATACATGGGCACATACAGATCTATTTTCCAGTTCTGTGTGCTGAGCAGCCGTAAGAACAATCACATTCCAGTAGTTATGCAAACCTAGTGGCCAGATTTGGTTCCTAAAATCATTCTCCTTAAAAAGAAATGAGAAACAGAGAAATGAGTGATTTCAGGACTCATTGAGGGAAGTGCAAGCTGAGCCTCAAATGTATTTTTTAGCCAGAAAATATGGAAGTTCTCAGATAATGATGGAGATCTGTCAAAATAACAGAGTCCAGACCAAAGAGGCTCCCATGGTCAACTTCAGATAATAAGTACATCAAAGTAAATCACAATATCAATAGATTATAAGAAATCAGGGTTATGATTGTAAAAGATAAACTGAGAAGCTATTCTAAAGCAAAGAAAACTAAAGAGACAGGACAACTGAATACAGCATGTGAGTCTGGATTGGACCTTGAACCAGATATTGTCTGTTGGAAGGAGGATGGCTATAAAAAGACATTATTGGGACAACTGAAAAACATAAAGTGGGTCTGAAGATTAGATAAGAGTATTGTATAACGTTCATTTCTTGATTTCGATTATTATGCTATGGTTTTGTGGTGAAAATATTCCTGTTTTCAGGAAGTGCATGCTGAGATATTTAGTGGTAAAGGCTAAAAGTTGCTTTCAAATGAATCAGAAAAACGTGTGTCTGTGTTGTGTGTAGAAAAAGAGAAGAATAGAAATGAGTCAAATGCTACAATGCAAGGGTCTGAGTAAAAGTTATGTGAACATTATTTGCATTATTCTTACAAATTTTCTACAAGTCTGACTTTTTTTCAAAATAAAATTTAGAAATTTAGTGTCTAGAAAAGTAATACTAACACCGTTCCTGACACATATAATCTTCATAAATATGAAGCTTAGAATTCATGATTCCCACAGAACCTTGTAAATTAATCATGTGGTATGGGCTTCCCTGGTGATTCAGCAGGTGAAGAATCTGCCTGCAATGCAGGAGACCTAGGTTCGATTCCTGGGTTGGGAAGATCCCCTGGAGAAGGGGTAGGCTACCCTCTTCAGTATTCTTGGGATTCCCTGGTGGCTCAGCAGGTAAAGAATCCACCTGCAATGCGGGAGACCTGGGTTTAATCCCTGGGTTCGGAAGATCCCCCGGAGAAAGGAAATGCTACCCTCTTCAGTATTCTGGCCTGGAGAATTCCATGGACTGTATAGTCCATGAGGTCACTAAGAGTTGGACATGATTGAGCGCCTTTCATTTCTTTCTTCTTCATGATAAACTAAGGAGCTACCCTAGTGACTTAGAGAGTAAGGAATCTGCCTGCAATACGGGAGATCCCTGAGTTTGATCCCTGAGTTGGGAAGATCCCCTGGAGAAGGGAATGACAACCCACTCCAGTATTCTTGTCTGGAGAATTCTATGGACAGAAGAGCCTGGTGAGTTACCGTTCATAGTGTTGCAAAGAGTCAGACATGACTGAATGACTAAGACTTCCTTTTTTCATGATGAACTAAAGTAATATGTCCCTGCCATTCAATGTTTAATAATTCACAGGGTAGAAAATAAAATACCTGTGTGTTACGTTTAACTGCTGCTGCTGCTGCTGCTAAGTCGCTACAGTCGTGTCTGACTCTGTGCAACCCCATAGACAGCAGTCCACCAGGCTCCCCTGTCCCTGGGATTCTCCAGGCAAGAACACTGGAGCAGGTTGCCATTTCCTTCTCCAATGCATGAAAGTGAAAAGTGAAAGTGAAGTCGCTCAGTCGTGTCGACTCTTAGCAACCCATGGACTGCAGCCTACCAGGCTCCTCCGTCCATGGGATTTTCCAGGCAAGAGTACTGGAGTGGGTTGCCATTGCCTTCTCCGGTGTTATGTTTAAATTAGAGGATATACATTAAAATGATACAAACAGTTTAAAAAGCTGAAATGATGACAAGATTTTTCTTTCCTTCCTTCTTATGATCTCCCTGAAATAATAGTAAATATGCACAAGTAGAATAAATTATAGAGGTAAAAAAAAAAAAAGATGTCATCAAGCAGTCACATAAATGTTGCATTTCTGTAATATAGAAAATATTGATATATGGATATATTCAAATAGAGGGAAAAAAAAGAAACCTCTTCAGGAGAAGCCTAAAAACGATGAGAACAATTTCTTTCTAATGAATCGCAAGTGGCCAAGCTCAATATTATAAAAAATGGAGAATGTACGGGGGCAGAAGTTGTCAGAGTACTCAGTATTAATAAAAAGTTGAGTATAGAATGGCTGAGCCTCTGTAAGGTCATACTATAAACTCCCAAACAATGGCACAGAAGGAGGAGGTAATCTTGTGGGTACACTCGTCCCCAGCTCTCTCTTGTGTGCAAATGAGTGCGGACGTCAGCCATAGTGAGAAGGCTGAGAGACTGCAGAGTTGTTGCCAGTTAGCCTCTTGGCCAACCTTGGAGCCATATACCTTTAGACTTTTTATTATGAGCAGAGAATAAATTCTTAATTGTTTAAGCCATAATTCCTCAGGCTTTCTTCTATCTGGAGCCAAAAACATTCTGATATTGATCCAACATTTAAATGTGAAAACGCAACCATTAGAAAAACGCACAATAATAATATATGCTATTAACAAAAATGTATAGGAGTAGGTGGGGCTGGGGAGACCAAGTAAGAAAGATACCTTCCTCTTTTGCAGGAGAGATAAATTAAGAAATAATAGATGTACAGGTTAATAGTAATAATTATTGGGTTGAGACATATTAAAATATAAACTTTCAAATGGGCTTATTTATAGATAGAAGTGCATTCTCAGACAACAGAAGAACAAATTAGGAGAAAAGACTTGATTCAAATGCCATCATTACAGATTAAAGCAACCAAAATTATGAGATGAGAGAAGATGAGAGAAGATATCATGTAACATGACTGTTTTTCCTTTATTGTTTACAGTTTATGTATTTATTTCTGGCTGTGCTGGGTCTTTTGCTGCTTAGGCTTTCCTCTATTGCGGCAGGTAGGGGCTCCTCTCTTGTGGTGCCAGGGCTTCTTATTGCCGCGGCTTCTCTCGTTGCAAAGCACAAGCTCTAGGACAGGCAGGCCTCAGTAGCTGTGGATGCAAGGGCTTGGTTTGCTCCACGGCATGTGCAATCTCCCCAGCCCAGAGATCAAACCTGTGAGCCCTGCATCAGCAGGCAGATTCATCGGACCACCAGAGAAGTTCTTATTTCCCTAATGACATGTGAATATTTATTGTACACATTTTTAAATATAACTATAAACAATGATTGAAGGTATTTCCCATGTGTCTGTTGTGCAGTTTTTTTTTCTCAAAAATGGACATAAGAAAGAATCAAATATTCACAGTGTAAAGAAACCAATTTACTTAGTCTTTGAGAATAGATTTTAAAGATCCTTGGAAAGAAGTAATGGAATGATTATCTGGTTTCATACACTGTCAATGGGTGCTTTTTTTTTCCCCCTTATATTTCCATTTTCAGTCCTCTCTTTTCATTTCTTCTCATTGTGTCAGGTACACACCCTCCATTTGATGCTAATAGTCTTAAACATCTGAAAATCTTCCTTTAGTGTGTGACCTGACTTTAGGCAATCTCCAATAAATCCGAGAGTCCATTGGCACAGCACCAAGGACAAGAAGTAAGAGTATTTAAAAGCAAGATCATTCATCCAAGAAGAGGGATGCTTTCTGCCAGAGTTCTATTTTCAGATTACTGAGTTCTAAATGGAGCCATTCATTCTAACTGACAGTTGACGATGTTAATAGCCAGCAAAGTGCTTCTGTGAGCAAACATTACTGTTTTCCTTTGTGTCTGTTTCCACCCCAGTGATAACCATTGGCAGCAATCAGTGGCCTCACTATATTTCTGTTCCTACCAGCCCAGATGATTCTTGTAAGAGGTTGCTGTACCTTATCCCTGCTCTCACAGACCTCACTCACTTCATCAGGACTAAAATTTACTTTCAGATTGAAAGTGGAGACATGATGAGCTTTACTTCCCCAGGGGACATCCAGATGTTCAACAGGTCACCAGATATTCAAGGCTAGGGCTCTTGGAAATCAATTCTTACACATTATATCTGAAGTCCATCAAAATATGGATGAAGAATAAAAACGTAATGCTGTATAAAATCATTACTGCTTCCATAATACACATAGCTTTCCCTCATTGTTGATAATTTTTGTTTTTATATTCTTTGAAAAATGATTTTCCATATTTTTCATGCCTACAGCTTATGCATCCTTGACTAGATTGTAAATCCTATGAAGAAATAGAACTTGCTTTTTAATTTTTTTACATTTTTTAATACAATACTTTGTACATATATTTAAGAGCACATTCATAGAGTTTATCACTAGATGGCAGTAAAGATCAAAAACTGAATGAAACCAAAAAACTTCCGAGTAAGAATTTTGAAATAAAATTTTAATTTGCATAATTGAAATCAATATAAAAGTTTTATGATCAAATACGAGAACTTATGCATATCTGAAAACCATGCTGGCTACTATTTGTGCTTAAAAAGTGGATTATTCTGGGGAAGACAATGGAAATATTGAAATCAAATGGTTAAAAAAACACAACCAATAATGACATGCCTGTTTGTATGATAATTATGCATACAAACAACTCCCGAGAGACAAACTTACAAGCATTTTACATTATGTGAGAATCTTGCCTAAAATATTAAAGTACAATTATATGCCTTCTGTCAAAAAAAATGCATTGCCCAACGAGTAGAGAAATTTCTTCATTTAGTATTTTAACATTCTTCATTCTAGTATAATATTTTCTACATTTTTTAAGAACAATTGGATAACGCAAAACATAAAAAAGTATTAGAATGATGCACAATAATTCTCATGATACTTAATGACACTTTGCTATTGCTGTTTAGTCATTCAGTCTTGTCTGACTCTTTTGCAATCATGGACTGTACCCTGCCAGGCTCCTCAGTCCATAGGATTTCCCAGGTAAGAATATTGGAGTGAGTTGCCATTTCCTTCTCCAGGGGATCTTCCTGATCAAGGGATAGAAACTGCATTAAAAAAAATTTTAATAATTTCAGTTTCTAATTTTTTTGCCAGTGTTTTATTTTAGAAAAAGTATAGTGTTTGTTAGTCGCTCTGCTGCTGCTGCTGCTGCTAAGTCACTTCAGTCGTGTCCAACTCTCGGCGACCCCATAGACGGCAGCCCACCAGGCTCCCCCGTCCCTGGGATTCTCCAGGCAAGAACACTGGAGTGGGTTGCCATTTCCTTCTCCAATGTTAGTCGCTCAGTCAAGTCCAATTCTTCTCAGGTACATGGACTGTAACCTGCCAGGCTCCTCTGTCCGTGGAATTCTCCAGGCAAGAATACTGGAGTGGGTTGCTGTTCCCTTCTCCAGGGGATCTTCCCAACCTAGGGAAGGAATCCAGGTGGCCTGCATTGTAGGCAGATTCTTTACTGCCTGAGCCACGTGGGACCTATCTTGGAGCATGTTTATCATTTTGTTTATTTGCTTAATGTGAAGAGTTATGATAAAATGTTTTTGTTGTATAGACTTTGCCCTCTAAACAAAACCATTTTGTCCTTTGATCAGAGATCAAGGGAACCTTAACACCTACATGGACAGGTTTACCTCCAAGAAAGATCACAAAAGTAGGATGGTTTAGTGACTTGCTCAGTGGATCAGAAGGTCTTCCTCTCAGCTCTGTTTTGGTGTCACTTTTCGCTAAACAGTCCTTGCAATGAATTACCCATTACTTAATTGGAGAAAGAGTTGCAGAGAGTTGAACTTGACTGAGTGACTGATCGCAAGCAAGAGCTTAAGCTTATTAGTGGCACCAGGGGCTTATACTGGACCAGACACTACTTTTCTTTTTGTTTTGTTTTTAAGATAAAAAACTTCTTGACCCTTTTGAGTGAAGATAGGAAAGAACCAGTCAAGGGGAAGATTTAAAACACACGTAGTTAATAATCAGCCCCATGAAGTGTAAATACTTGCCTATTTGATGCATTTATATTTGTTTTCTGTGTAATCCATCCAAACACAGAGAAGCAAGAGGAAACAATGGTTGTATCCACTTAAAAAAAAAAAAACTAACAAATGATTTTACTGCAGGTTCTTTTTGTAGGGAGTCAACTTTGTGATTTTATATAAAAGTGGAACTTTTTGGTTTGACTTCTTAAAATTATTTTTTAAAAAAGACCAAAAAAATCATCAAAGCAGAAACTAATATTTGCTTGCAAGTTTTAAGAGAAAATGTTAGAAAAAACTATTATATGTGACTAGGTCATAAATTCCATATGTCTAGCTTAGGTGTAGAGCAATGTACGAACCTCTTATTTTGTCTTTACTTGGGTCTTTCTCCCATGCTCCCAAACACAGGAAGAAAAAATAATTCTGAGCCCTATCTTGTTTAAAATCCAATAATGTCACTGCCTCTAGGGAACAAATGAAATGGCCAGTATCTCACAGCCCAAGTTAACCTCTAATGTCAAGTTTTTCCCTTGAGTAGACGAGAAATGTGAACCAGCAAACAGAGACCAGAGACCTCAGTCTTTCCCTCGACAGTGACCCACTTTGCCATGGTACACTCCAAAAATTCTTAGAGAGTAGCCAAGGGAAGAAGAAATGGGAGAGAAACTAAGAAACTGTTTTCTAGACAGATAGAGGAGGATCTAAAAACAGATTATTAAACCAGATGAAAATTCACAGCCTGCTGCTGCTGCTGCTAAGTCGCTTCGGTCGTGTCCGACTCTGTGCGACCCCACAGACGGCAGCCCACCAGGCTCCACCATCCCTGAGATTCACACCAGATGGCACTAAAAGTTCATTTTTTCCCCCTCCTTTTAAACTGAGTACGAAGTTTTTGAAGAATAATAGATTATATTTAGACAACAAAGAAGAGCTGCATTCAGGGTTGGCTTCATGAATACACAACCTCCACACTTGGGGCCCCATTCAGAAGTCCCCCTATTTGGTTCAATGGTCTGCTCTATCTGTCTTGAACTTCTTAATAATTTTTGGACAAGGACCCTCATATTTTGCCATGTACCCATCCTGGGCTATATTTTCTCTGATAGATTTAGAAAGACTAAAGTAGACTTCTGAATGTGGAGAATTTAAGAGAGAAAGCACACATGCTAGATAAATGAGGACAAACATATTTAAAGTATAAAAGTTGAGACACTTGAATAGTTGGTTTGCATGCTGACAACACAACATTTCCAGTGGTCACGATCTTCATGAAAATAAAACAATAATTGTTTCCAGCTAGAAGCAAGAGACTTGAAGTTTATTTCCATTAGACTGGCCAAAACAAAACAGACTTCTTTCTAAATGGGTGGTTTGGTGGATGACTCAGCTTGAGACTAAGCCTGAATTTCTATGGATTCCTGTGGTGGGGTGAAAAAAGGTAGGAAAAAAACAAAAACAAAAAACCCACATACACTGTGAAATTCAAGCCACTTTCTTTTCCTTTTCTTTCTCTCATACTGTTTTTGCATTCTACTTCTGCTCCTTTTTTGCAGGTACTTTTCCTACTTTTACCTTGGACCCATTTGTAGTTCCATGGGCTTCCCAGGCAGCTGGACATTTCAAATAGCAAGATCAATAGATACAGATAACCAGAGAACATTGTTTAGAGCCTAGTCCAGAGATCCCAAACAAAAAAATAACTGGTGGTTAATTGAAAAATATTTTTATTCTTAGGTAAAAAAACAAAAGTTTTTAAAAAGATAATGGTAAGCATTAAAGCTTTTATCACATGAGAACCAGAAGGATGATGTATTAGAATAGTGCAGTGTTCTTTTTTTTTTTCTGAAAGCCCCATTCAAGTTCTAACTAATCAATAAGAAGTCCCTTTACTTCTGTTGGGCTTCCATGTTTGTTCAGCAGTATAGAATCCACCTGCTAATGTAGGAAGTGCAGGTTTAATCCCTGGGTCAGGAAGATCCCCTGGAGAAGGAAGTGGCAACCCACTCCAGAAAGTTCCATGGACAAGAGGAGCCTGGCAGGCTACAGTCCATGGGACCCACAAAGAGTCCAACATGACTGAGTACACATATTCGCAGAAAAACTGAGTCAATAAATAAGCTTTTCGCTGCTTGAAAGGTTAACACTACTGAATTTAATAATCTCCAGTGAGGTGAGAGTATAAAGAAGATAATCCATAACTTAGTTTACTACATGCAAGAGCTCTCATTTCATTCCTCTTTGCAGCAGCTAAAAATGATCTGATGTTTCTGATATTATTGAACATTTCATAATGTATTCTCATATCAAAGAAAGCTTTCTTTGGCAAAAATGCATGGCAAGCTCCTCATCACAGCAGAAGCTACTGTGTTTTAATATTTACTGAGTTCTTTATGTGGGTTCAATGCTGATTATCTCATTTATTAATAGTTTTCATCACAACCATCAATGTCCTCATTTTACAGACAAGCAAACTGTGGCACAGAGAAAGGAGGAAGCTTAGGCAAGCCTCAGAACCAGTGAGTGGTTTTATTCAATTCATGATTTGAATCATGAAACCTGACTAATTCTCAGTTATGATTAGGAAGATGCTGATCACCTATGAATCAGTCTTCAGAGCCAGAAAAGCAAACAGTGGTAGTAATTGTAAGACGATGCATTGTTTATACATCATGGCTAAAGAAAAGATTTGCAAGGTGGGTCACTTTGGCTATTGAGTCAATATCCCAGGTTTCTACCACTGAAACTAAAGAAAGGATCATTTCCACATGACTGCACCTTATGTATCCAGAAACGAAAAGACTTTTCTTTTCCTGCATTTCTGGCTCAGCCTGAAGCAGGTACACAAACTCCAGAACAAGGATTTCTTTTCAGCGCTTTCACTTTTTTAAAGTCATTTTAGTTTGGAGCTGAAAACTAGTTTGCTACTGCTGCTGCTAAGTCGCTTCAGTCATGTCCGACTCTGTGAAACTATGGACTGTAGCCCGCCAGGCTCCTCTGACCATGGGATTCTCCAGGCAAGAATACTGGAGTGGGTTGTCATGCCCTCCTCCAGGGGATCTTCCCGACCCAGGGACTGAACCCATGTCGCTTATGTCTCCTGCTTTGGAAGGCAGGTTCTTAGCTCTAGGACCAACTGGGAAGCCCCAAAACTCGTTTAATCCTAGTTTAATCACTATAAGATCTATATCATCCATAGCAAAAGAAATGGATGAAATATAAACACCATTCAGTCGTACTGACTGTTTCGCCTATCATTACCAATTATCTTAGTATCTGAAAGCACTGCTTTTTCTTCACTTTCTCTTAGATGGTTTAAGGTATATAGTTTGTACTCCTCCACACCAGAATCTACAAATAGTCTGTGTGTGTGCATATTTTAACAAAATCACTGTAAGTTTACAAAAACTCGTGTAATCAAGCAAGGAAGGATAAATGAAAACTTGTTTTCAGCAAATGCAAAACACTAGCTACCTGCTTTGTGTGTTTGTTCATTTATTTCCTAATAAGAAGGGGAAAAGCTTTTGTATTAGCATTATACTTAATTTCATATCTTGTCATGGAAACTGAGTCTACAGTTTTTTATTCTTTTTCCCCTAAATTTTGACAATGAATACATTTCTCTAATATTTGATATTTACATCTCGATTATTTTTCCTTTAAACTTGGGCATTAAAAGAAAATTTGCCGTAAAAAAAAAGAAAAGAAAACCACCTTTATGGCCTTGTTTATTAGAATCACCAAAAGAATAAATAAAATCACTGAATCACTGAATCTCTAAGCAAAAAAGGACATTTTGATTTTTACCTATTAATAAAAATAGCATCTTTATCAAAAGACATGGTGTCTTCTGAAGCAGGTTCTCATTCAGTCTCATTTCTTTCTTAATTTTTCTTTGGGGTCAGAGACCTATGTTCAAATTTATGTTCAAAATTCATTCACCATTCACATATTGTGGGACCTTGGGCAAGTCACATGATCTTAGGAACTTTAGATTCCTCATATGTAAGAAGCACATGACACTTCCCTACCAGATTTGTTTGAAGACTAAATTAAATATATATATAACAGCTTAGACTAGTTCTTAAGAATAAGAAATTCTCAATAAATTTATTCATTCAATAATTCAATAGGATAAAGTTTTACTGATCCTTCACATATTCTTCATTACATAGCTTTCCCCAATTCTGTTACTCTCTTATTTCACTAAAGTATTTCACATATGTCTGTATATAATGATTATTACATTATATTGTCAACTTTTGCATGATTCTTTCTGGATTCAAAAGTTGATTACCACTTTTTTTCTTAATATGCTTTTTTTTTTAAGGAAAATTTTAAGTTTGCAGCAAAATTGTATAGATTTCCATTTAGTCTTTCTCTATATCTCACAGTTTTCCCTATTATTAACATCTTAGATTAGCAGGTACAATTTAAAATTGATGAACCAATATTGATACATTATAATTATCTAAACTCAATACTTGGGTTTCACTCTTTATTTTATTTTCTGTCCCTGGAATTCTAAAGGTAAGAATTCTGGAGTGGGTAGCCATTCTCTTCTCCAGAGGATCTTCTGGACCCAGGGATCGAACCAAGATTTCCTGCATTGCAGGCAGATTAATTACCATCTGAGCCACTAGGGAATCCCGTATAACTCTATCAGTTCAGTTCAGTTCAGTCGCTCAGTCGTGCCTGACTCTTTGCAACCCCATGAACCGCAGCACGCCAGGCCTCCCTGTCCATCACCAATTCCCAGAGTCCATCCAAACTCATGTCCATTGAGTCAGTGATGCCATCTAACCATCTCATCCTCTGTCGTCCCTTTCTGCTCCTGCCTTCAATCTTTCCCAGCATCAGAGTCTTTTCAAATAAGTCAGCTCTTCACATTAGGTGGCCAAAATATTGGAGTTTCAGCTTCAACATCAGTCCTTCCAATGAACACCCAGAACTGATTTCCTTTAGGATGGACTGGTTGGATCTCCTTGCAGTCCAAGGGACTCTCAAGAATCTTCTCCAGCACCACAGTTCAAAAGCATCAATTCTGCAGCGCTCAGCTTTCTTTATAGTCCAATTCTCACATCCATACATGACCACTAGAAAAACCTTACCCTTGACTAGACAGACCTTTGTTGACAAAGTAATGTCTCTGCTTTTTAATATGCTGTCTAGGTCATAACTTTCCTTCCAAGGAGTAAGTATCTTTTAATTTCATGGCTGCAATCACCATATGAAGTGATTTTGGAGCCCAAAAAAGTAAAGTCTGACACTGTTTCCACTGTTTCCCCATCTATTTGCCATGAATTGATGGGGCCGGATGCCATGATCTTAGTTTTCTGAATGTTGAGCTTTAAGCCAACTTTTTCACTCTCCTCTTTCACTTTCATCAAGAGGCTCTCTAGTTCTTCTTCACTTTCTGCCATAAGGGTGGTGTCACCTGCATATATGAGGTTATTGATATTTTTCCCGGCAGTCTTGATTCCAGCTTGTGCTTCCTCCAGCCCAGAGTTTCTCATGGTGTACTCTGTATATAAGTTAAATAAGCAGGGTGACAATATACAGCCTTGATATACTCCTTTTCCTATTTGGAACCAGTCCGTTGTTCCATGTCTAGTTCTAACTGTTGCTTCCTGACCTGCATATAGATTTCTCAAGAGGCAGGTCAGGTGGTCTGGTATTCCCATCTCTTTCAGAATTTTCCACAGTTTATTGTGATCTACACAGTCAAAGGCTTTGGCATAGTCAACAAAGCAGAAATAGATGTTTTCTGGAACTCTCTTGCTTTTTTGATGATCCAGCAGATGTTGGCAATTTGATCTCTGGTTCCTCTGCCTTTTCTAAACTTGAACATCTGGAAGTTCACAGTTCACGTATTGCTGAAGCCTGGCTGGAGAATTTTGAGCATCACTTTACTAGCGTGTGAGATGAGTGCAATTGTGGGGTAGTTGGAGCATTCTTTGGAATTGCCTTTCTTTGGGATTGGAATGAAAACGATCTTTTCCATAACTCTATAGGGTTTGATAAATGCATAGTACATGTATTCACCATTATGATATTGTACTCAGTATTTTAATTAACCTAAAAATGTCCTGTGCTTCACCTATTTATCTCTCCCTCCTTCTTCCGAACCTTTGGCAACCACTTATCTTTGTGCCTTGATAGTTTTGCCTTTTCCAGAATGTCACATAGTTGAAAGCATGCAACCAATTTTTAGATTGACTTCTTTCACTCAGCAATGTATAATATTAATATTGTCTTTTCCCCAGTGTCTTGATAGCTCATTTCTTTTTATGGCTCGGTAATAGTCCATTGTGTGAATATACTAGTTTATACATTAATCTTTTGAAAGACGTCTTGGTTGCATCCAAGTTTTGGAAAGTATAAATAAAGCTGCTAAAATCATTTGCGTGCAGGTTTTTGTGTGGACATAACTTTTCAACTCATTTGGGTAAAGACCTAATAGTGTGACTGCTAAATCGTATGTGACTGTCTTTAACTTGTAAGAAGCTATCAAACTCTTTCAAAATGGCTGTACTATTTTTGTTTCCTATGAACAATGAATATGACTTTTCTATTACTCCACTTGGAATGGATTTTGGCCATTCAAATAAATGTATAGTGGTGTTCCATTCACTTTAATTTTCCATTCACTACCGACATATGATGTAGAGTACCTTTTCATATGCTTATTTGCCATCTGTGTATCTTCTCTGGTGAAATATCTATTCAGATATTTTGTTGCTTTTTAATTTAGGTGCATGCATGCTAATCGCTTCAGTCATGTCCAACTCTTCGTGAACCTATGGACTGTAGGCTGCCAGGCTCCTCTGTCTAGGGGATTTTCCAGGCAAGAATACTGAAGTGGGCTGCCATGCCCTCCTCCAGTGAATTTTCTCAACATAGGGATAGAACCCGTGTCTCTAATGTGCTCATGTCCCCTGCATTGGCAGGCAGGTTCTTTACCAATAGCGCCACCTGGGAAGCCCTTTTTAAATTAAGCAATTGTTTTCTTTATATATACTTCGGATACCAGTGTTTTATCAGATGTTTTGCAAAGGTTTTCTCCAGGTCTATGACTTGTTTTCTCATTCTCTTAACAGTATCTTTTACAGAGCAGAAGTTTTTCATTTTAATGAAGTCTAATCAATGTTTTTCTTTCATGGATCATAGAGAGCTATGTATTTTCGTCTTCTAAAATGTTTCTTTATATCTCTACTTACTTACTTCATACTCTCCCATTCAACTATGTATCCACTTACCTAACCTAGGTTCTGGAATTTAGTCAGGAGCCTCTCAAGTAGTTTTTGACAAAATATGTAGGTTAGTATCTCTGCAAAGTATCATTATGCAGGGTCCTAGCAGGAAAAGACTGGCACACCAAGCTGGGAGCTATCTGTTAATGTTAAATAAGGGACTATTTAGAGGTGGGAGCAGGTTAAAGGAAACAACATTGAATGTTGCAGCTTCCAAGGACAAGTATCAGCATGAATTCCAAAAGTAACAAGAAAGGAAAGTTCTAAAAAAAAGAAAGTGTTGGGAGCTTGGGCCATCCACAAGATATTATACTTGTAGAAGAACATACATGTTAATAAACTTGTATAGAATCAGATTTATAAATCTGTATAAAATCTCTTTAGAAGGAATACTTCCTCCTGATCTCCCTTTTTCTACCAGGTCCTCCCAAGGGCTAAATTCACCCAGAAGTCAGAAGATAAGTGAGCCTGTAGGGTGAAGTCTTCAGAAGTCAATTTCCAGAGGGGAGCAAAAAAGAGTAGAAAATGGATGGGGATGGTAAGACAGGCAAAGAAGAATAACAAGGTTAGGCAGTTTCCTTAAAAATAGTTTAGAAGAGGAGGAAGTGTGGATTCAATCTTTTTCTTTTCTTTTCTTTCCTTTTTTTTTGGCTACCCAGCAGGGCATTTGTAAAATCTTGTTTCCCCAATGAGGGATTGAACCCATGCCTCCTGCAGTTCTGAAGTGGAAATACGGAGTCCTAGCCACTGGACTGCCAGAGAATTCCCCAGCAGAAATTTTTTTTGGCCATGCCAAGTGGCATGTCGGATCTTAGTTTCCCCGTGACCCTGCAATGGAAGCACAGATTCTTAACCACTGGATGCCAGGGAAGCCCCACAGTATCAACTGGCAGAAATATTATTTGATCCACCTTGACCTTATGTTTAGAACAGTGATAACCAAAACACCTGGATAAATCCATCCTGTCTCAATGAACCAACCCCAGGTTCCTTCTAGTTTCCCACTCAGGTACTTCTCAATCCATCACACAAGGGAGGTATCACATATAGTAACAAAAGAACTAGAAAAGTCAGCAACGCAGTAAGCAGCATGTCTAAAAGGCAACCCACTCCAGAACTCTTGCCTGGAAAATCCCGTGGACGGAGGAGCCTGGTAGGCTATAGTCCCTGGGGTTGCAGAGTTGGACACAACTGAGTGACTGCACTTCCACTTTTCACTAGCCTCAGTTTGGCTAATATGTTATGGGCCAAGTCATCATGGTTGTACCATAAGATGTACGTGGAGGAAAGTGAAGGAATGGTGATTAAGGCAAATAAAACTACAACCAAGTGAATAAGCTAAGATATAGTCAGAAATTTAAATACCCAGCTGAATTATTTTGGAAATGTATAAATTATCACCTCTGTGGTAAGAATACTCTCATAGGAAAATTTTGATTTTTTTTTTTTTTTTAACAAAAGTGCAAAAGCAATTCAATAAAAGAAAAATAACCTTTTATACAAATGGTGTGAGAGCAATTGGATATTCATAAGCAAACAAAAGAATTCTGACCAAGTCTCATCTCACATGTTATACAAAAATTAGTTCAAAATGAATCACAAACTGAAATAGAAAATGAAAAACTATAAAACTCAGAGGAAAAACAGAGGAGAAAATTTCCAGGACCTAGGGTTAGGTAAAGAGTCTGTAGATGTGACACCAAAAGCAAAATCATTAAAAGGAAAAACTGAACCTCATTAAAATTTGAAATGTTTCCTCTGAGAAAGTCTTTATCTATTAAGATGATAAAAAGCTACAGACTCAAAGAAAATATTTGCAAACCACATATTTGACAAAGGACTAATATCTAGAATATATAAAAAGTTCTCAAAATTCAACAATAAAAAAAATAGACAATGTCAAAATACAAAATAGTGACAATGTCAAGTGCTGATGAGGTTAGAGAGAAACGAGATTACTTATACATTTATTGTGGGAAAGTAAAATGGTACACCATCCCGGAAAACAGTTTGATAGTTTCTTAGAAATCTATACATGCAACTACCATTTTTTTTTTTAAAGTGAGGAATTTTTATTGCTGATGCCATTTCATCTTTATACTGGTTCATGAAATACAGCAGAATGTTCAATTGTTACAATGCTGATGCAATAAATTCCACTATTATACAGAGATACTATCTCAATAATCTGTATCCAGATGGTCAAAGGGTTAGTTGTTCAGTTGTGTTCCACTCTTTGTGACCCAATGGACTGGAGTCTGCCAGTCCCCTTGGTCCATGGAATTCTCCAGGCAAGAAGACTGGAGCAGGTCGCCATTTCCTTCTCCAGGGGAACTTCCCAACCCAGGGATTAAGCCCAGGTCTCCTGCATTGCAGATAGTCTTTACTATATGAGCTACAATACATGCAATGCAAAGTAAAAGTGTTAGTTGCTCAGAATTTCACGGACAGAGGAGCCTGGCAGGCCACAGTCCATGGTCACTAAGAGTCAGACACAACTGAGCCACACACAGAGATGGTAAAATGGAAAAAGTTCATTTTCTAACTCTGTGAATATTTTATTTAGTATGCAAAATCTATTTCAACAAGTGATCATAATAGAAAATTCAGATTCCTGTCCCTTGATATCAAATTA
The DNA here is from genome assembly GCF_019320065.1 of Cervus canadensis. Classification (NCBI taxonomy): domain Eukaryota; kingdom Metazoa; phylum Chordata; class Mammalia; order Artiodactyla; family Cervidae; genus Cervus; species Cervus canadensis. The sequence goes on from NC_057399.1 coordinate 23,281,863, forward strand.
AGCAACTGCACTACACACAAAAGAAAGTCAGAATAGAAAAATCAATGACACATCAACTGTCCTGTAAAATCATTTTATTTTCTGCAAGGTAAACATTTTTCTTAGGCATTGCTACTAGAACAACCTCTTTATAGGGTTTTATAGTTTGGAATAACTATATTTTTTTTAAAAAAATTTGTTTTTATTTTATAGAGTTGTAATACAAAAAATGATTTATAGGCTATATTTTTCAGGAAGAAGTTACTAGACTATATTCCTACTGAAGAAACTTTCCTATTTAAATCTGTGATATGGAATGAAAAGATGATTAAAAAGTCTTCTGATCAAAAAGCTTGAGATCATCAAAGGAATGTTTAGTTTCCTCCACAGAGAGCCACCAGGATTTTTTCATAATCTCCTTTGGTTTCATCCTGTTGATAAAAATAAAGTACACTTAATGCTACCTGAGACCACAATCAACAGAAAGTATTTTTAAATTGTAGAATAATTATTGTATTAGGCTTAACATACATCATAGTATATCAATTTTTTAGGATCCTGGATAAGAATATCACTTATTTAATTAATAAAATTTATATAGCAGATAACTGGTATTTTTAATTGATTATATGAAAAGCAATAGCTTTCAAAATTCAGATTGCAAACATCTCTCAATTATTCTGTATTAAAGCCATTATTTCCCAAGAATGAAATATAACACAGAATAAATATAGCAAAATATAATTTCATATCACCTCTGACTTGCTCAACCAGAGTGAAAGTTATAAGTCCATAATAGTCTCACTTTTCATGTTAGATTTTTGTTATCCAATATAAATGCCAAATTGAATTTAAATAGTCATCTATCTTCATTAAGTTCAAATCTCCTTGACTTGTCTTTCTTTTTTACTTTCTAACTTGAACATGCATTTTATATTTTCTACATATGACAAAGTTAAGGAAAAATTTAGAATAAAAAGTTTCTAATCCTCAGATCAATATTCATTGCAACATAAATCATTACATATCTCTACCAAAGTATTTTGATTGCTAAATGTATATATGGTAAACTGTTTCCATGACTACTGAAAAATCTGCAGTCTTTCTGTATAGAACTTACTAGCAGATTTTACCAGTGAAAGTTCAATTTACTTTAAATTATGTATCTTTTTAAACATTTTTGTTTTTTGGTTATACTGTGCAGCAAGTGGGATCTTAGTTCAGTAACCAGGGATCAAACTCATGTCCCTTGCAGCTAAAGTACAGTCTTAACCACTAGACCACAAGAAAAGTCTCTGTATCTTAATATAACAAATTTATCTTATATATTTAATTTATGGATACAGTAAGTCAGCCCTTCTTTTTGAAGAAGTTGCAAAAAAATTATCATTTGTGGGGGTAACGTAATGAGAATTACAACATACCAGAATGGCTTGACAGAGAGAGATGCCATACAACTTCTGATAGCATGCTTTGATATCATTCATGTCGATTTCAGAGCGGGAAACCATAATCCTGATCAGTGTCTTATGACGAGTTCCAATACCCTGTGTCGAAAACAAATGATAGTTAAGTTTCCCTTATATTCCAAGCCTACTCTTAAGGCAGGATGTGGGTTTGAATGTGAAGCTCTTTTGCTAACCTATATCATTTTTATGGAGAAACTAATTCCACATTAAAATACACATAAACACACACACAAACACAAGTGGTAATAAAATCACACGAACTCAACTGTGATAAGAGAATCATATATAGAGCTTTTAAAACTTCCTAACTGATCTTCCACTATCCAGTCTTTATTCTGTCTAAGCTATTCAAGAATTGCAAAGTAAACTTTCTAAGTTGTAAATCTGATCATCTGATTCATCTACTTAAAACTCATTAGTGACCTTCTGTTGATATTAGGATGAAAATCAATCATTTCATCTGGGCTTACAATGTCCTGCCTAATTCCACAACTTTTTCCACCATGCACTATCACTCTAATTATATTTATTATCCTGAAAGCGACATGCTATGTTCTCCTCCAGGACCAGACTTGCTTTACCCCTTCATTCCTTACACTCCTGCTCTCATCTGGCTATTTCCTGTTCAAATAGCATGTTGTAATTTAGCTGACACCTACACTGCTTTCCAAAGTCAGGGACACAGGTCCCTCTTCTCATTAACAATACTAGGTGTTCTCATTACCCCTCTAATAACCTCACTAGATAACAGCAGGCATGGGGTCAGGAACTGTACTGCCAACTACCTAGTGGAACAATGCCTATCACATCACAGGGACTCTTTCTTATTAATTGAATGGTTAGATCGCTCTCTCCTAAGACTTCCTTATTTTGGAGTTGCAAGGGAAAAAAATAGACAATTTCTTAACTTTTCACAAGTACATAGATACCATCCTATATAATAAAATACAAGCTAGAAAATAAAGTGAAATACTTAAAGTGATATCTCACATACATCTTAATAACACCTTACACTTTGATGAACTTAGAATGACATTTTAAAATCTTAGAATGACATATTAAGCAATGCCATGGAAGGCAAAATAATAAAAAAGATAAATGAAATTTAGAAGAGATCATAAAACTTACAACCTTAGCAGAAGCAGGTTGCTAAAATCATACATTAAAAGAGGAAGTATACCGCCCTTCCTCCGCTGACTCAGATTTTATGCAAATCATAAGTAATATACAAATTGCTTTCAAGCTCACCTTACTATCTTACCTATAAAAGAATATAACAGGTCTAACAGAATTTTATTCTAAGAAGTAAGTGTATTACCTCCTGCATTGGATAGAAAAATAATTCTTTTTAATGAAAAGATATTAAAAAATAAATGTAATTTTTAAACAATATGGGATTTTCTGTTCTCTCCATACAATAATTTTTTCCCCAAAGCAAATCATATGTTACCTTCATGGCCTGATGGAGCTTCTCAGCAAAGAACATTGGCTTGTTTGTAGCACACTTCACTGTAAGAGAGGCATGTTTTAGCTGACATCTTTACCACGAAAGAAGAAAGGTACGTATGAAAGAAACAGGAAATACAGAGGTTTGCAAGTAAGATTCTGTTCTCCATCCCTGTTCCTCACCATCCACCCCCAGTAAGGGATATTTGGCTTGAAAGAAGCTATTTTTTAGATGGTGATTTTTAATATTCTGTCCTCTGATAATATCATTTATCTCCTATTATCCTAAATCCACTGATAGCAACTTCAATAGTTCATGCTATCCTGAGGATACTCTTCATGGAAACAAGGAAATCAGTAGATGTTAAAGGCCATGTTGGCAGGCAAGAAATACTTTTTTCCTCTTGTAATAAGAAAAAAAAAAATCCAAGTGGGACAGGACAGTCATAAAATATAAGGCAACTGCCAATAAAATACTAACAGATGTATCAATCAGTAGTAAGAAGATTCTCTACCTTCTTACTCCAATGTGTGATCTATGACCCAAAAGAACTGGAGTCAACTGAGAATTTGTTAGGAATGCAGACTTCCAGTCTCCACCCAGAGCTACTGAATTAGAATCTGCCTTTTAGCAAGATTCAGGAAGGGTTCATGTGCACGTTAATGTTTGAGAAGCACTGCTTTATAATGTAGGTTTCCAAACCTCAGACTGGTCATCTGAATAAAATGGGAAAACTTTAAAATTCTTTTCTTCTGAAGGTCTAAATCCTTTAAGGTTGCCCAAGATTACTTAGCAAGTGACAGACCAGGATGTGGCCCTTCATTTATCTAATTCCAAATCCCATGCTCTTAATGGCCATTTTGACTTTCCTTTGTGCCATGCCCAGCCTGGTATATTGCATGGTATAAATAATCAAGGAAATAATACCTGTAATTACTAACAAGACTGTTGCATCACTTTAGCTAACTATTTATTGCCATTATCGTACATGCTACCTTTATTTGCAACATAAATTATATCTGAGTTTTTGTCTCATTATTATATTTTGTAAATTATTGGACAACATTGACAATGCAATTTCAAGTTAGAAAACCCTTCCCCTCCAGGACTACATACCAATAACTGTGAGGCATTTCTCGATGTCACCTTTCAACTCCAGGTCCAGAACTTTGTTCATGTCATGCTTACTATACTTGGAGTATTTCTGAAACACTGAATATTAAATTTAAATTTAGAGACGTACAGAACATCCTGTTTTTTAGCGAACTAGCAAAATCAGGCATGGCCACGAAGTCAAAGCATTCCTTGTGCGTGTGCTAAGTCACTTCAGTTGTCTGACTTTTTGTGACCCCAGGGACTGTCAACTGCCAGGTGCCTTTGGCCATGGGATTCTCCAGGCAAATATTGGAATGGGTTGCCATGCCCTCCTCCAGGGGATCTTCCCAACCCAGGGATCAAACCCGCGTCTCTTATGTATCCTGCATTGGCAGGCAGGTTCTTTACCACTAGTGCCACCTGGGAAGCCCAAAACATTCCTCAGGAGTTCTGAACTTCAAAAAACACAATGTAAATCTAACTCTTCATCTAAGCATATTTTGGATACATCATCTTCTCTGAGGGATATAATTCACATGGCTATTTTTGTGCTTCTGTGTATTTTGGGAAAATTTTTGCAAATGTTGACATTTATTAGAAGTGACATTTGATTGATGGCCGTAACTACATCAGAGCCAAGTGCCACAGCAAATGGATCTTTCCTTATATAAAGATCTGTGTTGTAGATTCCTCTTAATTCTAATCTCAAAAATCAGAGTGCTGTTATCAAATAATAAACTTGAAGTAATCATCACGACCTGCCCTTTGTCTTGACTTCTAAAACACTCGGGGCTGAGTCTTGCGGCAAAAACTCTCTTTTGGCTTTTGTTTCTGGAGTATCTAGATACTCTTTTCTTCACTTAGCCTTAGGTGTGGTTTTTTTTTCATTGTAATTTCATGTGTTCTGTTTTATGTGTACATATTGTCAGACCTATTCCAAAATTTTGAGGGGAAAAAATAGTAAAAATAACGAACTAATGTTCTACATGCCAAAGTCATAAAATGTGTTTCAAATACTGTCACGTGGTGTCTGTACAAAGCTGGACAAATGCAGAAGTAGCGATGAGAAATCAGGAGCACTGCATCCAGTTGGTTTCGGAGTGTCACTGATTAAGATTTCTTTCTTGCTTTCTCTTGAAAGTGTTAGTCACTCAGTCGTGTCCAACTCTTTGAGACCCCATAGACTATAGCCTGCCAGGCTCCTGTTACCATGGGATTCTTCAGGCAAGAATACTGGAGTGTATTTGCCATTCATTCTCTTCTCCAGGGGATCTTCCTGACCCAGGGATCGAACCCAGGTCTCCTTCAGTGCAGGCAGATTCTTTACCATCTGAGGCACTAGGGAAGCCATTTCCTTTCTCTTGCTTGTCCTCATTTAAAAAAAAAAGTGACTTCTGCAAACAGTCCCAGGGAACATTTGTTTTCTTCTTACCTCTGCGAAGATGGGGATAGCTCCTGGTGGTAAGGATGGTAGTGAACACATTCACATCTGTCCCTTTTCTTCTTTCTCCTGCTTCATATAAGGCCTGTTAAGAAACACAAAAACAAACACTTGACCATCTGCGGATTTGATATCTGCATAAGAATGTTAGATCTCTTCAAAGATTTTGGAGGCAGCTGCTTTGTGTCCAATACAATCAGAGCAGGTGGCAATGCTGAGATTTACAAGTTCCTTAGAGATGGAAACCTTGTTTTGTCAAGTATCTTCCATAATATCTCTTAAGTTTCCTTGCAAACACTAAAGACTGAATCTATGCATGCAAAATAAATATTTATTGAGTTAACTCGCTTTAAGATTACATTCTGTATCAAGAAAACTTCAAGGGGCACTCTCTAATTTTTAATTATGCTTTTAATTGTTCAAAGTAATTTTCAGCAAATGGTACTAATAAATCAATAATTCAACCATTACCTAGATGTTGAATTTTGATGTAAGAATTTCTGAATTCAAATTCTGACTCTGCAACTTAATCGTTCCTAGATATTAGTACTAAGATATCTTAATAATCTTATGTAGTTTCACATTATTAAGCTACAGGCTTTCCTCTTTTGTAAATGGAAAAGATAATCTCTGCCTTATTGTTACCAACATGCTGTTACCTTTGAAGTGACACTCCTCCTGGGTCACACTAATCCATGTAGAGGCCATAAATATACATCTAAGAGCCCTGATAGTTTTTTTTTTTTATTATTTTAATTTTTGCCTGCACTGGGTCTCTGCGGCTGCATGTGGGCTTTCTCTAGTCGTCGAGAGCAGGGGCTATTCTCTAGTTGTAGCGTGCAGTGGTTTCTCTTGTTGCAGAGCACAGGCTCCAGGCACATGGGCTTAGTTGCCCCGAGGCATGTGGGATCTTCCTGAACAAGGGATTGAACTGGTGTCCTCTGCATTGCAAGGCGGATTCCTAACCACTGGACTACTAGGGAAGCTCCCCAATAGTCTTAAAATGGAAAGCAAATTCAGAAGTATCACAAGCAAATAAGAGTCATTTCTTACTATGGGTGCCGGGAGCCGGCACACGAGATCCTACCCATGACAAGGTCATGAGGGAGAAAGCCTGACAGGCAAGGCGGATCAGGTTTTCAGGGATTCCGAAAAGCTGCCCCAAAGCTGCCCCCGGCTCTCACCTTAAAGATGGTATCTGTTCTTCTGATGCTTGCTTTAATAAACTACTCCCTAATTTCTGTAATTTAGGCAGAAGACCTTCCCAGATTTCTTTCCAAATAAGAATTAATTTAGAACTTTAATCTATAAGTTTTTAGGGTGCTGGTATTTTATGAGATTATTTAGGGTGAAAGGAGTGTTTTAATTTGAGCTCCTTTGCTGGTAGTTTGTTAGTCAAATGCATTTATGCCCTTGGTACTAATATGCATGATTACTTATGATATTTTAATCATAGAATAGTATAAAGAACCGGATTATATAAAAGCCCTAATAGATATAGAGCATTTTTGAGGGATGAAAGAGTTTAATTAAAAAATATAAGAAAAATTATTATAAAAGTCGTTATTGGGTTAATGTTCACTTGCTGTGTTTTTGCTTTTAGTGTGCTAAAGCTATGCTATGCTAATCATTGTTAATATAGTTATAGATCTAGAAAAATAAGAGCTTAGCCCTAGTATTATAACAATGAAATAGTTGTTAATTATTAGCCAGGAGTGCTAGGCAGAGGCCGTCTTATTAGAGCCACAGAGTCTGTATGGGGTAAAACTTTTAGATAAATTTGACAACTTTTGCAGAAGAATTGGTGTTGGTATTAACAGGGTCATATTTTTATTATGTTGTGACATGCTGCACTGTTGCCCTATGAGACTGTAACTTTTCTGTTAAGGTCACCACAGAAACAGAAAACAGGCCTACCTTCACCTGACTTACATAAAATGTTAATAAGCCCTAAGGCCAAAAGATAATGTGTAAAGATTTATTATAGAAACGAAATGCAGAAAGCATCTTGTTCTTCCTTAAGGACAAACTGACGTAATGTAAACTAACCCTGTATAGATATGAGTGAGCATCTTGTATCCTGGATACACTCAGTGAGGGTATAAAAACTGTTGTCAAAAAATAAAGACAGACTTGGCCCTATCAAGGCTGGTCTCACGTGTCTTCTATCACTCGCCGACGCCGTTCATCCTAAGGGAACCCCCTGGATCCTGCTGGGGCTGGACTCCGGCATATGGGCAGTTACTCAAATGCTTACTTTTGTTCCTTGATGTGATTGTGCAATTTCTATTAAAATGATAAAACTTCCAATGGGCATAAAAAGTTATTTGGGACTTTCTGAGCAAACAACTGACATAGGTGCATTTATTCAACAAAAGTCAATAAATGCCTATTATGTGCAAGATAATGCACTGATATAGTGAAGAGAGTGGAGTAGTCAAGTAAGTTTCTATTTTTACTAACTCACTGTGATGAATTTGTGGAGAATACTAACTATACCATAAGAAAAGCATGTGTAAATACTAGATGTCATTTTTTTAACAAAAATTCCAAGTCCCAAAATGACACAGTTTTTCTAATGTTGCCAATGGACTGATGTATTAAAAAACAAGCAACGTCACTGAAACAATATATAATAATATACTTCAAAGTATATAAATGCTATAACTTTTATAATTTTAATATCATTACCATAATATTTTTACAATATAAACTTACACCTCTAAACCAATATTCACTGTTTAAAGAACTGTTAGATGTGTTTATTCTTTTCACTTTTACTTTCTTATATGTGGTAAAATAAAAATTCAGAGTTTTCTCAATAACAGATCAAGTTCTCACTGTTCTTTCTCAATCCTCTCCAGCTTCATGAACAGTGCAACTTGTTGAAAACATAAAGACCACATTTCCTCTCTTGGATTGCTTGAATCCTGGCTGGTGGGCATCTCTCAGGAAATGGACATTGGGTGCCATTATCCTTTTGGAGAATCCCATATCTGCTTTCACGTGGAGGCCCTCAAGTGGTACCTCACCTCAGGTCGGACCTAATTGAAGTAGCAAAGTGGATTCTAAGAGTATTTATAAGCACTTGCTTACCCTGGCATCGGAATCAGCCAAGTCGTCATTTACAGCAAGCTCCTCAGATCGGTCACCCTGGAAAATATCCCATTCTCGTGTAAGTAGTTTTCTAGCATATAATCACATGGCTTATTTATTCTCTTAAAATCAGATGAGTAATATTCTTTGCAGAAAAAGGAGTGAATTGCTCATTTCTAGAGAGAGATGAAATCTAAGATTTTACTTTTCATCAAAGAAGAGACATTTCCAGATCTATTTTAGTTATACCTTAGCAAGAGAAAGCAAAGCCTTCTCATAATCTCCAGATGTGTCTGAGGCGATGTCTTTAGCCAGATCTCTCTTCAGTTCTGAGAAATAGGAAAAAGTATATTTTGTAGTAAACTAGTGATAATGGTGATGATTATAAAGCCTAACATCTCTATATTGGCTCACAACTTGCAATACCAAATGTTCAATGACTTATGGAACACATTCTAAATAGTTTTATTTTTTAATAAAGTGAAATCAAAGCAAGTAAAATTTTTCATCAATGAATTTATTTTCTATAAGGCAATTAAAACAATTTAGATAATACTGTGAATGAAATTCTACAGCCCTAAAGCTTTTGCTAACAAGAATAAATTGCACAGGTATACATTATTAGATAACTATTTCTGAAATAAATCATACCAGAATTTAAGCAATGGGGTGAACAGAACAGTTATTTAAAAGGATAAACCAAAGTGCTTGCTTGAACATATAGTATTTATTTACTTTGAAATGATAAATATCTTATATGGAATACAATTTAGTTATGTATGCATATGTGTATGTATAAACATCTACAATAGATATGGATTTAAAATGTTTCTTTGTTAAACACCCTTTATTGACATTAAAAAATAATGCTGTTATTATTTTTCAGCAAAGATTTAACTGAATTTATAGTTGACTAGAAGGCAGAAAATTTTAATAAACAGTCATTGAACTGTACCTTGGGAATTAATAATTTATGGCTATTTGCTTTTGTAAACTATGTTTTATAAAATTAAAAAAAGTAGTAATAATGCCCCTCTTGATGACTGTCACTGATAAATGGATTTAAGAAAAATATTGATAATGAGGTAAGAATTGCAGAAAATGAGGTTAAAAGCTTCCTTATTCTGATTCCTTTATTAGATTGCTGTGAAAATAACACACGAGGACTATTGTATTCTCTGTGCTTGGTTTTAAAATCACACAGAATGATCCGCTATGGTGCTACATATTGGGTTGGGAAAATAAAACAAAAAAAAACAGGGAGCTTGGGAAACTAGAAAAAAGAAAACAGTGATGACCCAGCACTGCCCAGGGCCCATTTGCAGATACTCTCTTTACAGTGGTAAACATCCCATTGAAATGAGATGTTTCACTGAACAGATAAAATGAGCCATGGCTAGTCTTCATCTCCATGAAGCTAACTGGATGTTAACAGTGAGTAAGTCATTTATGTTCATAATGGTAAAGTTAGCTTCCATCAGAGAATTATAAGCACCAAGCTTTTCAAGGACAAATGTTTGGAGGGCTTTTGTTTATTTGTTTTTGTTGTTATTATCTTTTCAAAATGAAAGACAATGGGACATTTTTATGAAATAGATCTCGGAAAAATTGGAAATGTTTTTAGAAAATTATTTAAATTCAGTGCTTCAAATTGAGTTTTTCATTGCAATACTATGTGGCTATTTGTCTCAGACACACAATTTTTTTAAAGTGTAAAGTTGATGAGGACTGAAACAATCATGTCCCTTATTTGTACCCCACTAAATTTCCGAAAAATTGATGCTTTTGACCTATGGTGTTGGAGAAGACTCTTGAGAGTCCCTTGGACTGCAAGGAGATCCAACCAGTCCATCATAAAGGAGATAAGTCCTGGGTGTTCATTGGAAGGACTGATGCTGAAGCTGAAGCTCCAGTACTTTGGCCACCTCATGTGAAGAGTTGACTTGTTAGAAAAGACCCTAATGCTGGGAGGGATTGAGGGCAGGAGGAGAAGGGGATGACAGAGGATGAGATGGCTGGATGGCATCACCGACTCGATGGGCATGAGTTTGAGTAAACTCCAGGAGTTTGTGATGGACAGGGAGGCCTAGCATGCTGCGATTCATGGGGTCACAAAGAGTCAGACACGACTGAGCGACTGAACTGAACTGAACTGAACTGTAATGTGTCTGGTAACCATATGTGCTTGTGATAGACCTGTGACAGTGAAAGAAATATTTTAATATGCACCTTTCCCATAATTATCATCCACACTCAGTTTTTCAAAAAGTACATCAGAACGCCTTTTCAACTAGGACACTTGAACTGTGAGGCATTAAAACTTACCTTCTCTATAGACTCTGTTAATTTCTCTGATTTCTCCGTTAGTTCTTGATGCCAGAATTTCATTCAGAGTGTCTTCATCAGTCCCAAGGCCCTGAATTGAAAAAGATGGGAAAAAAAAAGAGAAATGTAGAAAATCTTCATTCAAGAGTATCAACTAGTTATTATATTCCAAAATTTGTCTGAATCTGACATTTAGTAAATTTCTCACAACATTTAATAAATATCCACAATATTTATTAATTGCAATAAGGTATGTATTATATTGCTTAAAACACAAAATGGGTTTAATGCCAATATTCTGGGCAAATAAATACAAAGTGAGATCTATTAAATATGGTAACATCATGAAGATAGTGGAAATAACATAGCTATTAACACCAGCATCTATTTTTTCATTTCTTTATTCATTCACTTATTCATTTTATTACCATTGACTGGTGGCCCCGTGCTGGTTGTTGAGAACATACTGGGAGACATAAGTGGCTTGGACGCGCTTTGAGGAAAGGAGCTTTGCTTAAATCAGGCGGTTTACCTTCATGGCAGCACGAAGCTCTTCAGCATCAAACTGGGCTGGAGTTTTCAACAGAGCCAAAACAACTTCCTCAAGGTGACCAACTAGGGCTTTCTTCAGAACTTCATCCAGGGGCTATAACAAGAAGACATAACCTTTTAGTAAATAACACATGAGGTGATAGAGTAAAGCAGTGTCACCTGATGTTTACCTAATCTTACTGAGTCCTAAACCCAACCATTTTTCATAGCTCCTTCCCTTTACATCGAAAATGGTACACAATATTTAATATCTTAATCTTTTTGGTTCTAGAGTGATTAGAATGAAATTTACTGAATTCATTGATAACTCCTTAAAGGATAGCATTCTCAATCTTTTATAGAGGGAATAAATGACAAAGCTCAAAAGATAGGGGTTGTGTATTAACAGAAACAGTAATAAGAATACTTTAAAAATAAGTATTAGTAATGTATTAGTAACTTTTCCAACCATTGAGATTTGCACTTTTCAAATAAGCATTATAATCAGACATTATGTGGTTTTCTAACTACACTACTTAAAAAAATTACCCATATTTTGTATAAAATAGAAACCTTACTTTTAAAGTAGAATTATACATATAAACTTTACATTCAGACACTAAAGAGCTCAGTTTAAAATTTAACAGAAGTCACATTTCAATCAGAACATATTTCTTACTGCCAACAGTAATCTTGACGTCTGTTATGTTCAAGTTAAAGGCTTATCTCCAATATAGAACACCACATGTGCAAAGAATCAAAACAATGCATAAAACCAGCAAATTCGATAGAATTGATTACATTGCAACCAAGAGGATAAATACAGTAATCCCAGACTTAGTTGTAATGGAAAACAGTGGCTGGAGACTGAAAGAACTAGGAACTGTATTTCAACATCAATGTGCGCATACTCAGTTGTAGTCGACTCTTTGCGGTCCCACCGCCTGTGGTTCACCAGGCTCCTCTGTCCATGCAGTTTTCCAGGCAACAGCGCTGGAGTGGCTTACCGTTTCCTACTCCAGGGGATCTTCCTCACCCAGGGATCAAACCCGTGTCTCTTGTGTCTCCTGCATTGGCAGGCAAATTCTTTACCACCGCTACCTGAGAAGCCCATCAAACGCTATATTTAAACATAAATATGACTGAAATTAATTATCTAAATCAACCACTGCAACCCACCTTTCCTTTCTCCTGCAGATAGGCTGCTTTGATCTGCTGACGCTGCGCATTGTTTCTCTTAGTCAGAATTTCAATGATGGTTGCTTCATCCACACCTGGAAATAAAGGGCCTCTAGACTTTAAAAATCAATTTTCTTTATCATCAATAACGGACATAAAATGATTCATTATCAAGATGCGTCAAATGAAGTTCTTTTTTTTTTTTTTCAAATGAAGTTCTTAACAAAACAAAGAAGTATAAATTATAACAGGCTGGGACATGGATGTGACTCTGTATATCAGATGGAAGCCCTTGGGATGACATTCCCTTCACTTGAATGAGAAAGTGAAACGGCTCATTTGTGTCCTACTCTTTGTGACCCTATGGACTGTAGCCCGCCAGGCTTCTCTGTCCATGGGATTCTCCAGGCAAGAATACTAGAGTGGGTTGCCATTCCCTTCTCCAGGAGATCTTCCCAACCCAGGGATTGAACCCAGATCTTTTGCATTGCAGGCAGATTCTTTACCATCTGAGACACCAAAGGAAGAAGAAATTCTCCCCAGCCCTCAGTGTTGCAGTGTTTGTTCCTAATTCACACCTTAAGTGTGAGCAGAGGTGCTGACTTCAGCATTCAGTCTGTTAGAAATGAGCTTTGTAAGGGTATCTGTTGTAGCAGTAGAGTCTACCGATTTAATCAAAATCTCCTAAGTGCTGAGAAAGGAAGTGTAACTTCATTGATAAAGAACTCTTATCTTCAAAATGAAGCAGACTCTTTCCATTGCACATGTTTGTTTTTTAGTAGCCATTCTGAAATGTCTAGGAGGGGACTATTTGGGGAAGACAGAATTACCTCTAACTGTGATTGCTTTATGCAAGGCCTCAACATCCGAGGATGGATTGAAGGTAGGATAAGGGCTCACTGCTGACCCAGGACCACCTTTGTATCCTTTCACAGTTTTCTGTGAATGAAAAATAAGTTATTGTCCATTCACTTACATTTGCTTCTATTTTAATACTGCTATTTAAATAAGTTACTTTATTGTCACTTGACTTACAATGTATTCCTGCTCTTCATTTTCAATAAACCAGGCCTGCTTGAGGAATTCAGATACCATTGCCATTTTTGAAGGATCTGAAAAGAAAACAGGTTGATGCTTTTATAAACCACAAACTCACCACATAAACATACCACTCCATCCCCTTACATACATAAGACATAGAGCAGCCTTGCTTTTACTTTGCCGGATTACTCTTAGGAGCATCATAAAATGCTAGATTTAGTGGGGTTTTTTTTGTTTGTTTATTTTTAAATGTAGGTGTCTCTCTTTTTTTTAAATTTTATTTATTTTGGCCATGCTGCATGCTAAAAGATGTGGGATATTAGTTCCCCAACCAGGGATCAAACCTTCACCCACTGCAGTGGAAGCAGGAGTCCCAACCACTAGACTGCCTGGGAAGTCCCTAGATCTGAGTTTATTTTAAAGAGACTCTACTACCCTTGAACAGAAACCCAAAGCCTCAGAAATGTAGCTCTTTCTCAGTATATTCAAGCCTAACCTTAGGGCTCAGATGACGTCTATAAGTAAGCATATAGGCTGTAAAGAGCAAGGTTGGTGTTTCATTTCACTGTCCTAAATTTACAGACCAACCACTGTATACCAAGCTCTGAGGGCGCAAAAACATTGAAACATCCTTTGCCTCAAAGAACTTAAAGCCAGTATGTGCTCTTCCTAAGAAAACTCAAACGTTTAAGAACAATTCTTAGAGGAAGTTCTGGGTGATATGAGACTCTTTTTGGGGGAAGGTTTGAGATTAAATTGGCTAAAAAGTTAAAGAGAACAAAAAAGAGAAGTTTGTCATACTTGGGAACCTGAAAAGAGTTTACTAGCTCAAGAAAGAAGTCCAAATTTAAAAGTTCAAATGTGTTTCCAAAGTTTTGGATAAACATTAATGGACATTGATGGGTTTCTTAAAATGAAAGTTATATTTCAGAAAGATGACTCATCCTGTGTCATAGAGAATGCCTAGGAGATGGGCAAGATGGAAGATTAGAGACCACTTAGCAAGCTGTGGGAGAATCCATGTAGGGGTTAATGAAGACTTGAACAAAGCTATTGGGTAGAGAAAGAATATTATACTGGCATTTATAAGGTAAGATAATCTATGACAATCTACAGGAGTGGATTCAGACTCAAAACTCTACCTAAAAAAAAAAGATATTCTTGTGAGATTTCTCCTTGAAATAATTCAGTATTCTTTTCCATTTCTTGGTATAAAATTATTTCAGCACCTGGAATAATCACTACACTCACATTTCTTCTATTTGAGCTGTCTGAATTCTCACCCTACATGTGTTGTTGTTTTTTTCCTACCCAATACAAAATAATCCTGGAAAAGAATTATTTTATACCAGCTGCTTTGCTCTAACCAGATTCTTTAGAGTGAAACTGCATCATGCATGCCCTCCTTTGGAAAACTGTATGTTAAAGAAAATTGCTTGACTTACTATCATCATTCAGCAATATTCTTATTTAGTAAGCTATGTATATGTTTAAAACTTGAAGTATGTTAAAAAATTAATGCATTTCCTGCATTATCTACAAAAGAAGCCCCCAAGAATCCTTTTTGTCTAGGATTTTTTTTTTTTTAAGGAGCCTAAGCTCCAGGTCTATGCTGATCGATCTCTCCACACCCTTTTATTTCTCTGGAGACTGCTATTATGAGTACATCTGAAAGAGATTGGAAGGATGATCTTAGCAGTTTTAAATTCTGCCTGTGAAGCTAAATGACTCATGAGGAGTAAAACCCATAGCCTGATTCTTTACTGGTATGTTCAAAGCATTTCAATCCCCACCTGCCGAAAAGTGGCAGAAATTCTAAGTAATGAGATTAAATACATGAGGGAAATAATATCCAAAGCAGAAACTATCTCTACTTAATTATCATGGGAATTGTTCAAATTACTGTTCTGTCATCTGTGAGGAGAACCAATATATTGTGCACTTATTTAATCTCTTCCCCCCAGCAACTGATCAATTTAAAGTTATTTCCTGAGCTAAAGTCATGGTGTACAATTTTACACAAGGTTTTAGTTCCTATTTCACCATAATCTGCTGCAATTTTTGTTGGCACATGGAGTTTCATTTTCCTCTTGCTTAATTGGCATATACAAAACTTCTTGCAATTTCTGGCAAGGTTGCAGGTATTTAAAATATCCATTTTTTATCTCATCCATGCCCTTTAGAAAGTAGAATTCTCAAAATGAGTGATACAATCGGTCACTTAGTGGAGTGACTTTTCTTCAGTAATAGAAACAGATGTTACAATAGTTCCACTTTTTTCAGTTAAAAGCGAAAAACCAAAAGCGATCAAAGAGGAGATTAAGAATATTGTCAAATATAATTTTTAAAATGAGCCTCACAATTTTAAAATAAATTTTATGAAAACTTAACTGTACATCACAATTTTTTCACTTAAAAATGCTTATATAATGCATTAATTTCTTAAAAGAATAAACTTGAGGAAGACTAGAAAATATTGCTCTGTTAATTATATTATACAAAATAGCAAAAATAAAAGGGTTAAATAATTTGTTTCACACATGTCCATAGAGAACACAGCTTTGTGACATATCTTCTGTGTTCCTAGATCTTGGTCGGAAGCTATTTGGGTGACCTGAAAAAGTGTGATCTGGAATATGATCTGAAAAAGAGAAGCAGCCTGAATACAACCTTCTTCAGGAAAGCAATTAGAGGAAAATGGAATCTCAATTCAGCCAGATAAGATCCACTAGCTCTCAGAAAAGCTTGAAGATACAAAGAATGTGACAGGATGTTAAAAAAATAAAAAAAAACACTCCCTACAGGAAATAGATTTTATCATATACTGCTAGTTAAGTGCCCAAATGCAACTCCATGTTTTAACAGAACCTTGAATAGTTGCAACATACCTTACAAATGCCACAAACAGCAAAAATATTTTGCTCAAATTGTATTGCTAAACCATTCTGTCTTTTCAATACCTAACCTCTGCATGAAAACCAATGTGTTGTACTTGATAAAACCCACTTCATAATTTGAAGGTAAGATTGCTTAACTATCAACAAATAATGCATGCAAACACATTTTATAGACTGCCACATGCTATATAAATGTCTGTCACATATTTTTACTATTCAGAGAATGATCCAGTCTGGAAATTAGAATCATACATTAAAAATAAAAAATTAATAATCCCATGAGTTCACAAGAGGCTTTTTTTCCATCTATCTTTTTAGTTGCAACATTTAGAATATGTACTAGGTATTTAAGAGCCTATTTTCTTAATATTCCTTGGCTCTATATGTATTTAATCTGGCTACAAATGAGCTTTGAAACCAAGTTTATCTAAGTCCTTAGCATCATCTAATTTGAAGATTAAATTGAACATCTATAAATAGACTGACTTACAGGGAAATTAATAAAATTCCAGTGTCTTCTAATCAATAACCTGTGAAGATGCACTGCCTACCTATCTAATTTATCTATGAGAAAGTGTATAACTTTCTAGAAATTAACATTTTTATGTCATAAGAGAGCTTTCTTCCTCTCACTCAGCAAGAAATTAAAAGAAGGTAAATATGCATTAAATGAGGCTTGCTAAATATAAGAGAAAGGTATTCTAGAGATGGTACATTAGCAATTATACCAACTGTACAGTTTGAGAAAACTAAGACATTGTATGAAAGTTAATTTCATGACTTTTTTTTAAACTGGACTATGGTTGAAGTATTTAGAGACAGGGGGACATCATATCTGCAGTGTTCTCTTAAATGACACAGTAAAAATAACTATATAGAGAGGGTAGAAGAAGAAAAAGTAAGAATTAATGATAAAGCAAATGTGGTAAAATATTAACACTTGGGGAATTTGGGTAAAAAGTATATGTAATTTTGTGCAATATTCTTGCAACTTTTCTGACGGTTTGAAATTATTACAAGACAGCTTTTAATAACTTTAAAAACCACATTTTCTATTTCTGTCAGCTTCATGAAACCCTACTTCCAGAATTTTTGACAGAGGAAACTGAGTTTTGTGGTCTATCATGCCTTCCTGATGATAAGTAAGAAAGATCAGAGTTCTGCAAAGACAGCAGCAGAAACTGATCTTTGCAGAGAACACCATCATTATTCCCATTTTCTACCTGGGGGAAAAATGTAATTTTTTCTGGCAGTTTTCTAGATACTAGTGGCAAGTATCAAGGCATACATAAATCCAAGCTTTCTGATTCCAAAAGAGTGTATATGCTTTTAATGATCAATGATATTTTTAATAACTTATAGCTAAGAATCAAATTCATTCACAGTAAGCCCATGGAGACTGCGGCAGGTTTTACCCCAGCCTGAGGGAGTTTATTTTTCAGTGCTTTGGCCTGTGTAGTTTTTTCCTCAATTATATATTTCACAAGTCTTTCCCACACCTACTAATGTGAGAAAAGGCAATTAGACTATACAAAGGCATGATTTATGAAGAAACACTTTATGAAAGGTAGTTTCATGAATGTTTTGCTTCCAGGCCTTTGAGTAGGGTGTTCTGTTTGCCTGGCATGCTATTTCATCCTCCATATCCAATTCTCTTTGCCTAAATGATGCTTCTTAGAGAGGACTTAGCCTAGACCTTATCACATCCTTCAAATGGGTCTACCTTAGTTTACCACCAACCATCTGTGCTCTCCCAAAGCATCCTGCCTTCACCCCTATACTTGCCCCTATTTGTTCTGCATTATCACTTTCTATTTACTCATCTATATTTTTAGTGGCATTCCATGGGGGCAATGATAATCTACCATGCCTGGCAGAATGCCTGGTACTTAGTATGCTGGAAAGCATTATTGAATGAACAAATAGTGTATCAGTGCTAATTATTTAGTAAAAATATCTATACTAATTTAACTAATGTTTTCTATCCACAACTATAGGATATAAAAATAAGAACCGAGGAGTTCTGAGCCATATCTTGACTCTCTTTAGCTGGCCATAAGACCTGAAGAACACATTTAAATTTTGGGGTGAGGAGGGCTCTCCAATTATAAAAATAAGAGTTGAAATGAACAGTAGCTGAGATTTCTTACAGCTCTGAAATGCTAGTCTTAAATTTCACCTCAAGTACCAGAAGGTGGAAAAAGTAAGCATAGTGAAAGAAAAGTGGAGTGATATTAGTCACTCAGTCGTGTCTGACTCTTTGCAACCCCAGGGACTGTAGCCCATCAGGCTCTTCTGTCCAAGGAATTCTCCAGGCAAGAATACTGAAGTGGATAGCCATTCCCTTTTCCAGGGGATCTTCCTGATCCTGGGATTGAACCTGAGTCTCCTGCATTGTAGGAAGACTCTTTAGGGTCTGAGCCACCAGGGAAGCCCATAGTGAAGGAAGGTATTACATAAATTGTATCTGTTCTTATCTTTCTGATAAAAATCTCTCCCATTTTAAGGAAAGAGGAAATCATTTACTCAAAAGACAGCTTTTGGTTTATCGCTGAAAAATAATATGTCCGCTGGTTTCAAATATGTCATCACTTAATGGGTCTAGAGATTAAGCACCAGCTGAACAAGCTAACATTAATAGAAACCAATCTTTGCAGATCTTTTGATTGAAAAAGTATTTAATAACCATGAAACTCTAGCTGGTTTCTTAATAATATTATTATTAACTATTCTGTCAACATCTGTCAAATGATGGCTATCTGCCAGGTGTGGTTGAGCCTGGGGCTAGGGTGGTAACCCAGCTTCTGGAGAAGAGGCTAGGAATTTTGGAATTACGAAACTGGCATTTTATCACATTTGAGTTGTTCTGCAATGTGCCTACCAAAATACGTTCCTGTGGGTAGAGGAGAATATTGCTTTTTCAAAGTCCAAACATAATTTTAGACACAAACTAGGCAAGAAAAGCACATCGTTTTTGATTAACTAGCACTAAAAATTAGATATCAGATCATTTAACTTAACACTGAGAATGAGCTAAGAAAAAATTCTTGGAGGAACATGTGTAATAAACAAGAGCCAGATATATGGTTAGGATTCAAAAATCCCTCACTTTTGCACATATATCCAACACCAGTAAAATTTCTACTTTAGATATGCTTTTTGCTTTCCTAAGGAGTTTTACAGCCATTAGCTCATCGACTATCAAGATGCTACTAAGTGGAATAATTTTTAGAGGACCCTAATGACATTCCCAAGGGATAAATTATCTGACACCACCCAGGAAATGTTTCCTTTCCCCTTAGGTTTTCAAATCTGCACTTGAAAAGCCAGTCTATGACACAGAGGCTCCAGGGGAAAGAATGTGGCCACACCCTTTCTAAATGAAATAAGTGGATCCTCTTATTTCTTTATACTGCCTGAGTGAACATAACATTAATTTAAAATGTTAATTACAAAGGGCATAATTTCCACTATGAGATCTGAATCTTTTTTTTTTTTTTTTTAGGAAAAAAATAAATTATTTAAGTCCCTGAAACCCACCTCTGGGTTCTTCAGGCCTGGCTCCCCACAAATACCCACCATCCATCATGATTTCTACATAAAGTTCACACAGATCTTGGAAACCCGTAACTTGTAGGAACAAACACATTCATCTCTTCTTTTCCATGGTAACTCACCAACAGTACAGAAAGCCAGTATTAAGCAAAGTTTTCTTGTTTTTAAAACTGTATTTCTTAACTAAGTAAAAATAAAACATTACAATTTGTGATTCCCAAAATATAAATTCCCAATGTAATCTTACAGAAATGTTTGTCAAAGATATAAGTGCAGTTAGCCATAAATTCCACAGTCGTAACATTAAACACTGATGGTAAAAGTTATCAAAACAGCCAAAACTTAAAGGAAAACCAAGACTTACCTTTTTGTTTTTTTTTCACCTCCGTACAAAGAACTAAAGAGAGATTCTTCTCTGAACGGTTTGTGCTGGAAGTGGAACCTTGAGCTTCTGATTTTATAGAATTTCAAAGGAGGCCACACCTAGCAACCAGAAGTTAGTAACAGGCTGTCTTTTGTTTGAAATACAGGGCTCAGCCTTGCCCCAAAGTGAAACAAGCCTTGCAAAACTATTCACTAAGCCAACTCAGAGCTGACAGCAAAAAGGAAGAGAAACGGAAGTACAGATTTTTTTTTCCGCCTCTTTAGTTTGCACTGCTTTTTTTCAGGGGAGCCGCATACAAGAGGTGTTCAAGTATGCAGTACTATCTGCCTCAATCCTGATACCAGTGACTGACATACTTTTTTTAGTTAAACGAATTGTGGAATGAAAAATCATAAACTTTAAAACAAAATAAAACTCTCATTGGTTAAGCCTCAGCTTCAACACTAGTTATTATGTGATTTGGAGGGCATATTTAACTTTCTTGAATTTGTTTCAACTTTTGTGAAATAGGGATGATATTTTCTAGGCTGCCAACTTACTAGAATTCTTGTGAGAATTAAGAAATAATATATATATACCTGCAAAATTTAGTTGTTATGAAATACTGGGTAATTTTCCTTTTTGTTATTTTATTCTTTATTTTTTTAATTGGAGTTATAATTGCTTTACAATATCGTGTTAGTTTCTGCTATACAATAATGTGAATCAGCTTGGATAGTTTTCTATTTCTATTTCACTACATTTTTCCTGCCTTCAAAACAAAAGATGTTCTATGCTTGCATACACCTTGTTGATATATGTAAGAAATGGAAAAGACATAAAGTTCCAAATTGTCTCAAAATCTCAAAGTTAATCCTAGAAATATAACCATTATGACATTCTAAGAAAATATTGACATTAGAGGAAGGCTTAATACATTAATTCTTTTTATAGATTAAATTATATATAAATTTTCATACAAATAGATCCTTGGTATTCTAGAAAATTTGAACAATAAACCAGAACTACAAAATGAAAGGATTAGTGGAGTAGCACCTGTTCCAGAAGGAACAAGTATCACAAGAAATTTCCCACTTGATGCAAGGAAAGGAAATTTGTTTGGTAGTCTCAATGATGATTCACTTTTATTCTTCATGAAACCTTACAAAGTTACATATGATGTTTCCATTAAACTATGCACAAGTATGAACTCTGTCATAGTATTATAATTCAGTTTATGCTACATTTTAGTAGCTCTTTTTTCTCTTAGATATCTCAGGTTATTATGTATGTATATACCAGGTTTGGAAAAATCAGGGGAGATAGTTTCTTTTTTTTATTTTCCATTTATTTTTACTAGTTGGAGGCTAATTACTTTACAATGTTGTAGTGGTTTTTGCCATACATTGACATGAATCAGCCATGGATTTACATGTATTCACCATCCCGATGCCTCCTCCCACCACCCTCCCCACCCCATCCCTCTGGGTCTTCCCAGTGCTCCAGCCCCGAGCACTTGTCTCATGCATCCAACCTGGGCTGGTGATCTGTCTCACCCTTGATAATATACATGTTTTGATGCTGTTCTCTCAAAACATCCCACCCTCACCATCTCCCACAGAGTCCAAAAGTCTGTTCTGTACGTCTGTGTCTCTTTTTCTGTTTTCCATATAGTGTTATCGTTACCATCTTTCTAAATTCCATATATATGGGTTAGTATACTGTATTGGTCTTTATCTTTCTGGCTTACTTCACTCTGTATAATGGGCTCCAGTTTCATCCATCTCATTAGAACTGATACAAATGAATTCTTTTTAATGGCTGAGTAATATTCCATGGTGTATACGTACCACAGCTTCCTTATCCATTCGTCTGCTGATGGGCATCTAGGTTGCTTCCATGTCCTGGCTATTATAAACAGTGCTGCGATGAACATTGGGGTGCACGTGTCTCTTTCAGATCTGGTTTCCTCAGTGTGTATGCCCAGAAGTGGGATTGCTGGGTCATATGGCAGTTCTATTTCCAGTTTTTTAAGGAATCTCCACACTGTTTCCATAGTGCTGTACTAGTTTGTATTCCCACCAACAGTGTAAGAGGGTTCCCTTTTCTCCACACCCTCTCCAGCATTTTTGCTTGTAGACTTTTGGATAGCAGCCATCCTGACTGGCATGTAATGGTACCTCATTGTGGTTTTGATTTGCATTTCTCTGATAATGAGTGATGTTGAGCATCTTTTCATGTGTTTGTTAGCCATCTGTATGTCTTCTTTGGAGAAATGTCTGTTTAGTTCTTTGGCCCATTTTTTGATTGGGTCATTTATTTTTCTGGAATTGAGCTGCAGGAGTTGCTTGTATATTTTTGAGATTAATCCTTTGTCTGTTGCTTCATTTGCTATTATTTTCTCCCAATCTGAGGGCTGTTTTTTCACCTTGCTTATAGTTTCCTTTGTTGTGCAAAAGCTTTTAAGTTTCATTAGCTCCCACTTGTTTATTTTTGCTTTTATTTCCAATATTCTGGGAGGTGGGTCATAGAGGATCCTGCTATGATTTATGTCAGAGAGTGTTTTGCCTATGTTCTCCTCTAGGAGTTTTATAGTTTCTGGTCTTACATTTAGATCTTTAATCCATTTGAGTTTATTTTTGTGTATGGTGTTAGAAAGTGTTCTAGTTTCATTCTTTTACAAGTGGTTGACCAGTTTTCCCAGCACCACTTGTTAAAGAGGTGGTCTTTTTTCCATTGTATATCCTTGCCTCCTTTGTCAAAGATAAGGTGTCCATAGGTTCGTGGATTTATATCTGGGCTTTCTATTCTGTTCCATTGATCTATATTTCTGTCTTTGTGCCAGTACCATACTGTCTTGATGACTGTGGCTTTGTAGTAGAGCCTGAAGTCAGGCAGGTTGATTCCTCCAGTTCCATTCTTCTTTCTCAAGATTGCTTTGGCTATTCGAGGTTTTTTTGTATTTCCACACAGATTGTGAAATTATTTGTTCTAGTTCTGTGAAAAATACCATTGGTAGCTTGATAGGGATTGCATTGAATCTATAGATTGCTTTGGGTAGAATAGCCATTTTGACAATATTGATTCTTCCAATACATGAACACGGAATATTTCTCAATCTGTTTGTGTCCTCTTTGATTTCTTTCATCAGTGTTTTATAGTTTTCTATGTATAGGTCTTTTGTTTCTTTAGGTAGATATACTTCTAAGTATTTTATTCTTTTTGTGGCAATGGTGAATGGTATTGTTTCCTTAGTTTCTCTTTCTGTTTTCTCATTCTTAGTGTATAGGAATGCAAGGGATTTCTGTGTGTTAATTTTATATCCTGCAACTTTACTATATTCATTGATTAGCTCTAGTAATTTTCTGGTAGAATCCTTAGGGTTTTCTATGTAGAGGATCATGTCGTCTGCAAACAGTGAGAGTTTTACTTCTTCTTTTCCTATCTGGATTCCTTTTATTTCTTTTTCTGCTCTGATTGCTGTGGCCAAAACTTCCAAAACTATGTTGAATAGTAGTGGTGAGAGTGGGCACCCTTGTCTTGTTCCTGATTTTAGGGATAATGCTTTCAATTTTTCACCATTGAGGGTAATGCTTCCTATGGGTTTGTCATATATAGCTTTTATTATGTTGAGGTATGTTCCTTCTATTCCTGCTTTCTAGAGAGTTTTAATCATAAATGGATGTTGAATTTTGTCAAAGGCTTTTTCTGCATCTATTGAGATAATCATATGGTTTTTATCTTTCAATTTATTAATGTGGTGTATTACACTGATTGATTTGCGGATATTAAAGAATCCTTGCATTCCTGGGATAAAGCCCACTTGGTCATCATGTATGATTTTTTTTAATATGTTGTTGGATTCTGTTTGCTAGAATTTTGTTAAGGATTTTTGCATCTATGTTCATCAGTGATATTGGCCTATAGTTTTCTTTTTTTGTGGCATCTTTATCTGGTTTTGGAATTAGGGTGATGCTGGCCTCATAGAATGAGTTTGGAAGTTTACCTTCTGCAATTTTCTGGAAGAGTTTGAGTAAGATAGGTGTTAGCTCTTCTCTAAATTTTTGGTAGAACTCAGCTGTGAAGCCATTTGGTCCTGGGCTTTTGCTTGCTGGAAGATTTCTGATTACAGTTTCGATTTCCTTGCTTGTGATGGGTCTGTTAAGATCTTCTATTTCTTTCTGGTTCAGTTTTGGAAAGTTATACTTTTCTAAGAATTTGTCCATTTCTTCCAAGTTGTCCATTTTATTGGCATAGAGCTGCTGGTAGTAGTCTCTTATGACCCTTTGTATTTCAGTGTTGTCTGTTGTGATCTCTCCATTTTCATTTCAAATTTTGTTAATTTGGTTCTTTTCCCTTTGTTTCTTAATGAGTCTTGCTAACAGTTTGTCAATTTTGTTTACTTTTTCAAAAAACCAGCTTTAGCTTTGTTGATTTTTGCTATGGTCTCTTTAGTTTCTTTTGCATTTATTTCTGCCCTAATTTTTAAGATTTCTTTCCTTCTACTAACCCTGGGGTTCTTCATTTCTTCCTTCTCTAGTTGCTTTAGGTGTAGAGTTAGGTTATTTATTTGACTTTTCTTGTTTCTTGAGGTAAGTCTGTAATGCTATGAACTTTCCCCTTAGCACTGCCTTTACAGTGTCCCATAGGTTCTGGGTTGTTGTGTTTTCATCTTCATTCATTTCTATGCATATTTTGATTTCTTTTTTGATTTCTTCTATGATTTGTTGGTTATTCAGAAGCGTGTTATTTAGCCTCCATATGTTTGAATTTTTAACAATTTTTTTCCTGTAATTGAGATCTAATCTCACTGCACTGTGGTCAGAAAAGATGACTGGAATGATTTCAATTTTTTTGAATTTCCCAAGGCTAGATTTATGGCCCAGGATGTGATCTATTCTGGAGAAGGTTCCATGTGCACTTGAGAAAAAGGTGAAATTGGTTGTTTTGGGGTGAAATGTCCTATAGATATCAATTAGGTCTAGCTGGTCCATTGTGTCATTTAAGCTTTGTGTTTCTTTGTTAATTTTCTGTTTAGTTGATCTATCCATAGGTGTGAGTGAGGTATTAAAGTCTCCCACTATTACTGTGTTACTGTTAATTTCCCCTTTCATACTCGTTAGCATTTGCCTTACAATTTGTGGTGCTCCTATGTTGGGTGCATATATATTTATAATTGTTACATCTTCTTCTTGGATTGATCCTTTGATCATTATGTAGTGTCCTTCTTTGTCTCTTCACAGCCTTTATTTTAACGTCTATTTTATCTGATATGAGTATTGTGACTCCTGCTTTCTTTTGGTCTCCGTTTGCATGAAATATATTTTTTCCAGCCCTTCACTTTCAGTCTTTATGTGTCCCTTGTTTTGAGGTGGGTCTCTTGTAGACAGCATATATAGGGGTCTTGTTTTTGTATCCATTCAGCCAGTCTTTGTCTTTTGGTTGGGGCATTCAACCCATTTACGTTTAAGGTAATTATTGACAGGTATGGTCCCATTGCCATTTACGTTGTTGTTTTGGGTTCACGTTTATACAACCTTTCTGTGTTTCCTGTCTAGAGAAGATCCTTTATCATTTGTTGAAGAGCTGGTTTGGTGGTGCTGAATTCTCTCAGCTTTTGCTTGTCTGTAACACTTTTAAATTCTCCTTCATATCTGAATGAGATCCTCGCTGGGTACAGTAATGTAGGTTGTAGGTTATTCTCTTTCATTACTTTAAGTATGTCCTGCCATTCCCTTCTGGCCTGAAGGGTTTCTATCGATAGATCAGCTGTTATCCTTATGGGAATCCTTTTGTGTGTTATTTGTTGTTTCTCCCTTGCTGTTTTTAAAATTTGTTCTTTGTATTTGATCTTTGTTAATTTGATTAATATGTGTCCTGGGGTGTTTCCCCTTGTGTTTATCCTGTTTGGGACTCTCTGGGTTTCTTGGACCTGTGTGACTATTTCCTTCCCCATTTTAGGGAAGTTTTCAGCTATTATCTCCTCTAGTACTTTCTCATGGCCTTTCATTTTGTCTTCTTCTTCTGGGACTCCTATGAT
The DNA here is from genome assembly GCF_019320065.1 of Cervus canadensis. Classification (NCBI taxonomy): domain Eukaryota; kingdom Metazoa; phylum Chordata; class Mammalia; order Artiodactyla; family Cervidae; genus Cervus; species Cervus canadensis. The sequence continues at coordinate 23,308,322 of NC_057399.1, forward strand.
TCAAATGTTGGGGCGTTTCACATTGTCCCAAAGGTCCTGAGGTTGTCCTCATTTCTTTTGATGCTTTTTTCTTTTTTCTTCTCTGCTTCATTTATTTCCACCATTTTATCTTCTACCTCACTTATCCTATCTTCTGTCTCCATTATTCTACTGTTGGTTCCTTCCAGAGTGTTTTTGATCTCATTTACTGCATTATTCATTTTTAATTGACTCTTTTATTTCTTCTAGATCCTTATTAAACATTTTTTGCATCTTCTCAATCTTTGTCTCCAGGCTATTTATCTGTAACTCCATTTTGTTTTCAAGGTTTTGGATCATTTTTATTATCATTATTCTAAATTCTTTTTCAGGTAGATTCCCTATCTACTCCTCTTTTGTTTGACTTGGTGGGCATTTTTCATGTTCCTTTACCTGTTGGGTATTTCTCTGCCTTTTCATCTTGTTTAGATTGCTGTGTCTGGAGTGGACTTTCTGTATTCTGTTGGTCTGTGGTTCCTTTTTATTGTGGAGGTTTCTCCCAGTGGGTGGGGCTGGACAATTGGCTCATCAAGGTTTCCTGGTTAGGGAAGCTTGCGTCAGTGTTCTGGTGGGTGGAACTGCATTTCTTCTCTCTGGAGTGCAATGGAGTGTCCAGTAGTGAGTTTTGAGATGGGTCTATGTGTTAGGTGTGACTTTGGGCAGCCTGTATTTTGACGCTCAGGGCTATGTTCCTGCATTGCTGGAGAATTTGCGTGATATGTCTTGCTCTGGAACTTATTGGCTCCTGAGTGGTGGTTGGTTTCAGTGTAGGTATGGAGGCTTTTGGATGATCTCTTATTACTTAATGTTCCCTGTAGTCAGGAGTTTTCTGGTGTTCTCGGGTTTTGGGCTTACGTCTCCTGCCTCTGGATTTCAGTCTTATTCCTCCAGTAGCCTCAAGACTTCTCCAACTACACAGCACTGATAATAAAACTTCTGGGTTAATGGTGAAAAGATTCTCCACCATGAGCGACACCCAGAGAGGTTCACAGAGTTACATGAAGAAGAGGAGAGGGAGGAGGGAGATAGAGATGAGCAGGAGGAGAAAAAGGGGGACTCAAGAGGAGAGAGACAGATCTAAGCAGTACTCTGTTCCCTAAGTGTTCTCCATAGCCCAGACACCCACAGAGATTCACAGAATTGTATTGGGAAGAGAAGGGGTAGGGAGGAAGTAGAGGTGATCTGGGAGAGAAAAAGGATAGTCAAAAGGGGGAGAGAGTAATCAACACACTCCTGAGTAAAAATCGGTACTGAATATTGGCTTCTTAAATGTCCAAAATTTATATCAAATACTGAAAAACAAAGGTTAAAAATCTAGAGTAGAGGTTAGACTCTTAAAGATACAATATTAAAAACAGAAACAAAAACACAAAAAATTTAAGAAATATATATGAAGTTTGGTTTAAAAATAGGGCTTTTTTTTTTGCAAGGTTATAGTGAAATGAAAATGAAAATTAAGGACTAATAGAGGAGTATTAGAGGACTTTAAAAGAAAATAAGAGAAAAAAATTTAAAAAAGAAAAAAATTTTTTGATTAAAAAAATAAAAATAAATGAAAATGAAAATTAAGGAGTAATAGAGGAGTAATAGGGAATTTTAAAAGAAAATAAAAGAGAAAAAGTAAAAAAAAAAAAGAAAGAAAAAAATTTTTTTGTAATTAAAAAAAATAAGTAAAACTATATCTAGGAATTTCTCTAGAGCTGTTGCGAGCAGTGTGGGTTCGGTTCAGTTTCAGATGTCTCCTTGTTCCAGCTTACACTTCTCTATATTTATAGGCCCCTTCCAGTGTAGTCGGTGTTACCTACAGGTATTTTAATCTGTTGCACCTGTGACTTCTAAAGCAGTTCCCTTTGTTTATTTGGCTTCTGTTTTCTGGTCTCTGCAGTGTCTAATTTCCGCCCTGACACGGGCGGGCGGAGGTGGTCTCTTGTTTAGGTTCGCTTGTTCAGTCGCGCTGCGGGGAGGGAGGGGCGCTGCAGACAAATGTCACTGGCCTGTGTGGGGAGGACCCGCAGTGTTCCGGCCACACTGGGTTTTTGCCCCCACTCGCGACGTGTGCTTTTCCCGTCTACACTGCTCAGGCTCCAGGCTGCTCTCCAGGGAGTGGGCCCTGAGTTGTGTGCGGTTCCAGTCTTCGGGTACTCCACAAAAGCGCAGACTCAGTTGGGCCTGCATTTTGTGCCTTCCCTGCCCGAGCAGCTCAGGCAGCCAGGAGCTTGACGGGCGCACTCTCCTTGGTGCAGTGCGCCTTCTCCCCTCCGCATCCGAGCCTCAGTTTCCGTGCTAGCCAGTCGGGTGCGCCTTGTGTCTGTTTTGGGGAGCTGGTCTCTAGCCGTGACCCTCCCAGCGGGTGTCAACCATTTAGAATCTCAGGAAGTCTTTGGTTAGAAACTGGAGGCCTGTTTGCAGTTTGGTAGGGGTGCCGTCTCTGGGGCCGAGTTTGCCCCTTGCCCCTCCCCCCTGCCTCCTGCCTCCAGTGGGGGATGGGCCAGTCCGCCTCCGGCTTGCTCTTCTCTGGGATCGCTCAGTTCTTCCTTTGTTCTGTGAACCGGCCAGCAGGGTGTTCAGGCCAGTTAATTTTCTCTCTCTCTTGCTATCCCACAGTTTAAGTTGCTATCTCACGTTAGCTCCCTCCGATTGCCCTCAGGGCATTCAGGCCCAGTCCTTACCCTAAGCAATGCCGCCCGCTCCTCTCCGTTCCACCCCCACTTGATGGTGGCGGATGCGGGCATCTGGGGTACTTTTCTGCTGGCAGTTGCTTTTAGGCATGTAATCTGTGGGTTTTATTTATTTTTCCTCCCAGTTAGGTTGCCCTCCGAGATTCAAAAACTTCCCCCAGGCCCGCTAGTGAGAGGGTTTCCTGGTGTTAGGAAACTTCCTCTATTACTACTCCCTTCCTGGGACGGGTCTCTGTCCCTAGCTCTTTTGTCTCTCTTTTTATCTTTTATATTTTGTCCTACCTCCTTTCGAAGACGATGGGCTGCTTTTCTGGGTGCCTGATGTCCTCTGCTAGCGGTCAGAAGTTGTTTTGTGAAGTTTGCTCAGAGTTCAAATGTTCTTTCGATGAATTTGTAGGGGAGAAAGTGGTCTCCCCGTCCTATTCCTCCACCATCTTAGCTCCTCCCTCAGATAGTTTCTTATGATTGTCAATTTTTAAAACATATTCTAAATTCTCAATGTTAATGAAGTCTACATATCCTGAAGAGGGGTGATCATCTAATCTAAATATTTGAGAATATATATATATATATTGTCACCTACCATAACAAGTATGCTTTGAACTATTTAATTAGGTGCCAACTAATTAATCAATTGGTATTATTGCAAATTGGTATTATTGCATCTTGGACAGATGTAGACCAGCTTTTTAATACTACATTTATTTTTGTTAGGTGAAAAAGGAAAAGATAATTACACAAAATTATCTTATATTTGTATTTTCATTCTTGATTTTGACAATGGAAACATTGGAACATGCACAGTGACACTCCTGTGAAATGAAGGAAAAAGTCCATGTAGCTTTTAGAAGACTAAAAGAAACATATGGACCCATTTTATCCTGTTTTTGTGGATACCAGTAGCATTAATGTGGAGGAATTGGGTTGTATATTTGGATTTGTAATACACTGGCAAATGTATGATAGCAACAATAAGATGTGATACCTGTGGCAGAATTAAGGACAAAAAGTTAGAAAAACACTTTTTTTCCAAAATTAACTTTTAGCTGTAACTCTAAAGACAATGAAACTCCCAAATATAAAAAGAAATTGACTAATCATATAAGAATATTTCTGTGAGTAATCTATTGGAAACTCTGTTCCCCCAATAATGCTGTCAAGTGGAATCTGGAAATAAAACATATCATGTGTTACCACTAGCAACTAAGGGATAATCACTGGTTAAATGCTTCATGTACGTGAAAAGCCACATACTACAAGTCTGGAGGAATGAGTCACCACTCTTGCTGTTTCTAGAAGATGACTCATTAGTTCCATTTATTTTACACAGAGAGAACAGAAAATGAAGAAAAGGGAGGAAAAGAGAGACTTAAAAGTAACTATTATGTTTTATATTTTCACAGTATATTTATTTCTATTCCTATAATACAGACCTGATTGTGAAAAGGAAATAAAACAAGGATACAAAGTATAGAGTCTATCATACGTATCATACTTAACAGAGCAAAAGTATTTGGAAAAATCTGGCAAAACATCTGATTTAAGTAAGAGGTTTCCTCCACCCCTTTGTTTTAGGTTCTATCTAAGTATTATTTTTCATGTGGAGAAAGAGGTATATTCAGAATCATCAAAGACAGTGATTCTCTGAAATCTCAAATTTTCCCCACAGCTTTCTCACATCCAGTATCCACAGTCAATGAAAATACTGCTTTAGTTTGTATTTCTAATGTGTGCATAGGTTAAAGAATTTTGAGAAATAGTGTTCTAAATGGTTTCCCCTTTATCTCTGGAAATCTCAGATACTCAAATAATCATCACACACATGACTAAATTATTGATTGTTATTATTATTTCTCCATTATCTCCAACATCATGTGAAATAGAGAAATAATTTTTTTTTAAATTTTACCCTCCCTCCCATTCAATGAAATAGTCAAATGAAAATACTGAAGGCCAATGGAGTGAATCTTCATTGGAGTGCATCATCACACTGAAGTAAGAATAGACAAAAGCATCTATATGTAACACGTTGGAGGAAGGAACTTCATCTTTTTAACTAGGCATCCCAGGAACAAGGGAGCACAGCTGGAGGTGAGCAGCAAGCAAGCCAGTGAAGCTTCATCTATATTTACAGTCACTCCTCAACGTTTGCTTTACAGTGTCAGTGGTGATCAGATCAGCGGTGGCATTAGAAATGTAATAGCACTTGAATCATCCTGAAACCATCCCCCCCTGCACCTCCCCTCCATGGAAAAATTGTTTTCCAAGAAATCAGTCCCTGGTGCCAAGAAAGTTGAGGACCTCTGCTCTTAACACATCAGTATAGGAAGGTGGTTAATTGAGAATGTGAAGGAATAACATTTAGATACATTATCTTGCTTTCTTGATATGGATTTAACAGGGAAGAATGAAAGTTATCACCCTGTCTGCCAAAGAATTAACCATGACTAGAATTCCCAGGGATTTGGAATCTCCTTATCCTCATGGACTTTGGAAGGAAAATAGTTTCCTAAGTTTCTCATTAGGGTCAAGCCAAAGTAAGACAATATTTTGTTTGTTTTGAAGGTCCAGACACATCTAGAGCAATGTTTCAACTGCTAAATCAAAATCACTAGTGAATTATGAAGTCAATTTGTTATGTACTAATCAACACTAAAAAGAAAGAAAGGAGTAGAATAGAATGAAACGGCACTGCGTGGAAAGTATTATCATGAGTCGCTTATTATAAGGTAAGTATTATTTTGTGAAACTTTAGCTTATAGTGCTATGTGTGTGCATGTTTATATGAATGGTGTAAAAATGTAATAGGTTGGTGGAAACATAATTAAGGTTTCACACCATGAATTTCAAATCATTATAACTAGGCTCAACACATCTGTATTAATCAAAATAGAAACAACTAAAATCAACACATTTTTGCCAATGAGAAATAAGTTTGCTTATTCCTGCAGCATAAATCCATGCTTTGGAATTTGACTCTCTTGGAAAGCATTTTCTGCATCCTGCTGGTTGTGGAAATGTTTTGCCTGAAAAAAGTTGTCAAGATGCTTGAAGAAGTGGTAGTTGTTTGGTGAGAGGTCATGTAAGTATGGCAGATGAAGCAAAACTTTGTAGCCCAATTCATTCAACTTTTGAAGAATTGGCTGTGCAATGTGCTGTCAGGAATTGTCATGAAGAAGAATTGGACCCTTTCTGTTGACAGCTGCAGGTATTGAAGTTTTCAGTGCATCACAAAGATTTGCAGAGCATAGTTATCAGATGTAATGGTTTCGCTTGGATTCAGAAAACTGAAGTGAATCAGATCGGCAGCAGACCACCAAACAGTGGCCATGACCTTTTTTTGGTGCAAATTTGACTTTGGGAAGGGCTTTGGAGCGTCTTCTCAGTCCAGCCATTGAGCTGGCTGTTGCTGGTTGTCATATACAATCCATTTTTCATTGCACGTCACAGTCTGATCAATAAATGGTTTCTTATTATTGCATAAGAATAAGAGAAGACATCCGGTTCCATAACTTCATGGTAAATAGATGAGGAAACAATACAAACAGTGACAGACTCTTTTTTGGGGCTCCAAAATCACTGCAGATGGTGACTGTAGCCATGAAATTAAAAGACGCTTACTCCTTGGAAGGAAAGTTATGACCAACCTAGACAGCACATTTAAAAGTAGAGACATTACTTTGCCAACAAAGGTCCGTCTAGTCAAGGCTATGGTTTTTCCAGTAGTCATGTATGGATGTGAGAGTTGGACTCTAAAGAAAGCTGAGCATTGAAGAATTGATGCTTTTGAACTGTGGTGTTGGAGAAGACTCTTGAGAGTCCCTTGGACTGCAAGGAGATCCAACCAGTTCATCCTAAAGGAAATCAGTCCTGAATATTCATTGGCAGGACTGATGCTGAAGCTGAAACTCCAATACTTTGGCCACCTGATGCTATATAATTGACTCATTTGAAAAGACCCTGATGCTGGGAAAGACTGAAAGCAAGAGGAGAAAGGGATGACAGAGGATGAGATGGTTGGATGGCACCATCAACTCGTTGGACATGAGTTTGGGTAAGCTCCGGCAGTTGGTGATGAACAGGGAAGCCTGGTGTGTGCTGCAGTCCATGGGGTCGCAAAGAGTCAGACATGACTGAGTGACTGAACTGAACTGAAGATAAGACAACACATCAAAATGACAATTTTTTTGATTTGCAGTCAGCTCATGAGGCACCCACTTATTGAGCTTTTTTATCTTTCTGTTTTGCTACAAGTGCCAAATGACTGTAGAATGGTCAAGGTTGAGTTCTTTAGCAACTTCTCTCTTAAGTCTTCTGCATTGACAGGTGGGTTCTTTACCAATGCAGGAGACTTAAGAGAGTATGGTATTCCTTTATAAAAACATTTCACTACTTATTTATCCATTTTTCTCTAATCAAATATTGGAATGTTTCTAATTTCTGGGTATTACAAACTGTGATACAACCAACATCCTTATACGCACCTTCTGGTTCTTTTGCTAGGTCATGTGTTTGCATGCATTCTACTTTAATCAATACTGCCACATAGTTTTCCAAAGTTGTACCAAGTTACACTTGCAAACAGCAGTAATGAGAAATCCAGTCTTTCCTTATCCCTGTCAATATTTGCTATTGTCTTTTCCATTTTAACAATTCTGTTGTTGTGAGTGGTATTACCTTAGGTTTTTAATTTAGCTTTCTTCAGTGACTAATGAAGTTTAACACTCTTTTATATATCTGTTGATTATTGGATGTATTCTTTCTTAGATTCTAGTTCTAGTTTTTGGTCCTTTTTTTTTAAAGTGTCATCTGCCTATTTCTTACTGATTTGTAGGAGTTACTTATATATTCAAATTCTTTATACAATGTTCACAAATTGGGGTTTATCTATTTTAATTTTTTGAAAAATACTTTAAATTGAAATAAATTTACTTATACACACATGCACACACTTACACATACCACATGCACAAAGTAGTTGGTCTGACCTAAAGAGGTGGTTGCAATTATCAGTCCTGGAAGGAACACAAGAGCTTTGGGTTTTCTAGATCATAGAGTGTGCCTGAATCCTCTCAGATGCGTCTATGGTCACAGAAGGGGCTAGCATGGTCACAGAAGGGGCTGACTCCATGGGACATGAAAGAAGTCAGCACCAATGCCATGGTCTCAGGGCCTTACTGAAGGTGCCCATTATTGAAATGGTCATCAGCAAATGAGATCATTGAAGTTAAGAACGATGTGGTACCCTTTCTCATTTCACTAGGTTTTCCAAAACCTTGTATTCCCGTGTGATGCAGGGATAAGAGAGAAAGTGCTGAAAACACTCTCAGGTTAAATTTACTGCTAGTCTCAGAGTGTGAATTTTGAGGTAAAAGTGAATCCAATTATAACTCTAAGAAATATTTTATCTCTCCTGTGTTCACATTGTAATTCCAATCGCTGTCAAACAAAAAGAGGTAATAACATAATTGTGCTAAGATCTTATATCTCTGCTCCTCTATGTTTTCCTTTGTGGGTGATAAGTCATAGATAAAATAGAAATTCAAATTCAATGGAGGCTTAATATCTATTATTATGTGACTTAGGAAAAGTCAGTGAATAATTCAGTGAGTCAGTTCTTACACTCCTGCTAACAGGATCTGGCTAGGATTAGAAAATGTTTCACAAGTCTTTTTTATCCTTGAATATGCTCTCACCATTCCTCTCTATATAATTTTAAAAAGGAGAGAGAATAAAATGGTCACATTGGCTACTGTAACTACTTTTATTTCAATAAATTATCAAGAAATTTGTAGGGAGAAAAATTAAGATCTGTGTTAAGGTCAAGAGGTCAAAACCTGCTTTCCAGGTTCAAGGAGAGCAAAGCATCTATTTAAATCCAATGTTGTGAAATTTCAGATTTCCTAATGCTAGCTTAATTACCATACATTTTGTACACAAATTCTTTTATAAGCTTTAGTAATTTGTGCTATCATAATGATTTCTTCCTTTATGTCAACCAACTTGCAGCAAAACTTTGTGATGAGAAAAATACATATATATATAAACTAATTTCATGATGATATTAGTTTGAGTAATAAATATTTATTCAAAACTCCAATTGGCAAGAACACTTGTTAATTGCTGGTAAGGAATACAAAATGCGACTACCCTTTGGAAGATAGCCTGACAGTTTCTTAAAAAGTTAAACATAGTGTTAGGATACAGTCCAGTGACTGTATGCCTAGATACTTACTCTAATGAGTTAAGAAAATGATTTTATCACAAAAATCTGCACACAAGTGATTATAGCAACTTTATTCATAATTGCCAAAATTTGGTGGCAACCTTTAATCAGTGAGTGGATGAACCATTATACATCCAGACAGGAATTCTCAGATCATGCTACTGGTAAAGAATCCACCTTCCAATGCAGGAGATGCAAGAGATGCAGGTTCCATCCCTGGGTTGGGAAGGTCCCCTGGAATGGGAAATGGCACCCCACTCCAGTATTCTTGCCTGGAATATTCCATGGGCAGAGGAGCCTGGCAGGCTATAGTTCATGAGCCACAGTTCATGGGGCCTCAAAGAGTCAGACATGACTGAGCGACTAAGCATACACACACATACACACACACAATGGAATTTTACTCAACAATAAAGAGAAATATGTTATCAAACTAGGAAATGTCATGGAAGAATCTTAACTGTGTATTGCTAAGTGAAATAAGGCAGTAGGAAAAGGTTATATACTGTATGATATTAACTATATGACATTTTGGGAAAAGCGATCTCCAGACACTGCAAAAATATCAATGGTTGCCACAAGTCTGGGAGAAGGGTAAGAGAATAGGTAGGTGGAGTACAGGGGATTTTTAGGACAGGGACTTTTTTCTATACTATCATAATGTTATATGTATGATATTTTGTATTTGGCAAAATCCATAGAACTGTACAACATCAAGAGTGAACCCTAATGTAAATTCTTGTATTAGCTAATAATAATACATCAATAGATGTTCCCCAGTTATAACAAATGTACCACACCAATGCAAGAATAAATAATAGAGGAAACTGAGGTCAGGGGAGGAGGGCTTTATGGGAACTCTCTGTATTTTCTATTCCGTTTTTCAGGAACTCTTAAACTGCTCTAAAAACTAAATTTATTAATTTAAAAAAAAACCGGTTGACTATATAACAATAGATTCACACCTTTTAATTAAATAATAATGCTATTTTCAACTTCTATTTGAATTCAATGGATTAAATAAATAATTTAAAACAATTCTTTAAATAGGAACAACTAGAAAACTGGATCCCCATTTTATATCATATTAAAAATATTTTCAGATAGACCTAAGATTTAAATGGAAGCAAATATATAAATGGGCTTCCCTGATGTCTCAGTGGTAAAGAATATACCTGCAAGGCAGGAGACTTAGGAGATGTGGGTTCAATCCCTGGGTCAGAAAGATCCCCTGGAGGAGAAAATGGCAACTCACTTCAGTATTCTTGCTGGGAGAAACCCGCGGGCAGAGGAGTCTGGCAGGCTACAGTCCATGGGATCGCAGAGTTAGACACGACTGAGTGACTGAGAATGCATGCACAAATATGTAAATAACACACATAATCTTTGGGCTAGGAAACACTTATCCATGCATGGAAGTCTAGTATGATTAAGAGAGACAGAGATTTTAATACACACAAAAGTACATGTGGAAAAATATAAATAAAATCAGATTCTCACTAAAAGTTCAAATCTTATTTTCATATATTAAGAAAAGGCTGATATGTATACAGCAGGAGCTTTTATAAACTGTTGAGAAAAAAAAAATTCAAGCAACCTAAACAGCAATAGAAATGAGGGGGAAATGTGAATATTCAGAGATGCAAATTCAAATGGCCAAACCATGGATTTGTGTGAGAAATTTCTCCTTGTCCAAAAGGTATTCCTACTTTCCTCCTGCTTACTCCTCTCTGTTGACCTGATCTAAATGATGTAGCAGAATTGGGAGTAGATGTTCCTATGGTTGTTGGCGAGGCAGTGGATGGGTCCCAATGCCTCCCCCATGAAGATGAGGGATGCCTTATCATCCCTGTAGAACCGTAGCTAAAGATTACAACAAGCTCCTTGGCATGCACCCTCAAGAAAGTGCAAGTCCTGAACTACTAGCGTTGAAAAAGAAATTTATTTCACCAACAGAGAGTAAAAAACAAATTTTGTTTGCACCATTTCAGATAAGGAAGTGGTGGACATTAGAATAAGCTTTTGACTGATCATTGTCTCCTGGTACCCTAAATATTGATTATTATGAAGAATTTAAAAGCTATTTTGACTAAAGTATGTGGTTATCTGCTTATCTGACTTTGACAAGGTCCTGAAGCAACTTTACTTTCTTATTGCAAAACATATGTTACTGTAATTTCAGAGTAAAGAGTTTTGCAACAACATACCATATTTTTTCAACATGCAAAAGAATGGCATGGGATTTCAGACTGATTTTAATAACTGAATGATTCAAAATGTCTTTCAATGCCATAATTGTAAAAAATTGTTGATATGACTCCTGTATAGCTAGCTAGTATATAAAAATTATTCTTTTAATTTTTATATATTTTATAGTTTTTGTACATTCATATTATGGAAGGTCATGAAAACTGTCATAAAATAAGTATCAAAATACAAGACCAAAAAGAGGAGAAAAGTTGCACACTTTTTATAACCAAGATCATCTTTAAGCTCAAAGCCAAACATGCAAATTCTAACATTTTCCCTAAATCTGCTACATAACCAGGAGTCTTTTGGAGAGACTAAAAATAAGCAAAGTGTGAAAAGGAAACAATTCTAAATTCCATGTGTGTTAGCCAGGTTCAGAAGAACCCCAAGAAATTTAAATTCAGCTAATGAGTTTATAGTGAGCAATCCAGAGAATTAAAGATCCTGAGGCTTCAACAACAGCTCTTCTTTCTATTTGAAACTATATCCCTTTGCCTGGTTAAGGTTTTGCATTTTTAAGAGGCAGTGGCTGGTGCTTGCAATATGCACATTTCAGTCTAATTTCCATCTGCGTGAACAAGAAGTCAGCTGCCTGGAGCTGAGGCATATTTACTGTGGACACAGGTAAATTTGCTTAAACTACCCTAAGTGTAAAGAGAATAAAGGCTTAGTTGAGTAAAGAGAGAGTACAAAAAACTCACTGGGATTAGAAATGATGGGTTAGGCAAATATCTTCTTTGTAGCATTTGATATTTGCAATATGGAAATGAAATGCAGATCAGAAGAACTGCCTCTCAGACTTCTTAAAATGTAGTCTCCTAAACTTCCTTTAAACGAAAACATCTAAGTTACATTTCTATGTAGCTTGAGTATACTAAGTTTAATATCACTATGAGATATTTTTTTAAAACTCTATAGATGGACTTTTGTGAAAACTAGTACTGCATTGAAGAGAATTATTGTATCACGACTGTCACTACTATACAGGAGACTTTTTGAGAAAAAGTAAGGCAGAATCCATTTTGTGAACAAACCGGTTTTGCAGAAGGAGTCACCAAAGTTCAGAATGTCTAACTGCGGTTTGATGAATCATGGCTTTAAAATTTGCTCTAGGGTGGGGGAGAGGGGGAGGGAGATTCGCAGGGAATGGCGTGGTCCTGTCAGAACTTAAGTAAAAGATAATACCATGCCTTTTCTTGAAATACCAGTATTTTTCTTTCATAGGCAGTTTGAGTTTAATGTGACCCATGCTGGAAACTGAAACATAAGCTCTTAAAAATAAACACAGAAGCTTTTTTTTTTTTTTTCCAAGTTATTCATTTCACTTTAAGGGAAAATGGTAGAAAAGTCACTCTCCCCCCTCCCACCTCCTCCCCGCCCCCACCCTTGGCCCATGGGAGGGCACTCGGGTGTGCTTAAAATACTTATGTCTTGAAGATGCTGCAGTGCTTAATAATTTATGTAAAGTTATTTCAGCTACTGAAACATACCATTCTTTATTTCTGTTGGTCTCATGAAAGCTCAGGAAAAACTGTAAGACTGATTTCTAGCGCAAGGCATTCTCTGCCTTTGAGCTTCTCTCTGTGGAAATTCTATTCGTATTTTTAGACACAGCTCAAAAGCTAATCCTCTACAGCATAAGTTCAAATCTCTACAGAAAGGAGTGCTGCTTCTCAGGAAAGCAAACAGCACATTTGTTGGACCTTGAATACAGAATCATTTTAATTGAATGCTTAGTATACCTATTTTTAAAAATAATTTTATTTATTTATTTATGGATTTTTGGCTGTGCAGGGTCTTCATTGCTTCTTGGGCTTTTCTCCATCGTGGTCAGTGGAGATGACTCTCTAGTTTCAGAGCATGGGCTTTTCTTGTTGTGGAGCCTGGCTCTAGAGCACAAGCTCAGTGGTTGTGGTACACAGACTTAGTTGCTTTGTGGCACGTGGGATCCGCCTACACCAGGGATTGAACCCATTTCACCTGCGTTGTCAGGCAGATTCTTTACCTCCGAGCCACCAGGCGAGCCCCTAGTGTACCTATTTTTGTATTGTTTCTCTCACCTACTAGATCAAGTTTCTTCAGGATGCATTCTTATTCAGCCTCAAATTGTCCACAGGGTTTTCCACATTGTAGGGGCACACACACTAACAATCAAACATTTATTCAATTACTTAGCAGAATGAGTCAGCCCTATAGTCACTATGTGTGAGCCTTCCAACAGATGTTAGCAATCTCTTGTACTAGGTCCTCTTCCAAGCACTGGGGCTTGGTGAAACACAAGCCAAAATCTACCATCCTTACAAAACTGACATTTTAATGACACTCGTTGTATTATGTCAGAGAACCTACTCCAAAAAGAAAACTTACACTTTCTGTCTCTATAGAATTTTTAAATAGTCTACTCATTAATAGTGGAGACTTTGAAACTGCACTTTTGCCTTATGAGGTAACTGCAGGCAACAGATCATGTTTGGAAGGTTGTCTGATAGTTTAGGTTGGTCTCTTATAAACATAGCCAGTATCTTTGATTTTTTAAAAAAAGCTAGAGTACATTGATAACATAAGGCAATGAAAATTAAAGCTTTGAAAGCATCTAAATTCAATTCTCTGCCCTCTGTGGACACACTGTGAAGAAATCACATCTACCCCTCCATAGAAGGGATCAGAAAGAGTTATGACAAAAGAGAACTTTGAAAAAGGCAGGATCAGCACTGTGTCCAAGGGTGAAAGTCAAATTCAAGAGGAAGTGCTTGTCCCACATTGGCCAATAGAAGCAGAAGCACAGAGAGGAGGATTAGAAGACACACCAACTAAAGCTAATCATGGTAGCTCTTAACAGTAGAGAAGCAAAAGGCCAGACTCTTCAAATCTGTGTAAAGGGCCAGAACAGGATGGATGGTATTAAGCAAGCAAGCAAAGTCGCTCAGTCGTGTCCGACTCTTTGCAACCCCATGGGCCGTGGCCTACCTAGCTCCTCCGTCCATGGGATTTTCCAGGCAAGAATACTGGAGTGAGTTGCCATTTCCTTCTCCAGGGGATCTTCCCCACCCAGGGATTGAACCCAGGTCCCCCACATTGCAGGCAGACGCTTTACCCTCTGAGCCACCAGGGAAGCCCCATGGATGGTATTAAGGAATTATTAATACTTACTGAGCTCTTGCAGGTAAGAGTGCTAAGTCGCCTCAGTTGTGTCCGACTCTTTGCAACCCCATGGACTGTAGCCCACCAGGCTCCTCTGTCCATAGGATTTCCCAGGCAAGAGTACTGGAGTGGGTTGTCGTTTGCTTCTCCAGGGGATCTTCCTGACCCAGGGATCAAACCCACATCTCTTGCATCTCCTGCACTGCAAGCAGGTTCTTTACCACTAGCACCACCTGGGAAGCTCTCTGGGTAAAAGTGAGGAGGCTTTACTGAGGAAGAGGGGAGAAGCAGGTTCAAGACACAGAGGGAAGATCTTGACAAGGTAAGCACTGTGGAAACCTCAGCAACTTGCCAGGGGAAAATAGCATTAGAAGTAAAGAAAGCTTTTCAACTAGTTTGTGGTCTTTTTATAAGTAAATTAATGTCTCTTTCATATAAATAGTATCTGTGGTATTGTTGATTTGTGCTGTTACATATAAGTCCCCTGGATAAGTCAGGTTTGCTAGTGCAAACACTAAACTACAACAAGCTCAGTCAGAATGGGGAAAATAGAAGAGGAGAGGATTAGGTTTCTCAAGAACAGATCTAGCCCTCAGACTCTTAGAACTAGAAATTTGCAAGTTGTTTGAAGTTTCTTTTTTCTCTCTTATCTCTGCATTAATCAGACCAGCTTTTCTCCTAATGGTGGGAAACTTGACAGACAACATTCTTGTCCTTCACACTTCTCATCACTTGTCTATCAAAGAAGCATTGCTTCTGTCTCAGTGTTGGGGAAAATTACTGGAAGGGTGGCTATTGGCATACTTTGGATCAGTCACTTATTTCTGAAGCCAACTACAGTGGTCAGAGAGTTAATTTACTGTGGCTGAAAGACCTACCTAGAACCAATTGGTTGATTTTACCCAAAAGAAGGCAGGGTTAATCTTAGCATCAGTAAGAATGTTTCTCAGACAAAGCAATAAATGTCCACAGCATTCTTTCAGGGAGGAAATCCACTGTTTTCCTCAGTGTCTCCACTTTTATTGTCTGGAAAGTTTTAAAATACTTAACTTTTAGCCTAAAATGTATTGCCTTTATTTTTCCCCTTGGTATAGCTGGATAAACGTCTTCTATAGTCTATATAGTGATTTATGGATAATAGGAACTTTTAAATGTAAGTAAAATTTTTGTACATTTTTGTACAAAAAAATCAAATCCTACTTTCAGTATAAATAGCATTAAAGTTATTTAATTCTTTAAGCATTTGATATTTCTACAAATACGTTATAAGTTTGTGATCAGTGCCACGAACAAATAAGGCCTATTTTCTTTTTACAATTGTCGTAAAACCTCATTTCATTTATTCTTTATTGTAGTGAACTATTGTGAAGGTGAGGAAAATATAGGCCGTATCAATGTACGCCTGCCAACATGCCCTTTTTGTTGTTCTTTCATTTCTGTTACTCTGGTCACAAGCCTTATATGGTACATCACTATTTGCAGAGTCCATTATGGAATTCTCTCATTTTAATCATGGTTGACTGCCATATACTTTCTCATGTATGTGTGCTCACTCATTCAGTCATGTTCACCTCTTTGCACCTCTTTTTTTTTTTTTTCTTTGCACCTCTTTTACCTAGGGACTGTAGCCCACCAGGCTCCTCTGTCCATGGGATTTTTTTCAGGCAAGAATACTGGAGTAGGTTGCCATTTCCTTCTCCAGGGGACCTTGCCAACCCGTGGATTGAACCCAAGTCTCCTGCTTGGGAGGTGGATTCTTTACCACTGAGCCACTAATCTGGGTTATAATATTTAAGTTTCCTTTAAAAGAAAAGCAAAATCTAAAATAAAAGCATTTGTTTTGTTTCAAGAAATAAAGATGTTTTTCCTTTATAAAAAAAAAAGCAACCATTTTATAAAGATTGCTATCTTGCTTTTCTTTATTTTATATATATTATATATATGATATAAAAATGATATAATATTATTTTAGTTATTATTGAGAGCGTTAACCAACATCTGTCATTTTTAGTCTTATTTTTCTCCTAATGGTTGATCTTTTCATTTTACTTTTTTGATGCCCAAAGGTAATGAACCACTATCATATATATTCATAGATTATAATTGTACTATTATAAAGGAAAATGAGGATTTCAGGTAGAAATCTCTCTGCGGAAGAAAATGTATATGTGTGTATATATTATATATATTCTGTCAGTGCTAAGAATATACATATATGTGTGTGTGTATATATACATATATATATGAAGTAAAATAATAGAACAATTTCTATTTTTAATTGACCCGTTGAAGTAACTGCCATGTTCATTAAAAGCCTGTTGTTGCCCTGGCTCTGTACCTGTCCTTCAGATAAAATCTTATTTTGCAGTCTCAGGAAGAAACTCTTTCCTTCAGTATCTTTTCTGGGGGAAAAGGCAGAACATGTTTTATAAAGTAAAAATATAAGAGTTTCATCTCTTGGTTTAATGTCTAAAAGACCTAAAAAAGTGAAGATAATGCAATGGTTAAATATTATTTTTGCTTGTTTTATTTTATTTTTCCCTTCTGTTCTTCAGTCAAGAACTAAAACCCTGAAGGTTGCCTCTTCCTCTCCCATTCCGTCCTCAGCTTCACATGTATCCTCGGCCAAACCAGACCAATTTCTCTACCATTTAATACAAATAATCTCTGTTCCGGCTCGTGCACAATTGCTTATTCTGTTTCCAGTAAAGACACTCCCCTTTTCCCCCATAAATCTTTGCATTCTTTAAAGTGCAGCTGAAACCTACAGTATGTACTCCTTAACTTTCTAGTTCATTCCTTTGAGTAAACAATCATACTCTTGTTTATATTAGTACTTAATAGTTCCTTAGTCTTAGAAACTTCTTTAGAGAGCCAACAGACTTTTCAAAGCTTCTTTAATTTAAACCTTAAAAAGATACAGTTAGAAATTATTTTTCTGTTGATAAAAGTGAGGTGAGGCTCACAGGATTTCTTTTTTTTTTTTCTTCTAAAAGAAAAGTGAATTGTGACAATATTTGAACTTTGTTTAAGACTACAAATGACGTTCCTGCCTACCACAAACAGCATAGTTCGCAGTAGTTGTTCCAATTGTTATTCACATGTTCCCATTCAGAATTAGGAGGAAAAATGAGAAAAATCAAACTATGACTTAAGAGGAAGATGGAACTGAATTCCTTTTTAAAGAATTTGGTATGAATATACAATTACTTGTGTGGTTTTCTGTGTAATTGTGTGTTTTATATCTATCTTCCCTAACAGATTATAAGTTCCCTGATTTATTTCTTATTAGTTCCACTCCTCAGCACAGTGCCTGGACTACAACACGCACTTAATAAGTTCTTGTTAAAGGAATAGTGAATGATAAGATATCTCTATATTAGAAAGAGCTCATTTGTCTTAGGAATTCTTTAATAATAAGGTATCAAACAGAACAATCTGTTTGACTTTCTGTGATTGGAAAGCTGTTAATCTTTTGAGCTCAAAGGAAATCTACTAGCCCTGCTTGAACAGAATGAAGGTGAACCCATACTTACTGTTAAATAATACAACACAGGTGCTGTGACTGAGTAACAGATATGGACAGTTTTTATCTCTGAGGTCAATTCTAGTGTCAGTTTCTATTTTCTAACATTCTTTTTTCTCCCTTCATTTTAAAATGAATTTTTGTTTACTGTTAATGACATGATGATAGTAATGAAGAATGGCTTTCTTCCCCAATAACCCATTGTAGACTCATCATTAACTAACAAAATTTGGAGCAAATAGAATGGGATTTAGAAGGATATCTAAGTAAGGAAAAAAAATATTATTTGTGTATAATTTTTAAAAACAGAACTGGAAGGTAAAGGAGGATGGAGAGGAACATTCTAAGGGTGAAGCTCACTGAGAGAATTAAGGATGAAAGAAGCTCTGTTAATACTCCCCCGACTTTAAGTTCCTGAGTAAATAAATCCTTTACACAGTACCAGTGTAGAGTTGTCTGAAACTGAATAAGTAAGGAGGGAATTCAGTCCATCATGGTAAACCTGAATTAAGACTCATTTCTTTAATACTCTGGCTATTGCTGATATTAAGTACATCTCTGACCAATCAACAGGATTTATCTACCCATGATTCTGAACTTTGAAACGTAAAACTTTATATGGCTTTGTCCCTAGGTGGGCAGGTGGCAGAGTAATGGTACCATTGTGTTTATTTATGGTTGACTAGCTGAATCCTAGTGGTTTAAGACTGAGGCTCAACAGAAACCAATCTATAGGACACTCTCAGGCACTACTGATATTCCTGAGACAAGCTTGAATTTTCCATTTGCCTCAAATGGAAACCAAGGAGAGTGGAGAGGTGTTTCATAGCCCCAGTAGAAATGCTTTACATCCCTATCACAATGCTTTATCATTTAAGTTTTACAACACTGAATTGGTTCCATTCTGCTGTAACACAAATGTGTAAGTGTGTCTGCATGTGTGGGCATCTGTGTCTGTGTGTGTGTTTAACACTTACTCAATGTCTGGGTTCCTAGATAGCAGTTAACTTCAATTTTCTCAGTATTTTTGACAATGATAATGGACAGCGTTTCCTTTGGAAAAAGTTTGAACACATTGGAATAGTGGACTCCGCTATAGGATCTGGCTCAGAGGGAACTGTAGTTATCATGTTATATTCATCTTGCCCTCATTCTTGCATAGATACTTAGTTTTCACCAAGACTAATAAGGCAAATGTTGATTCAGAAAGGTACATTTACTTTTGGTCATTATTCAGTTTAAATTATTCATTTTACCTAGAAAATACATTAGAATGGTACTTACTAAAACCAGAAACATAAATAATTCACCATATTTATAAGACAGCTCAGATAAGGTGCTTCAAACCACTTTGTTGGTTTAAGTGGAATATTTAAAATACTTATAGCTAGGCATATATATTATGTTGCTTATGTTTGAGTATGTATTTTAAAGTTGTCTTCATGCCAAGAATCATGTTACTGTTCAAATGAAGTGTATGATTGAGCATCTAGAATCTTATCTTCTGACTGTGCTTGATTCTTGACAAAGCCATCATGTGGGCAGGGATATTAAAAAAGTGCCTAGAGCTTTCTTTTCAATCATGTAACTATAAAGTCTTTTAAGTGAGAGAGATGGAAGTGAAATCCCAGCTGCTACACCCATCAGGGGTGAAATTTTCTATTGGTTTTACACTTCAGGGCTTGCAAAACTTTTTTCACATATATTTATTTCATCCACATAATTATATTGTGAGAAAGATTGGGCAGGTAATATTGCACATATTTCAAAACTGAAATGCACTGAAATTGAGATTAAGTTAAAGTGAATAATTAATAGAGGAGTCAGGACTTGAATCTAGATTTATAGTGCAGATCACAATGCCCAATTTGACTTAGCTATTTGGAGGCATAAAATTATCTACAATTCTAAATTAAAGACTGACAAAAATTTAGAAAGACAATTTTTGATTGACAATAAAATAAAAACATAAGACTGGAATGTGAGGGCTGTAGTGACTACAAACCTACACATACACCTACCATGTAATACTGATAGACCTACAGGCATCCACTTTGTTTCCCTTCTTTAGGAGGGTGGGGAACCTCAAAAGGACACTCATGTTTCTAACTACTACATCATTATTCAATTTCCTGTATGATTCTTGAAAAACCAGCTCTTCTGGAGTTAGCACTCATGGCATGTTCATACTCTTCAAAGTTTTTTTTTTTCCTTTTTGAAACTTTTGTTCTTCTCAGTAATTTTTCATACTTGACATTTGAGACAAAGCTGAGTGATGAAATAATGAGATGGTTTGATTCATTCTTTGTCTTTATAATGAAAAGAATGCAGTGCAAAGGCACCATACATGCCTAGTTTTTGTCCACTAAAAATCTTTTCTCTGCGTTGATTGCTCTTGAACTTCACTGTTTTTCTTGATTTTCTTTGACTTTGTCTCTGAAGTTCTTTTATCCTTGAATTACATCTTACCTTTCAGTTTTTAGGTTGGAATTTTCTTTCATTATATCTTGGATCCTATGTCATGAAATCATTGAAATACTTGGGTTCCAATTTTCTTAGAGTTCCTTAGAAATAAATATATAAGCTGACTCTCCAAACAATTTTCTTTGATTTTTTATTTCAAATAAGTTATAATCCCCACAAAACTGTCAAGAATACGTTTTATTGATTACAACAAATGTAATACACAATGTCATTATTTCATCTTCAAAACAAACCAACCAGAAAACTACAGAAGCATAATATAAATCAAAAGCATAGATATCATGATTTACTTTGATTTCACAGGTATTGGAGAATAATCCAACTAAAATAAACTTCAAAATACTCTGCCACTTTGTATGTGCAATATATTTAAATAACTGATGATATTTTGGATTGGAATTTATGTTTCATTCAGCTTTCTAGTAATTTATAAAGTTTCTTTTTTGGGGGTATTTCTTTTCATTTTTTTCTTTTTATTTTTTTATTGAAGGATAATTGCTTTACAGAATTTTGTTGTTTTCTGTCAAACCTCAACATGAATCAGTCATAGGTATACATATATCTCCTCCCTTTTGAACCTCCCTCCCATCTCTCTTCCCACCCCACCCCTCTAGGTTGATACAGAGCCCTTGTTTGAGTTTCCTGAGCCATACAGCAAATTCCCGTTGGTTATCTATTTTACATATGGTAATGTTAGCTTCCATATTACTCTTTTCATACATCTCACCCTCTTCTCCCCTCTCCCCATGTCCATAAGTCTGTTCTCTATGTCTATTTCTCCACTGCTGCCCTGTAAATAAGTTCTTCAGTACCATTCTTCTAGATTCTGTATATATGTGTTAGAATATGCTCTTTATCTTTCTCTTTCTGACTCACTTCACACTATATAATAGGTTCTAGGTTCATCCACCTCATCAGAACTGACACAAATGCATTCCTTCCTTTGGATGAGTAATATTCCATTGTGTATATGTACCACAAATTCTTTATCCATTTATCTGTCGATGGATATCTAGGTTGCTTCCATGTTCTAGCTATTGTAAATAGTGCTTCAGTGAACAATGGGATACACGTGTCTTTTTCAATTTTGGTTTCCTCAGGGTATATGCCTCAGAGTGGGATTGCTGGGTCATATGGTAGTTTTATTTCTAGTTTTTTTTAAGAAATCTCCATACCATCTCCCATAGTGGCTGTATCAATTTGCATTCCCACCAATAGTGCAAAGGTGTTCCCTTTTTTCCACACCCTCTCCAGCATTTATTGTTTGTAGACTTTTTGCTGATGGGCATTCTGACTTGTGTGAGATGATACCTCATTGCAGTTTTGATTTGCATTTCTCTAATAATGAGCTATGTTGAGCATATTTTCATGTGATTGTTAGCCATTGTTAGTATGTCTTCTTTGGAGAAATGTCTGTTTAGGTCTTTTCCCCACTTTTTGATTGGGTTGTTTGTTTTTCTGGCATTGAGTTGTATGAGTTGCTTGTATATTTTGGAAATTAATCCTTCATCAGTTGTTTCGTTTGCTATTATTTTCTCCCATCCCGAGTGTTGTCTTTTCACCTTGCTTATAGTTTCCTTTGCTGTGCAAAAGCTTTTAAGTTTAATCAGGTCCCACTTGCTTACTTTTGATTTTATTTCCATTACTGTAGGAGGTGGGTCATAGAGGATCTTGCTTTAATTTAGGTCATCAAGTGTTCTGCCTATATCTTCCTCTAAGATTTTTATAGTTTCTGGTCTTACATTTAGGTCTTTAATCCATTTTGAGTTTATCTTTGTGTATAGTGTTAGGAAGTGTTCTAATTTCATTCTTTTACATGTAGCTGTCCAGTTTTCCCAGCATCATTTATTGAAGAGGCTGTCTTTGCCACATTGTATATTTTTGCCTCCTTTGTCAAAAATAAGGTACCCATAGGTGCATGTGTTTATTTCTTGGCTTTCTATCTTGTTCCATTGGTCTATATTTCTGCTTTTGTGCCAGTACCATACTGTCTTTATGACTGTAGCTTTGCAGTATAATCTGAAGTCATGAAGGTTGATTCCTCTAGTTCCATTCTTCTTTCTCAAGACTGCTTTGGCTATTCGGGATCTTTTGTGTTTCCATGTGAATTGTGAAATTTTTTGTTCTAGTTCTGTGAAAAATGCCTTTGGTAATTTGATAGGGATCACGTTGAATCTGTAGATTGCATTTGGTAGTATAGCCATTTTCACAATATTGATTCTTCCTATCTAGGAACATGGAATATCTCTCTATCTGTTTATGTCATCTTTGATTTTTTTTTCCTTCGTGTCTTATAATTTTCTGTGTACAGTTCTTTCATCTCCTTGGGTAAGTTTATCCATAGATATTTAATTCTTTTTGTTGCAATGGTGAATGGGATTGATTCCTTAATTTCTCTTTCTGATTTTTCATTGTTAGCATATAGAAATGCAAGTGATCTCTGTGTATTGATTTTGTATCCTGCAACTTGCTAAATTCACTGATTAGCTCTAGTAATTTTCTGATACTATCTTTAGGCTTTTCAATGTACAGTATCATGTCATCTGCAAACAGTGAGAGCTTTACTTCTTTTCTGATCTGGATTCTCATATCAGACAAAATAGACCTTAGATAAAGAATATTACAAGAGATAAGGAAAGACACTACATAATGATCAAGGGATCAATCCAAGAGGAAGACATAGCAATTGTAAATATCCAACATAGGAGCATGTCAATACATATTGAAAGTAAGACAATAATAGTAGTAAACTTTAACACCCCACTCACACTAATGGACAGATGATCAAAATAGGAAATTAATAAGGAAACACGTCTTGAATGATACATTAGATGAGATGGATCTTATTGATATCTTCAGGACATTCCATCCAAATGCAGAAGAGCAGACCTTCTTCTTAAGTGCACATGGAACATTCTCCAGGATAGACCACATCTTGGGTCACAAATCAAACCTCAGCAAATGTAAGAAAATTGAAATCATATCAAACATCTTCTCTGACCACAATGCTATGAGACTATTTATCAATTATAAGAAAAAAAGTGTAAGAAACACAAACACATGGAGATTAAACATCACGTTTCTAAATAATCAACAGGTTGCTGAAGAAATCAAAAGGGAAATCAAAACATTTCTAGAAACAAATGACAACGAAAACATGACAACTCAAAACCTATGGGATGCAGCAAAAGCACCTCTAAGAGGGAAATTTATAGCAATACAATCCTACCTCAAGAAACAAAAAAGATCAAATAGACAACCTAACTTTACACCTAAAACATCTGGAAAAAGAAGGGAAAAAAATTAGTAGAAGAAAGGAAGTCACAAAGATCTGAGCAGAAATAAGTGAAAGAGAAATGAAACAATAAATAGTAAAGATTAATAAAACTAAAAGCTGGTTATTTGAGAAGATAAACAAAATTGACAAGCCTTTAGCCAGACTCATTAAGAAAAAAAGAGAGAAGAATCAAATCAACAAAATTAGAAATGAAAAAGGACAGGTTACAACAGATAATGCAGAAATACAAAAGATTATAAGAGACTATTATGAACAACTATATGACAATAAAATGGATAACCTGGAAAAAATGGATAGATTCTTAGAGAAGTTCAATCTTCCAAGACTGAATCAGAAAGAGATAGAAATTATGAACAACCCAATCACAAGCACTGAAATTGAAGCTGTGATCAAAAATCTCCCAAAAAACGAAAGCCCAGGACCAGATGGCTTCAGAGAAGAATTCTATCAAACATTAAGAGAAGAGCTAATGACTATCCTTCTAAAACTCTTTCAAAAATTGCAGAGGAAGGAATACTTCCAAACTCATTCTATGAGGCCACCATCACCCTGATACCAAAACCAGATGAAGACAACATGAAAAAAGAAAACTACAGGCCAGTATCACTGATGAACATAGATGCAAAAGTCCTCAACAAAATTTTAGCAAACAGAATTCAGCAACACATCAAAAAGCTCATACACCATGATCGAGTTGGGTTTATTCCAGGAATGCAAGGATTCTTCAATATATGCAAATCAATCAATGTGGTACACCATATTAACAAGTTGAATGATAAAAACCATATGATAATCTCAATAGATGCAGAAAAAGCCTTTGACAAAATTCAGCACCTATTTATGATTAAAACCCTTCAGAAAATGGGCATAGAAGGAACCTACCTCAACATGGTAAAGGCTATATATAAGCCTACAGCAAACATTATTCTCAATGGTGAAAAACTGAAAGCATTCCCCCTAAGGTCAGGAAGAAGACAAGGGTGTCCACTTTCACCACTATTATTCAACATAGTTTTGGAAGTCCTAGCTATAGCAATCAGAGTAGAAAGCTTTATGATGTATTTTGCTTCCATTGATGATGTGAATGATTGGGGAAAATATTAAAAATTCCAACTTAAAGACTTTCCTGATTGTTGAAGAGCAAAAAATAAATGATTTGATTTTCATCATTCTCAAAGTACCCATCTTAGATTTTTTTGAAGTATCATCAAGATGATGACTAACCCACACCAAAAAAAAAAAAAAAAAAGTCCTTACACTTTCTACAGATTTGAGCTTAAAATATAGCAATGATTTTTAAGAAACGAAGTTTAGGAAACCCTGTATTTCTTCTTAGAGAAATAAATTTGTGAAAGAAAAATGATCAACTAATCTACCATGAATTTATCACTTTCAAATGAGAGAAGATTCAGAAACTTTTGATGGGTCATCAGTAAATGTTTTCCTGCTAAGACCGTGATGATTGGCTAATATTTCAGCACAATTTTGGGTAGAGGAGCAATGCAATTAAGACATGTTCTAGGAAATATTCTGTACTATTTCACATGATACTTAGTTAATGCTAGGATGACATTACTTCTTTCTGAGAATATGACAAGACCTATGAGGAAACAGGGAGTATCGACTGAAAGGTACCTCTTGAAAGTATTTGGATTATGGACAGTTACCTCAGCTGTCAGGGACACCGAAAGCTGCTTTGATGAGCAAGAGGCAGAACATATCCTGAGTACAAATAGGGAGGCTTGCTACAACTGGTTCATCAGGGTGGGGCCATAAGAGTCAATCAAGGAAAAAACTACATCATACATAAAATGCAAACATCGAGCCAATTGTTGGCCAGAGTCCTGACAGAGTCCTTAATAGGAGTACTAAGAAATAAATACCTTGGCTCACCACAGAGTATACAATGTGAATCATAAGTACTCACTAGGTTAGCTAATTTGGATTGACTCTTTGTGGGTCATTTATTATTGATGGAGTTCCAAGTATAGAGGTTATTCTATTTTTTACTGTTTTCTTTATGGGATTGGATGTACAGAAAACTTTACATATCCAGTAAATAACTTCACCTGAACTCTAGTGTGATGAAACATCGAGTTATGAAGGTCTTTTAATTAAACTATTTTATTCAAGCTATAATTTAAAACATTAGATTAAAACTGGAAATAGAGAAACAAAATGAATTTTTCACAAAAATAAAGCTTATAATTAAGTTTTAGAGAATTAGTCATTACAAAGTAAATCTACAGGTTACAGAGTAAAGCAGTGGTGTTAGGTGAAGATTTAAAGCTAGATATAATTAAACTACTTTGAATCATACCCATTTATTTCTCACTCTGCATTTTCTATATGTCTTATATGTAGAACATGAACATTTTCCAAAGAAAGACTCTTTTCCATCCAAAATCAGCTTTCATATTTTTTCTTCCTTCCCATTTTGCTTTAGCCCATCTTCAGTAATAAAGATAAAAGGTAACATTTATTGCTCACATTCACACTGTAGAGCGTTATACAAAAACTTTGTACCGTGTATTACCAGAGATAATTCTTAAAACCATCTGCAAACCAAATGCCAGTATTTTCCTTCCATTACAAGAGGCCTTCCATTGGTTAAAGAACTTGCCCACAGTCTGTATGTGAAAGAACATGAACTTAAACTGGGTCAATTATTTCCTAAACACCATTCTCTGAAAAGCTATGCCATAAGCAAGCCAAGTGCAAGCCTCTTCTCTATAGAACTTTCATTTTAATATAGTTTAGTCTTAAGTGTATTTCAAAAATTATGAGAAAATGAAATAAGCCAGAGGAGTAAAGCTTTATTTCACACACACACTTTTTTGTTGGTGTTTGTTTATTTATTTATTTTTTACCATGCCTTTTTACTTTTTAAACATTTTTTTAACTTTCCATTTTAACTGGTGTATAGTTGTTTTTTTTTTTTTTTTTACCATTCATAAAGAAGTTTTGGGGGGACTGACTATGTCATTTCTCTCGTCTTTAAAAGAGAGATGGTGTCAATGTCATTTACTTTTTGTATCCATGGATGTGGTGTGAAGATGATGTATTTAGAATGATAAGATGAAGAGAGTTCATCTTTATAAGAATTCACACCAGAGATTCTGGAATCTAATTACTGCAGAACAAATTTGAATTGCTATTTACTAGCTATATAAATTTTACCAAGTTTCTTAATCTTTCTGTGCCTCAATTTTCCATCTGTAAAATATACATAACAACTAGCATTCCATATAGCTGCTACTTGATTATATGAGAACAATTTGTGTAGAAAGTTTAGCAAAATATCTGGTAGATAGACATTTCTTAGAAAAAGGTTTATTTTCTTTGTCACAACAACCGAACAAAAGACTAGACCATAAAAATAAGAAGATGGCCTCTAGACCACACTAAGGAAGATGATTTTCCAAGATAAAAGTGACTTTTAAAATAAGACAAGTTTAGGTTTTCTTTTGGAAATGGTTGTTTTACCAGTTTGCATTTTTTTCAGAATGAAAAGGAAGTTATTTTAGAGAAAGAATTCATTTTTAGTACTGCTTTGATGTTCTCTGAACTTCTTTCTGTGTTTTGAGACACATGATTCAATTTTCCCAAGAATTTATTCCTTAAGGAAAATAGATTAGAAGGGATCTTAAGAAGCTGAAAGAAAACAAGTAAATTATTTATGATTGTGTTTCTCCTGATTGTGTTTGTGAGCTGCCATTCAGAACAAGCAAAATGTTTATCATTTTATTATCAGAAGCCTTTTTGTCATAAAAAAGGAATAAGGGAAGTTTTATAAATGATCTAATGAAAAACTCCAAAGAAAAAGAAGCAGGTTAGAAAATGTTTCCAATGATGCTTTAGAAGCAGAAATATTACTGATACTAGAAACCAAGGAGGAGAGAAAGACAACAAGGGTTTCTGAAGCTGTAATGTTTAATACTAGAAACTCAAGGAGATGCAAAGCCCAATGGCTGAAAGTGCTAAGCCTGTCACAGCATGTCTTTCTTTGGAGTCTGTAGCTGTCAAGGCACTTCCTTTGCTGGTTGCTATAGAAATAATTATAGTACAGGACGCTGAGAATTCAAAGCAGATGGATGTCAAAGTAGAAACGCTGTCATCTTTGTGTGTTTACTCTAATATCCTTAGGGTGAAAAAAGATAAAATTAAAGACAAAAAGCATCATTATTTGAATTGAAAATTAAGAGATATAGGTTTCATAGTTTAACGAAGTATTTCATTTCAGCACAAAACAGTTAAGTGAGGGCTATTCAGTGAAGCCTTTAGAGTGATCAGCAAATGCTAACAAAAATAGAAACCAAGGGTTCTTGTCAAGTAGGAGAATGTTTGATTTAAATCAAGAAACTGAGGATAAGTATATCTTTGAAAGGATTATATCATCCTGTAAGTGATCTCTTTTTAGGTTTGTAGTTATATGCCAGGATATCACTACCTTGAAAAAAATATTCAAAAAAACCAAAGCTATTTTTTTTGCTATCACCATATTAACTTTGATTCTTTCTTTCATTTTAATTTCCCCTGTTTAGATTTATCATATATAAAGGAGATATTATAAGATATAAATATATGTGTGCATATATGTACATTTGTGTGGGTATGTATATAGGTAGATAGATATTATTTCTATCCTGTTCTATCTTTTGATCTTTCTTTTAACCAGTATTATAGTATCTTGATTTTTAAAACTGATTTTTTAAATTTCTTGATATTCAATAGAGCAATCACAGTATCTTCTTCAAGTTTCTCTGGGCCAAGACATTTTGATAATTTTAAACACTTAGTCACATTTCCCATTTTGGCATGATAGTTTATGGAAGGATACTATGATAGCAATTATGGCTTTTTGATCATTACGAAATAGTAGATGACAGAGTTTACTAAAGGGCCTAAGTTCTAAGACCACATACTGGTTCTGCAGTGGCTATTCATTTCCTTTGACTCATCTGATGTTGAAAATTTGTAATTCCAGCTTGGAGAAAAAAACGCCTGAATGTAATCTACCTGTATACCCAAGTTAATCATTCCATAATTAATTCTCCTATTTAAGTTTATCTTCAGGATCTCAAGTAATTCTGCCAGTTAAGAAACTAAAATAAATGTATGAGTGTAGTAATATTTGCATTCTTATAAGCAGTGATAAACAGCTCCATTTCTAGTTCAAAATATGAAACGAATAAAATGCTAAATGGAAAATACTAAGAGTTGGACACAACTGAGTGACTGAACAAACAAATAAATTTTGTTAAACATGTGTGTGTGTATACTCAGTCATGTCTGACTCTTTGCAATCCCATTGACTGTAGCCTGCCAGGCCCCTCTGTTCATAGAATTTTCCAGGCAAGAATACTGGAGTGTGTTGCCATTTCCTACTCCAGGGGATCTTCCTTACCCACAGCCAAACACATCTCTTGAGTCTCCTCCACAGGCAGGTGGATTCTTTACCACTGCACCACCTGGAAACCCCTAATTAAAATTGAGTTAAACATAGAGCATTGTAATAAGTTCTGGTGTTTAAGAGTAATCCTGTTTGCAAGGGTCTAAGCATTGGGTTGAAAAATGGATTTTTCTTTATATATAAAAATTTCCACAACCAGTCAAGATCAAATATAGTAAAAGTTAAATGAACAATACAGCTGTATAGAGGAGGGAGTGACTACCAAGAGATGGAGGTCATTGGGAAAGGCTTTATTAAAGCCTTAAAAGAGGGTGGCACTCACACAAAGAAGTTGCAAAAGAGTAATGGTAAGAATCATTAGCCTGTATAAAGAAACTAGAAATGTGCATAGTGGGCTAGCTAATTTCAAATTATATAAATTTCAAATTATAGTGAATTATATACAAAATATGTAAAATGATATGGCAGAAATCTCTACAGTAACCCAGATGAGGAAGTGGCATTCCATGAAGACTGATGAAATCAGGCTTCTGTTCATCCAAATTTAATAATTTTTAATTATGTGTATCAAGCCATGCTCTTGTCAGCTGTCCATCTATTTTTCCTTTAGCAACATCTTGGTATATTAGTCATCACCATAGTGATGACTTAGTAGTTGATTATGACCTCTTCACCTCTCCTCTTCAGGAATCCTATCATTCCCACTGACTACAGGGAGCCCTGTTCTCTGATAATTATTGTCTGTCCTCAATCCTGGTGCAGTCACCACTGAGCTTCCTGACATGCCAGTACCTCCTTCACTAGCATGTTCCTCATAAGCTGGGTGATGAGAGCATTCTCTGGCCCTTCCAAAGAACTTAGCCATCTGGTGGGTACTCAACTGTTACACAATAGAGCCTTTGTAGCATGCTTACTTCTCTGAGCCTTTCGATCCCTTCCTCAAAGCTCTGCCAAGGGAGTTCTGTCATTTGCACTTAATTTAATGTGAGCCTTTTGTCCCCACAAGCCTCCAGTAACCATCTATCCCAACAGTGTTTTAGGACCGTTTCTAGGTGCTCTTGCCAGGGAGTTTTCAGTCATGGGAGAATCCTCCCTACTGGACAATTCTCCTTTATGGAGCTTATCTTTCATCATCCCTAACCCCCAAGCAAGTCCAGTGCTATCAAGATCAACTTCCTGGAATACTCTCTCCCACCCCACCTCTGATTTATTTTGCTATAATTAATCATGTCCTAAGGTTTCTTTGGTAAATAATTCCTTTTTGCCTCTAGCAGGAAAATACTTCCTTAGTTGGCCCATGTTGAGACTTGTTATAAGACTAGATGACAAGGGGGGGAAATGGGGTCAGATCCTGAAGAGAACAACTGTTATCCTCCAAGGCATTCATCTCAGTTGAGGTTTTGGTATGGTCTTCAGGCAAGAGAGGGCTTCCCCAGTGGCTCAGATGGTAAAGCATCTGTCTGCAACGCTGGAGACCCGGGTTTGATCCCTGGGTCAGGAAGATCCCCTGGAGAAGGAAATGGCAATCCACTCCAGAACTCTTGCCTGGAAAATCCCATGGACAGAGGAGCCTAGTAGGCTACAGTCCATGGGGTTGCAAAGAGTTGGACACGACTGAGCGACTTTACTTCAGGCAAGAGAAAGCTGCTGTTCTTCAGGAATACAAAGTAGACTATGCTTGCAGGTCCAGGGGTTCAGAGGAATCCGGGGGCCCTTATTCTGAGCACATCTATCTATATATCTCCATTCAATATCTTAGGGACTCCCTTCTTCCCTATCAGGGTTTTTATTTTAGCATAAAGACTTGTCAAAGCTGTGGATTCAGTTTTCATTAGTTCTACTATTTTTACAATAAAAAAGTATGTCTGAAATAATAGAAAATTTATATATTGCTTCTGCTTCCAGTTCTTCGCACAGAGCTCTAGAGCCTTGTAATTCCTAAGTGATAAAAGTACTAGGAGCATCTTTGGTTCTAATATTTGACCTTTGTGCTGACATGAGATCCTAAGTCCCTTGGAATTTATCCCTGGGTGATAGCAGTGTCTTGTGTTCTAATGAGGTGACTCTTGGTGGGCTCTTGGATGAGAATTGGTCACCAGAAAGAGCAAACCATGATTAGAGGCTTGGAATTCTGTTAGCCCCACTACCCATTCTCTGGGGGCTTCCCTGGTAACTCAGTCAGCAAAGAATCTGCCTGCATGCAGGAGACTGGGTTCGATCCTTGGGTTGGGAAGATACCCTGGGGAAGGAAATAGCAACTTACTCCAGTGTTCTTGCCTGGAGAATCCCAGGGACAGAGGAGCCTGGCAGATTACAGTCCATGGGGTCTCAAAGAGTCTGAAATGACTGGGCAACTAAGCATGCTCCCATTCTCTGGAGAGGGAAGAAGGACTGGAAATAGAGTTAATGATCAATCTTACCTATATGAAGAAGCCTCTATAAAGATCCCAATATTATGAGGTTTGGAGAGCTTCCCAGCTGGTGAACATGGGGAGTTGCTGGGAGAGTGACATGATATACCCAGAGAAGGCACGGAAGCTCTGCACTCCTTCCCGTGTACTTTTCCCATACACATTTCCATCTAGATGTTTATTGTATCCTTTATCATAGTCTTTGTTATATAGTAAATGATCAAACATAAATAAGTGTTTCCCTGAGTTCTTTTAGTTGTGTTTTGAGCAAATAATCAAATTCAAGGGGGAGGAGACCATGGGAACTTCAGATTTATAGCCCAGTTGAAAGAACGTTGGGGGCATCCTGAGCAACTACTAAGTGCGATTGTCATCTTAAGTGGGGAAAAGTCTTGTGGGACTGAACACTTAACTTGTAGGATCTGATGCTCTCTCCAGGTAAACAGTTATCTCGTAACTGAGATAAATTGTAGCACATCCAGCTGGTGTCAGAGAGAACTGCTTGGTGTGGGAGAAAAAACCCACACACCTGGTGTTGCAAGTGTCATAACTAATGTACACAAAAATATTGTAAAGTAATTAGCCTCCAAAATAAATGGAAAAAAAATACAGTGAGAAAAAAAAATTGCCATGGCTGAGCAGGACCTTTGGAGGTGGTCTCTGGATGTAAGTCCACCATCTTCCACCATCTCCCCAGATTGCCAGCTTTTCTGAATAAAGTACTTTTCTTCTTTTAAAAAAAAAAAGTGTGAAAAAAAGAGAGACACAGAGGAGAGGAGAGAAGAATGAGCTTCTTTCCCCCATACAATGCCTCGTCCAATCTCTATTTCAATCTGCCTTCTAGCCACAGAAACTGAGGATCTCTTTAAATGCTCCCACACAAACGTTCTAACTTCTTTTTCACAGTGCCCAGGTTGGTAATTGACTAATCTGAACCTGTCAGTTTTCTTCTTCATACCAACAGTAGCACCGAGCAACAACGAACACAGTCCTTATCATTACTGAGCCCTCCTTATCTTGGAAATGCTTAGAACTGTGCGTCAGTGCGTCTCCTATCATCTATTCCCATTCAGACTCAACAGTAGTGAAAATTATAGCAATTATAATGACAGAGTGAGCAGGTTTTAAACATGGTTTATCTCCAACAATGGGATTTCTATTACTATCTAGCTGGCAAGTGATCTAATTCCAAAATTGCTTCCTAAGAGTATGCTACCTGGGACCACGTCTGAAACTACATATTTCCAGTAGGGTTTCAGCATTAGATTCCTAGGGTCACCATAACAAAGTCTCACGAAATTTGTGGCATAAAGCAAGAGAAATTTGTTGTCAATTTCAAGAGGCTAGATATCTGAAAATCAAAGTGTTGGTGGGGTTGGTGTCTTCTAGGCACTCCTAGGAAGAATCTGTTCCAGGCCGGTCTCCTGGCTTCTGGTGGTTAATTAGAAATATTTGGCATTCCTTGGTGTATGGATACTTTACTCCAACCTCCTCATCTATCTTCACATGTTGTTCTCTCCTTTTATTTCTGTGGTCACATGACATTCTCCCTGTGTATCTCTGTCTCTTTGTGTTCAAGTTTCCCTCTTCTTATAAGGACTTATAAGTCATATTGGACTTAAGATCAATATTGCTCAGTATGACTTTGTCTTGACTTGAGCGCATATACAAAGATCCTATTTCTGAATAAGGTCACATTTACGCATCAGGATTTCAACATATCTTTTGGGGAGACACAGTTAAACCCTTAACAGTCCCAAGGACAAATAAAGACAAATCCTGTGATGAGAATTTGTGTGTAAGTGATTTATTAGGATATATTACCAAGAAAATATAGTACAAGAGGATGTGTTATCAAGCAGCACCAACTGAGGGTAACTTGCTCATTCTAGTCATGGAGTCCTGGGGATGGTATAAATCACAACTCAAGTGTCAGCAGAGACAAAGATGATTCTCTCTTGTGTACTCATTAGTCATTGGTTCAAAGCTATAGCTGGAGGAACATAAATTCCCAGGTATATTTATTCCGCTTGTAACAGGAAAAGTGTTATGATGGCTTGAAGATAGCTGTTATGTAATGATTTATGCGCCCCCCTCCCCAAACTCATATGTTGAAGTCTTAATTCCAAGTGATGCAGAATGTAACTGTATTTGAAGATAGGGCCTTTAAGGAGGTAATTAAGTTAAAATAAGGTCATGTGGTTAGACCCTAATCCAATATGACCAATGTCCTTATAAAAAGAGATTAGTACGCAGATGACACACAGACAGAAGGACAATGACCGTGTAAGGACACTCCGGAAAGACATAATAAGTGTTCTACTGAAACCTGGAACACATACTTTGTCAGTATCAGCTCTGAAAAATTACCCAGGTTTGTTTTTATACAATGGAGACAGAAACAAGTTTATATATGGACCTAGGAGATTCCTTTAGATGCATCTTGATATTTCTACATATGGTGATAACAATGAGTGGGTTAATCCAGTACAGGAGTAGGATGAGGGCAAAGTACCAACAGAGCATGGGTGCTTCAAGGTTGAAGAAATAGATCACTCCACAGAGTGATCAACCTAGACCACACACAATTTTAACCAAGGATGGGGAAATCTTGAATAGTTGTAGAGGAGTAAGAAGGGCCCTTAGTTGATGGTTGCTGTTGAAAACTCTGCTTCATTCGATATATCTTATATTCTGTTTTCATATTTGCACACACAAGGGACTTATCTCACAGTCCTAGAAAATACAATTCATAGCCAAGTTTGAGGAATTGTTATATGTAGTTGGGGAAATATATGAAACAAACACACAAATAGCAGAACCTCTTTGCCTCTCTAAAGGACAATTTCTAAGACTGTTATGCCCGATGTCCGAATCCCCGAGCGGGAAGAGAGAAGGCTACCAAGACAATACAACTCGCAAAAAGGGAAGTTTATTACTGTCTCGAGCCAGGGCTTTCTGCCACAAACATCACAGTGGTGCAGGGTCAGAAAAGCCCTGGCTCAAGCTTGGTACACAAATTTATAAGATATGCAAAAGCGGTTAGTAGCTGGCTTAAGCGGATTGGTTACATGTTTGCAAAGTAATTCTATCGGTACAGACTTTCGCGGGCTTTTCAGCTCTCCCTTTGTTCTTACTGGGCGCATATTGATTGGCTGGCTTCAGGTTACCTGATGGGGGTAGGGAATCTTACCATTTCGGGGGAAGCTAAAACTTAGGTCCAGGCCGCCCGTCATGGTATTAACTCTGGCAGCCTCACCATTCCCCCCTGTCTTCTTGTTCCTGTAGAGGAATCCTTCTCTTCATCCTGGGCTACCATCTGATATTGCTGCCTCAATACCATAATCTGAATGGTATTTAGACGTTCTTTAATAAATGACATTAGCCGGTTTAAAATACAAGGGCCAAATGTGAGTGTTAATAATAGCACTATAAGCGGGCCCAGGAGGGTGGAAACTAAGGTGGTCAGCCAGGGGGAGCGTTGAAACCAAGACTCAAACCATCCCTGCTGGGCCTCCCGTTCCCTCTTTCGTTGCGCCAGCCCTTCTCTTACTTTTGCCATAGATTCTCTTACCACTCCTGTATGGTCTGCATAGAAACAACATTCTTCTCCCAGAGCCGCGCAGACCCCACCCTGTTGGAGAAAAATCAAGTCCAATCCTCTCCTATTCTGCAAGACCACCTCAGACAAGGAAGTCAGAGACTTCTCTAAGTGGCTGATTGATTCTTCTATGCGAGTTATATCTTCATCTATGGCGGCTCGTAGGGAAGAAAACCCTTGGCCTTGCAGAGATAGTGAAGCTATTCCTGTCCCTGCTCCTGCCAGCCCAAGACTGAACAAGGCTGCCATGGTGATCGCACTGATTGGCTCTCTCTTTTGTCTTGGCAATTCTCGGTCCCAATGTGAGTACATAACCTCTTCAGAGTGGTATAAGATTTTTGGCATTACAGCAACCAGAACACAGAATTCTTGACTCTGGTTAAAAACCTTCACATTTAAACATGGGGTTAGCCCAGTATGTGAACAAATCCACCAGCCCCCAACCTCTGGCACAATCCAATTTTTTGCCATATAAGCGTAGGTTACTAATAGTCCGGGCACAGAGGGAAGTTTTATCACGTGGCACTGTGCCCAAACAGAGTCCCTGTCCCCAAACTTCATTCATTGTGAGACCAACCTTGCGTTCTTCCCATCGGCATGGGGTGGGTTCTGGCCTGAAGATAAGTAGTAAGAGACATTGAGGCCTATGGCCTCATAGAAGGGGGGGTGAAGATTATAACAAAGCCAACAGGACTGGGTTGCATTAGGGTTGGTATGGTTTAAGACCGTAAAGGCTGCATTCACTAAGGCCCATAGGGGGTCCTGAATTGCTGAGCTAATGGTAACAGCCAGAGGGCCAGGGGTTTCTGTCAGTTTGCCTCTGAGGCTAGGGGTAGAGGAGATGTTAAATGTTCCTGGCAAGCTTGGTCTGAAGGGGGTTGGCTTGGGGGTCGCCTTGTGCCCCTGTAATGCTTTGACCAGATTGGGACCTAAACTATGTACCTGCACCAGCTCAATAACCTGTTTAATGATTAAAAGCTCGCCTGGGTAGGGGCCGGGCCAATTTACGTGGAGCTGAAAACCCCAAGTCAGTCCTGAGGTCCAGCGGTTTTCTTTTTTTCGCCCGTTCCTGGTTAAATCGTACTCGTACCTGAGGCCCCTGGTGTCTACGGTCCTTGAAGGTGAAGCTAACTAGATTTGTTTCCGACATCCCACCTCTGGGGTCCATCACAAGAGATCACACAACTCCAGCTCCTGCAATAATAGCTTTCTATGCCACCACAGGTTTTCCAGTTAATTTTTACATAGCCCGGGCAAGCCCAAAACCCCAACCTATGGTTTTTTATCCCATCCCTATAGTACTTATCATAGAGACCGTCCTGCTGTGCGAAGAGGCTTGAGAGGTCGAAGTTCAGGTCCGGCCACCAGGTGTTTGGAGGGTGGATTCCTGAGGTCTCATTGAGCAGCTCATGAGTTTGCCCGTCGTTGAGTTTCCATGTGATCTTAGCAGGTTGATGGGGGTTATGACTGGTCGCTCCTGGGTCTATGAGAGCTGCCATCAGCAGGAGAATTAGGAGGTCTCCCAGCGGACAAGTTTCAGTTTCAAAGGATTTGACGGGTGAGGACTCGCCTTCCATTCTGCTCGCGCTTTTTCCTGTTCTTCCGATGTGGCTTGCCGCACGTGATTGCAATGAACCCAGGGTCCAATCCCGTCGACCTTGACAGCGGTAGGAGTGGTAAGGAGAACAACATAAGGGCCTTTCCATCTAGGTTCTAATACTTTAGATTGGTGTCGTTTTACCCAAACCCAATCACCTGGGCCAATATTATGTGAGGGGAGGGCCCTCTTGTTTTGGCCCTCATGTATCTCTCGAATCAATTTCCAAACATGGTTATGCACCTTACTTAATGCTATCAGAGTTTGCTGGAATTGTCCCAAAGTAGGGGGTGGCAGATATTTTCCTTTGAAAATAGGATACACAGGAGGGGGTCTTCCATACAGAATCTCAAAAGGAGTAAGATTCAGCTTATAAGGGGTGTTACGTGCCCGAAAGAGTGCAAAGGGGAGGAGGGTCACCCAGTCCCCGCCAGTCTCTATTGCCAACTTTGTCAAAGTTTCTTTTAGGGTCCGATTCATTCTCTCAACCTGTCCTGAGCTCTGGGGATTATATTCGCAATGTAACTTCCATTTCGTCCCCAGAGCTTGGGCCAGCCCTTGTACAATCTGGCTCACAAAGCAGGTCCATTATCAGAGCCCATAGTCACTGGCAGCCCATACCTAGGCACTATCTCCTCTAAGATCTTTTTAGCAACCACTATTGCTGTCTCTCCCTTAGTGGGGAAAGCTTCCACCCACCCCGAGAAGGTATCTACCAGTACCAACAGATAGCGGTACCCATACTTGCCTGGCCTTACCTCGGTGAAATCTATCTCCCAATGTTGCCCTGGCTTTTCCCCTCGGTACCTCGTTCCCGAGTGCTGCTTCTTCTCTGCCCTCATCAGCTGGCACGCTTTGCAGGCTTGAATTATCTCTCGTACAGTTACATTTTGACGAGGGAACCTCAGGCAGGCCATCTGGAGAAGTGTTAGGGTCTTTTTTTTCTCCCAAGTGTGTAGTTGTGTGTAGGTGTTCACACAGGTGACGACCCAGGGAGGCAGGCAAGATCAGGTTGTTGTTTTGGTCTCGGTACCATCCATCTTGGTCATCTTTCTGGAGGGTGGTATCCTTGTTGATCCAGGCGAGATCGGGGAGGGAATATTCGGGAACTGGTGGCAAGGTCCCCATACCAGGGGGTGGAAGTCCCACGGCTAATATGGGGGCGGCATAGTCCCGGCTAGCCGCTTCTCGAGCGGCCGCATCAGCAGCACGATTGCCCAGCGCCTTAGGGTCTTCTCCCTTCTGGTGACCGGGGACATGTACTATAGCTACTGCCCGGGGTAGTTGGACAGCTTCCAAGAGCCTGCGAATCTCAGGCAGATTTTTGACCTCTTTTCCCTCAGCTGTCCGAAATCCCCTTTCTTGGTATATGGGACCTTGAATATGGGCAGTGCTGAAAGCATATCGGCTGTCAGTAAAAATGGTGACTCTCTTCCCTTTGGCTTGCTCCAGAGCCTGTATTAGGGCAAGCAATTCTGCTTTTTGTGCAGAAGTGTTTGGGGGTAGTGTCTCAGCCCATATCGTCTGCCCTGAATCATCAACTATGGCTGCTCCCGCCTTCCTTTGCCCATCTTTCACATAACTGCTCCCATCGGTGAACCATACTAGCTCACTGTTGCTTAGGGGTACATCAGTTAAGTCTTTTCGTGCCGCCAGGGCCTCAGCCAGTATCTCACTGCAATCATGGAGAGGGCTGTCCTTCTCTGGGTTGGGTAGGAGCGTGGCCGGATTTAGGAAGCAAGGGGTCTGAAAACGCACCCGTGGGGCATCGAGTAGCAAGGCCTGGTAGTGTGTCAAGCGGGCATTGGAGATCCACTTACCCGGCGGCTGCTTTAAAACCCCTTCCACGGCGTGGGGGGTGTAAACCGAGAGTTGCTGTCCATACGTCAACTTGTCAGCGTCGCGGACGAGGAGGGCTGTAGCTGCAATGATGCGAAGGCAAGGGGGCCACCCAGCGGCCACCGGGTCTAATCGCTTCGAAAGGTATGCTACCGGCCGCTTCCATGGTCCCCATTGTTGAGTCAAGACCCCCTTTCCTATTCCTTGCTTTTCATCTATAAACAGCTGGAATGGCTTATTTGGGTTAGGCAGGGCAAGGGCTGGGGCTTCTAGTAGGGCCCGTCTGAGTGTCTGGAAAGCCTGTTTCATTGGCTCAGTCCAAGTCCACTTTGGGGTCTCTTTACTTCCCTCATATAAGGGCCGGGCCTTCTCAGCAAACCCCATAATCCACAGTCTGCAATATCCAACAGTCCCCAGAAACTCTCTCACCTGGCGGGGGTTTTTGGGCTCTGGTATCTGCAATATTGTTTCTTTCATGGCCTGGGTTAGCCACCTTTGCCCCTGCCTGATCTTATACCCCAAATAGGTGACCTCTTGCCGGGCTATTTGTGCCTTCTTTGCGCTAGCGTGATACCCCAAGATGCCTAGGGTCTGTAATAGGTCCCCAGTGGCACGGCTGCAAGCTTCCTCTGTGGTTCCAGCCAACATAAGGTCATCTACATGTTGTAGCAGAATGACCTCTGGGTGGCAAGCCCGATATTCGTAGAGGTCCTCACTCAGAGCCTCATTAAACAAGGTAGGGGAGTTCTTGAACCCCTGTGGGAGGCGGGTCCAAGTTAATTGTACTACTGGTTGGCCCTCCTCCTCAGTCCACTCAAAGGCAAATATCTCTTGGCTCTGGACTGCCAGGGGTAGGCTGAAAAAGGCATCCTTCAAGTCCAGCACAGTGTACCAAGTGTACTCAGGCAGTAAACTGCTCAGGAGGGTATACGGGTTAGGGACAGTTGGGTGTATGTCACTCACCCGTTTGTTGACTTCTCGCAGGTCTTGGACAGGTCTGTAATCTGTCCCCCCTAGCTTCTTCACCGGCAGTAAGGGGGTGTTCCAAGGGGATCGGCATCGCCTGAGAATTCCGGCCTCCATGAGCCGTCGAATGTGGGGAGTGATCCCCCGCCGAGCTTCTTGGCTCATAGGGTACTGTCTCACCCTCACAGGAACTGCCTCGGCCTTTAGCTCGATGACGACCGGATGTCTCTGTTTAGCTAGTCCCATTCCTGCTGTTTCTGCCCATGCCAATGGATATTTATGGACCCACGGTTGTACATCTAGTGCTATGGTCTCTGAGGGCTTAGGCGCAAAAAGTCTGTATTCATCCCTTAAGGCTAGGGACAAGACATGTATCGGTTGTCCAAGTCCATCCGTGACTGACATTCCCCCTGGGTCAAAATGGATCTGAGCATTAACTTTAGTCAACAAGTCTCTTCCAAGTAGAGGGGCTGGGCATTCTGGTATCACCAAAAACGAATGGGACACCTGGTGGGTCCCTAGATTTACTTTTCGTTCTGTGGTCCAACAATATCTTTTTGTCCCCGTGGCTCCTTGCACTAAGCTGGCTTTCTTAGACATTGGTCCCAGTTTTTGATTTAAAACAGAGTGTTGGGCGCCAGTATCCACCATGAAGCCAACGGGTTTCCCCTCCACATGTATGGTTACCCAGGACTCGGGGAGGGGTGCCGAGTCTCGACTCCCCTAGTCACTGTCTTCCCCCGCATATAGAACTCGAGTTCCGGGGGGGATTTTCTCTCTCTGGGTCATTCCTCTCCTTGAGTCCCTCTTAGGGCACTCGTTTTTCCAGTGCCCCTGTTCTTTGCAGTAGGCGCACTGATCCTTCTTTAGGGCCTGCCTTTTTGGTTTTTCTTTTTCTCCCGTCCGGGGTCTCGAGGTTCCCTCAATTCTGTTCCGGCCTTTAACCCCGCAAAAAGAATCTGGGCTAGCTCCTTCTGGTTCTTCCGGTTTTCCCTCGCCCTATGTTCCCTCTCTTCTTTCCTGATCTTTTCCGCTAATTCCCTTTCCTCCCGCCGAATTCGCTCTTCCCTTTCTTCTGGGGTCTCCCTATTATTGAATACCTTTTCAGCTACTTTCAGTAAATCCTGTATTGTCTGTTCTCCCAATCCCTCTACCTTTTGTAATTTCTTCCTAATATCTGGGGCTGCCTGATTCACAAACGCTAACAAAACTGCAGCGCGTGACTCCTCAGCCTGGGGGTCCATAGGTGTATATTGCCTGAAAGCTTCCATCAGCCTCTCTAGGAGGCTGCCGGGCTTTCAGTGGGCTCTTGCCTTACTAAATTTACCTTTGCCAGATTTGTCGGCTTTCTTGCTGCAGCCCGCAGGCCAGCCATTAGAGTCTGGCGGTACACTCGGAGACGCTCCCTACCTTCCGCCCGCTCAAAATCCCAGTTAGGCCGCAACAGAGGAAACCCCTCGTCCACAAGATGAGGCTGGGCGGTTGGCCTCCCGTCGCCCCCTGGTACCCGTTTCTGCGCCTCTGCCAGAATTCGCTCCCGTTCTTCCGTGGTGAAGAGCACCTGCAACAGCTGCTGACAATCATCCCAGGTGGGATTATGAGTAAACAAAATGGAATCTAAGAGGTCAATGAGGCCTTGGGGCTTCTCTGAGAAAGGAGGGTTTTGGGTCTTCCAATTGTACAGGTCACTCGTGGAAAAGGGCCAGTACTGATAGGTTCGCTCTCCGTCCAGGTTAGTTGGTCCCACTCGGACGGGGAGCGCCTGAACAGTGGATGAAGGTAACTCTGGGTCCCCAGGGTCTTGCTTACCCCTATCTCCCTTAGTTTTCCCCCGGGTCCCCAATGCTGGTCCCCCCTCACGGTCGGTTCCCGTTGGCCCTCTTAATCCTCTCGGTTCACCTGTGGGAGCTTCTCTCCTCGGAGGGGATTGCAAGGAGGGCACATATGGCGGAGGCCTTATCTCCGTTTCTAGATCTATCAGGTTTGGATAAGATGATTCCTGAAGGACTGGTTTTGGGTCCTCTTTCTTTTTGGTTTCCTCCGGGGGGGTCTCCATCACCAGGACCTGTGAACTGGAGGAACTAGGAAGTTTGTAAACAAA
The DNA here is from genome assembly GCF_019320065.1 of Cervus canadensis. NCBI lineage: Eukaryota > Metazoa > Chordata > Mammalia > Artiodactyla > Cervidae > Cervus > Cervus canadensis. Next base: position 23,349,871 of record NC_057399.1, read on the forward strand.
AGGTTTTAACCATTTAGGCGGATTTTCCACTAGATCCTGCCAGACCATGACATAGGGGACTTGACTCGGATGGCCCCAGGGATCAGGAGCCATAATCTTCTCCTTCACAGCCTGTATGATGGACAGTTGAAAGGTGCCTTCCGGAGGCCATCCAACCTGAAAGGCGGGCCACTCTGCAGAACAAAGAGTTATTAATTTACCTTTTTTGACTAGCAAAGACAAGTCATGGGCCCTGGCCCTGACATCCGAAAAATGGTCAGTCATGAGAGAAAGTGGGGTAGATTCTCCCTGCCCCATGGTCAAAGAATAAACGGTAAGGAAGAGAGAGAATAAGTCAGAAGTGAGAAAGAACGATGCACCAGAAGAGAACGAGACTAGAGACAATGCCGGCACACACACAAAAACACGGAGAGCCAAAGACAAACACACGGACAAACAAACGTCGGCCGACGACACAGCGCTGGGTTTTCGGGCCCCCTGAATTTTTTTTGCCTCCCGGTAGCAGATTCACCTTACCGAATGACGTCCGCTGTTCACCAGGCTCGGGGTCGGGAGAGGAACTTTCCTTCCCGCGGAGTCGGCTGCCCCCCAGCGCGTCCGCTGGCCTTGGCCTTACGCCGGCTTGCTCCCCCTTTATAAAAAGCCTTCTCGCGGAGTCGGCTGCCCCCCAGCGCGTCCGCTGGCCTTGGCCTTACGCCGGCTTGCTCCCCCTTTATAAAAAAGCCTTCTCGCGGAGTCGGCTGCCCCCCAGCGCGTCCGCTGGCCTTGGCCTTACGCCGGCTTGCTCCCCCTGCTTCCTGAGCACCGGTGTTATTATTTATCCTTCCCCTTTGTCCTGTAAGCGTTCTCTTCTCCCTGTCAAGGGATCCCGGACGAGCCCCCAAATGTTATGCCCGATGTCCGAATCCCCGAGCGGGGAGAGAGAGAAGGCTTCCAAGACAATGCAACTCGCAAAAAGAGAAGTTTATTACTGTCTCGAGCCAGGGCTTTCTGCCACAAACATCACAGTGGTGCAGGGTCAGAAAAGCCCTGGCTCAAGCTTGGTACACAAATTTATAAGATATGCAAAAGCGGTTAGTAGCTGGCTTAAGCGGATTGGTTACATGTTTGCAAAGTAATTCTATCGGTACAGACTTTCGCGGGCTTTTCAGCTCTCCCTTTGTTCTTACTGGGCGCATATTGATTGGCTGGCTCCAGGTTACCTGATGGGGGTAGGGAATCTTACCATTTCGGGGGAAGCTAAAACTTAGGTCCAGGCCGCCCGTCACGGTATTAACTCTGGCAGCCTCACACTCTCTACATTTCCCCTAATTTTCCAAAATGCATCATGAAACACCCTATTAATATCTGACAGTAGTCCGGCAGGCCACAAGGGCCCCTTGGCCACTCGCCAGGGGACAGTGGCACCTTTTCAGTGGACCAAGGGGATTGTTGGGCCATCAGCATGTGGGCAGAGCCCAGAGGATCAGGTCCTTCCACTGCACAAGGTAACTTACATAAACACCACAAGAGGTCCGTTTTCCGTGCTGTGGAGGTGGAGTTCTCCAACTCAGGACAAAAGAAACCCTGAGGGCGTGTGTGTTAACACAGATTGCAAGGTCCCAGCCCCAGAGTGTCTGACTCAGCAGGCCTGGTGCAGAGTCTGGGAATTAGTATTTTTCACACATTCCCAGGTGGTGCTGATGCTACATGTATGGAGGTCACACTTGGAGAACCACTGTCTTAGATGAACTTCTCTTTCCTCTACTCTTTCTTTTTCTTTTGGCTGCACCATTCTGCATGTAATATCTTAGGTCCCCAACCAGAGAACAAACTTGTGCCCCCTGCAGTGGAGGCACAGAGCCCTAACCACTGGGCCGCCATCGAAGTCCCTCTGCCTCTCTTAAGATGGAAAGGACTAAGGACGAGACTTGAAGCTGGTCTTCAGTTCTGCCCACATCTTTGAGACTCTTCCTTCAAACAGGAAAATCTCTGTACCACAGGGCTGAGTGTCTATGAAGGCTATCTAGCTATTGGTGAAAAAAGTTTTTTTATTAGCATCTATTTCTTATCAGAATTGTATTTCTTTTTCCTTTCACTGCATCATAAATAGAACCTCTTGATTAAATCAGATTTTGGCAAGAAAAGAAGGGTCTTCTCTGATCTTTGGCCAAACGTTTCCCTAAAACTTCATGCCCACCATATAGTTTAATCCAGAATTCCTTAAAAAAAAAGAAAGAAGGTTTAGTGTGAAATTGCTATTTCTCAGTGAACTCATGCTAGCTTCTTGTGATCAGGTTCCCTTTGCAAGGGAAGCAGAATGTGTAATCTATTCCAGAATCTTGCCTGCAACAGGCATTTTGGTGTCTGCTCCCCTCACTGAGGTTCACACCGAAGCAAAATAAAATTCAAATAACTCTTTCCTCCAGGTCATCCATCCTCTTGACAGCATCATTTCTGAGTCATGGGTTGTGCCTTTGGTTATTCAAAGGTTGTGCCGGCTCTCATGTGCTCAGAACCTTTAATTGTCCAGCAGACATCACGGTCCTCCACCTATTCAGGACTGCAGACACACCCACCCATCCTGCAAAACTTTTCTTTCTGCTCTTTGCCGAGATCCCAGGAGCAGGAAGCAGCCCATTGCCAAAGGAATCTCCATGCGTCCTGACCTGCTTCTCTGTATCTTCAGGAGTCTCAGTCTTGAGAGAAAAGAGTTGCAAAGGGCCAGATGGCCTTTAACTAATGTCCACGGCCTGAGGAGACTTGCTGGACAGTCTCCCTACTGTGGTCTATCTGACATCAGCAGTCTCTGGGCAAAACACAGTGGTCCCTCCAACTGGTTGCATCAGACAAGATCTCAGTGTAAAAAGATGCTCTATGAGGGCGGATGCTGCTTCCCCACAGTCCTTCCCCTCATTCCCATGGGCTCCTCACTCAAGACCTCTCTCAGCCTCAATACACAGGAATCTGTCCCTTCTCCTGGGACATCTTTCCCCCAGAAATGTGCAGATGGGCTCCCGCATTTCTTTTGGATCTTTACCCAAATGTCTCCTTCTTTCCTAAATGTTTCCCCTAAAATAACAACTTCCCCCACCTCCTCCAATCCCCCTTTCTGCTTTACTTCTCTCCTTAGCAAGTGTCACCATTGGAAACACTATCAATTCTGCTGGCTTCACTTTGTTTATTGTCTGTCCTGTCACAGATGCAGAGGTTTTTGTCTGTTTGTTCAGCTGTTGTATCCTGAGTTGGTAGAACAGGGCTTGGGGCATAGGGCATCCTCATCAGTGAATACTAAATGAATGAATAAATTGGAATGAGTGAGTGAGTGAATGAATGAGTGAGTGAGTGAATGAATGAGTGAGTGAGTGAATGAAGTGGAAGAAGGAAGCAATGAAAAAGAACATGGGAATGGAGACCCACATGCTATTTTACCTGCAGGCATACCCCTGGGTGCATCTATTTTAAGCTAACAGTTCACATGAAGTCAGGGATTTGAAACTGGTTATCCTAAAACTTCCATGCCCATGGAATTTCCCCAGAGATGCTGGGGACCCCCTCAGGCACCTCTACAGCATTTTGAGGGCATTTGATCTCAGCGTCAAAGTGCCCTCCACTTACTACATTTCCTAAGTCTCCAGCTACTGAGATGGGGCAACAGAGCAGGGCCTTCAGTCTGTGTAAACAAGAGTCAGATCTCTTCTATCTGATACCAAGGGCTCTCAAACATTCTGGATGGGGTTGAAGAACCTTCACACTATACACTTGGTCAGTTCCTACTGTCAGACTCCCAGTAAGAATGTGACCCTAGGCGCCCTGCTCATTGTCAAGTAACCACTATGCAACAAGCTCTGGCATACAGAGACCATCCCATTTAACCCTCAGTAAATCACTTGGATCATGTAACCTTCATTTTAAAGATTAAGGAATAGGGGCTTGGTGAAGTTACATATCTTTCCTGATTATGTATGTGCAGTTAGCAGGTTGTGGGAAAGGATGGCGCTCAGGTGAGTTTGACCTCTGAGCCCTCTGTTCTCTGTGTAGGCCGAGTTCCCCAGGGAACTTTGGAGGATATTATGGAAATAAAAGTGAAATGCCTGGTGGCTCAGTGGTAAAGAACGCACCTGTCAATGCAGGAGACCCGGTGCTATCCCTCGGTTGGGAAGATGCCCCGGAGAAGGAAATGACTACCCACTTCAGGATTCTTGCCTGGGAAATCCCATGGACAGAAGAACCTGGTGGTCTACAGCCCATAAGGTCACAAAGAGTCAGACACGACTTAGTGACTAAACAGTGGAAATGACAGTTCTTGCTGTGACTGACTCCGGAATTTCTCACAGGCACTGGGTTCAGAAAGATGGGCCCAACCCACATGCTCTAAGCCTAGAAACCCATCTTTAAGGGACCCATCTGTGGGCTTGTGGTGGAAACCCCAGGGGTCCAGGGAGACCTCTCTCTCCCCCTGCCCCTTACTGTCTTACATCTTTCATGCCGAGCGTGGCCCAGGGGGCCCAGAGGCACATCTGTGTTTCTACACAGTCTCCCCTTCGTGTGCGCAAATAAAATAAGGGATGGCCAAGTAGACACCTGTATATACAGTCACCTTCTCGGCCAGACAGATATTTATTTGCTGTTGTATAAATGAGGGAAATTTGCACTCAGCCCTGAACACTTGGCTACCCCGGGCCATCCTCCCGTCTCCCCAGCGGCTTCTTCCCTGAGAACGGCCGCGGTCCGTGACACCTCATCCCGCTCTACTTGAAGACCAGGCGCCGGCCGGGGAAGATCTGTTTCGCACCTGTACCCGGGGCCTCGGAAGGTGCTCGGGCTGTCAGAGAAACCCCAGGCGCCAAGGCCGAGTCCAGTCTTCCGTGACAGGGAGGAAGTGCCTTAAAAGGCAAGTGTTCTAGTCCTGTCACACGTTGTTTTATGGGACGGTCCCTTAAAACAGCCTGTGCCATTGGGCTTGCTTTAAAGGGGTCGGCCCACCTCCCCCGGCTGAGTGGAGACGATGTGAATACAAGGCAGGGATGTAAACCATGAATGTCAAGTTCTACCCCCGTCTTCAGCCCCCACACTTGATGAAACATCAGCGGGGAAATGTCTGGATTCTCCTTCAGCTAACTGTGAAACATGTGATGTGTAGGCTGCAGTGACTAAGTCAGGAGAATATCTTAAAGGTGTTCTTTTTTTTTTTTTTTGGGTTTTTTTTTGATGTGGACCATTTTTTAAAGTCTTTATTGAATCTGTTACAACAATGCTTCTGTTTTGTGTTTTGGTGTTTTGGACCCAAGGCATGTGCGATCTTAGTTTCCTGACCAGGGATGGAACCTGCAACTCCTTGCGTAGAAAGGAGAAGACTTAACCCCTGAACCGCCAGAGTAGTCCTAAGGGTGTTCTTATAGGAAGAGGGGGATGGCAGACTGAGTTTCAGAATTGTGAGGAAGGGCATTATTTTTCTTGACTAGTTGTATTTTAAAATGAAAATATTTTAATCAATTCCTATTTAATTGTAGAATTTCTATACTAAGTGATGGCATTTTAAAAAATGTTTTTTTAAAACAACTTCCTGTGTTAAGACCCAGCTTTCACATGACGGGTCATCAGTAGCCCCTGGAGTGGCTGAGGGGCTGGACTGCCAAGAAATTCCCATCATTTGATTTCGTGATTTGCAGTTCCCTTGCATGCATGCGTGTTCAGTCACTTCATTCGTGACTCTTTGCAGTTCCCTTATGCCTAACCCAATTTGGTTGAATGTCTTTCGTGCGTTTAACCAATCGAGTTTTGTCCTACAAAGTTCCTCCTCAGATGTCTTCCTGTTTATCTGCTGTGGTTTGTTGTGGTTGTTAGCATTCTGGGCATAGTTTACACATTCTTTCTCCTACCCCTTTGTCTGTCACCTTTGCTGCAAGAATCTTTGCCCCCGTAGGATTTTCATTCTTTTTACCTCAATTTTTTACTTCTTTGTTAAAATATGACTGAATTTGTTTATCTCTTTTCTTATAGTTGGTGTTTTTGAGAAATTATTTAAGAACTCCTACCCCCAAGGTCATAGAGATATTCACTTATGTTATCTGCTGAAAAAACTGGGGTTCTACCTTTCACATTTAAGTCTTTAATCCACCTTTTTGTTTGCTTGCTTGTTTTGCCTGTGGCATGAAGTAATTTTCACTTCACTTTTCTGTGGAGGACCAGTCTCCTGGGCACTATTTGTTGAAAGCTCTTTCCATCCCACTAACCTGGGGGATACCTGTGTTTGATCCCTGGGTTAGGAAGATCCTCTGGAGAAGGGCATGGCAATTCACTCCAGTATTCTTTCCTGGGGAATCCCATGGACAGAGGCACCTGGCGGGCTACAGTCCATGGGGTCACAAAGAGTTGGACATGACTGAGCAACTAAGCAGCACGCAAATTATGGTCTCCTCATTTGAAAACTTGGATTAATGATACCCAACTTATGAA